>NC_090815.1:112271196-112601191 GCF_000390325.3 Nicotiana tomentosiformis | reverse complement strand
CCGTTGCCGGGGACTTAGAAATTAGCTACGTGACTAAGTTAAGCTTTTATTAGATATTTGTTTTCAAGTTTTAATTTTCAGTTTGCCTGGTTTGTGTCAACGCAGGGTCTTCTCTCGAATGCAGAGGAGTAGAAGTGCAAACAACCTCATTCCTCTTGATCCAGAAATCGAACGAACACTACATAGAGTGAGAAGGGAACACGAAGCTAGAACGAGAATAGAAAGAGAGTTGGACATCGCAGTCCAACCACAGCCAATAGATATGGCAGGCAATGAAGAGCGTCCGGTAATTGAAGCCGCAAGGCCCAATCTTGCGAATATGACTCAGGCTATTGTGAAGCCTGATATCACTGGGCATTTTGAACTCAAACAGTACATGGTACAGCTGATTCAGTCCACAGGACAATATGTGGGTCTATCTCATGAGGACCCGCAGAGGCATATTCAGAACTTCTTGGAAATCACGGACACTTACAATTATCCGAACGTCTCCAAGGACTATGTCAGGCTGACACTATTCCCTTTTTCACTGTTGGGGGAAGCTAAAGAATGGTTGCAAAAGGAGCCCGCGAACTCTATCCACACTTGGGATGATCTAGCAAGGAAATTCCTGATCAAGTTTTTCCCAACTAAGAAGACAAAGTCGCTGAGGAGCCAAATTCTTGGGTTCCAACAACGGGATGGCGAGACACTTCGTCAAGCTTGGGAAAGATACAAGAAGCTACTCAGAGACTGCCCGCATCATTGTCAAACTGATGAGGTATTGGGTCACACTTTTGTTGATGGGTTAGATGAAGCATCAAAGATGAATCTTGACTCAGCTTGTGGGGGTAGTTGCATGGCAAGACCGTATAGTGAAATACAACTCTTGCTAAATAATTTCACTGCTAATGACCATAATTGGCAAGGAGAGGGGGATTCACGAAGGGGAATTAAACAGAAGGCCGCCGGTTTGATTGAGCTTGATGACTTTTCCGCCATGAGAGCCGATATAGCAAAATTGGCAAATCAGATGAATAGAATGACAACACAACAAATGCAACATGTACAGCAGATGTCTATTTGTTGTGAACTATGCGGAGACAGTCATATGATTGACATGTGCCCCACGAATCCTGAATCTATATACTATGTGGGGCAACAAAACAGAGGTCCTATGAATCAACATGCGCAATATGGGAACACTTACAACCCAAGCTGGAGGAATCATCCTAACTTCTCATGGGGCGGAAGTCAACAGAATCAGTATAGGCCTCAAGGGAATTTTACTCAACCTCAGAAGCCACCCCAACAAATGGAAGAAAGTAATAAAGCCACCCCCTCTACCTCTCTTTGTCGCCTTCCTCTTCCTCTCTCCCCACATTTCTTCTTCCATCTCTCCACTCACGACAAGCCTTTGCAAGATAGTATTAGAATAGTTATTAATATGTTGGAACTAAAGCGTAAATAAAGCAAGAAATTCCACCAGTATTTGGTTAAAGTGCCATTTCTTTTTTTCTTTTTCTTTTTTTTAATAACTTTTTTGGTATATCATGAATTTAGAACAACATATTGGTAGGTTTCATGATATATACGTGCCTAAAATTGGCATTGGACATAACTTCATTCTTTTTTCCTCTTCTTTTTCTTTTGATTAAGAAAACAATTCTAATTCTCATTTTGTATATTAATATATCTCTAGCAAATATATTTGTGTATATCCATACAAAATTATGGGTTATTGTAACGAACAGGCTGGCCGTTTCAAGTATTACAACCTCGTTCCCCCATTTACTATTTATTCTTTGTCAAATTATAATTATGTGACTTGTCGGAGAGGTTTCAGAATGAATTGGAACACTTAGTTCCAAAAATTAAAGCTTAAGTGAAAAATAATTGACCGGATATTGATTTATATGAAAACAATCTCGGAATAGAGTTTTGATGATTTCAATAGCTCCGTATGGTGATTTTGGACTTAGGAGTATGTCCGAAAAATTAGTTGGAAGCTCGTAGTTAAATTAGGCTTGAAATGACGAAAATAGGAAGTTTAAGTTCGGAAGTTTGACCGGGGAGTTGACTTTTTGATATCGGGGTCGGAATCCAGTTTTGAAATTTTTTATAGGTCCGTTATGTCATTTATGACTTGTGTGCAAAATTTGAGGTCAGTCGGACTTGATTCGATAGGTTTCGGCATCGAATGTAGAAGTTTAAATTTGTTAGTTTACATTAGGCTTGAATTGTGGTGCGATTCATGGTTTTAGCGTTGTTTGATGTGATTTGAGGTCTCAACTAACTTCGTATCGTGTTTTAGGACTTGTTGTATATTTGGTTGGGGTCCCGGGGGCCTGGAGTGTGTTTCGGGTGTTATCGGATCATTTTGGGCTACTTTGGATGCTGGTTTTCTGATATCTGGTATTGTGTTTCGCGTTCGCGAAGAAGGATTTGGCTCCTGGGATTTTGTTCTTCGCGTTCGCGAAGAGACTCTCGCGTTTGCGAAGAAGGAATTCCTGTTGTCCGTCACCCAATTTCGGAAGCTTATATCTTGCAATCTATAAGGAATTTGAGATGATCCAAAAATGAAAGTTGTAACCCTTTGTGTCTAGTTTTCAGAAAAGCAAACCGTTTGGCATTTGGATTTGTGTACAACACATTATGGTAGATACACTACACACTGTTTGGGAAGAGTTTGGAAATCGCGAAGAAGAAATTTCTGCTGCACAGGGCTGACTTTCGAATCTTATATCTCAAACTCTGTAAAGAATTGGGAGATGACCGAACCATGAAAGTTGTAGCCCTTGATGTCTAATTTTCAGAAAGTTAAACCATTTGTCATTTGGAGTTTTGTAAAAAGAGTTATGACCATTATACTAGCTATCTAGGAAGAGCTTGGAAATGGCCGTTGAGGAATTTGTTCATTGTGAACGCGAGAGGATAGTCTCGAACGCGAAGAACAAACCCCGGGCAGTAGATTTAAGTTCTGAAAATGGGACGACTTCGTCCCATTTTCCATTTTTAACAATTTGGAGCTCGGGGAGAGGCGATTTTTGGGAGATCTTCAAGGAAAATAATGGAGTAAGTGTTCTTAACTCAAGTTTGGTCAAATTACCCGAATCTATTGCTATTTTTAGCATTTAATTGGTGTTTTAAGTTGGAAAAAATTGTAAAAACCCTTAAGTTTAAATTGAAGATTTGAGGATCGAGTTGATGTCATAATTTGATAAATTTGGTATGGTTGGACTCGTGGTTGAATGGGCGTTCATATTTTGTAACTTTTATCGGGTTTCAAAATGTGGGCCTCACTGGCGATTTTTGAGTGGAATTTCAGATTTTGTTGAAAAATTAGTATTTTCATATGGAATTAATTCCTATAATTTATATTGACTGAATCGAATTAATTGTGACTAGATTCGTGGCGTTCGGAGGCCGATTCGCGAGGCAAAGGCATAATGGAATAAAGAATTACACGGCTTGAGGTAAGTAACATTTTTAAACTTGGTTCTGAGGGTATGAATCCCTGAATTTTGTGTTATATCAATTGTTTGGAGGTGACACATACGTTAAGTGACGGACGTGTGGCGTCCACCATAGAAATTATGATTTAATTGATTCCGTGGAGTTGCATAATTAAATAAATGTCATTATCCACTTATCCTCCACGTGTTCGAGAAATTGAGCTGAGACTCATATTGAAGATCATATTCAGGCTACGTGCCAATATTTTTGGGTCCCACATGGATCGTGTTGCTGTGGAATTATTTGTTTAAATTGTAATTGTGTACTTAGTCACATCCATCATTTGCGTATTATATCTCAGTCTCTATTGTCATTCATTGATGTATCATATCATCATGTCGGGTTGATTTTTATGTCATTGAGAGCCTGAGAGACTAGAGATTTTGAATTATATTTATGGGATCGAGCTGCATGCTGCAGCATGTTTTATTTATTTATGCTTGGATCTGGCTTATTATGGCACTTGGGCTGAAGGAGCCCCTCCGGAGTATGCACCCCTACAGTGAGCGCAGTTTATTTATATTAGGGATGAAGTTGCCTTATTTATTTATATTAGGGATGGAGTTCCCTAGGCATGGAGTTGCATTATTTATTTACATTTGGGATGGAGTTCCCTAGGCATGGAGTTGCATTATTTATTTACATTTGGGATGGAGTTCCCTAGGCATGGGATACTTATACTTGGGATGGAGTTCCTTGGGCTAGATTGGCCTTGTACAGTACTGAGTGACTGATTGTCAGTTGATACATATATATCTGGGATGGAGTTCCTTGGGCTGGATTGGCCATATAGAGTACTGAGTGATTGAGTATTCTGAGAGTGTGAGTACACGAGGTTTCTATTGTGGTACATCACATACAACATATATTTTGGCATGTAGATATAGAGATGTCATATTCCTCATATCATGCAGAATTTATCTATTTTACCTGTACTGAGTTTAACTGTTGAACTGGAAAGCATGCCTATTTTTCTGTACTAGACTGTACATATTGAGCTCGTCACTACTTTCAGCCCAAAGGTTAGTCTTGTTACTTATTGAGATGGTTGTACTCATACTACACTCTGCACCTCGTGTGTAGATCCAGTTACTTCCGGATACAGGGCTGCTAGATATTAGAGTTTCATCTATTGGAGACTATCAAGGTAGCTTCTTGGCATCCGCAGACCTTGACTCTCTTTCCCCTTCAGTTGTTTTTATTGTTCTATATTTCAAGAGAGTGTTTTATCAGTCAGACTATGTTCTCATTTAGATGCTCATGTACTCCGTGACACCGGGTTTTGGGAATGTTTTATATCTGTATTTGTGAGATCTTCTGTTAAATTTAAATATTATGTTTTCAAACTTAAGAGAGTTTTGTGATTTATTGAGGTTATCGGCTTGCCTAGTATTGAGATAGACGCCATCACGACATGTAAAATTTTGGATCGTGATAGTTATACACTAAAAATATACAAACAAAAAAATATCTTTGATTTACATTTTGATATACAAAAAAAAATGATATACATTTTGATATACACGGAGAAAAAAATAAACTTGTAATATATATTTGGTATACACATTATTTGATGTGTTATACACTGTGATATATAAATAATACAATTATTTTCGTTATGCTATACATTCAGATAAAGATAAAAATAAATTTTAAATAATTCTATTAATAATTTTATATTTTAGATAATGAAGAAGGAAAAGAATATTTTAATATATATTTTTATATATAAAAAAGAAAGAAAATAAAGGTGTGATATACATATTATTATTGTGATATACATTTATGAGCTACTTGATGCCAATATCTATAACTAGGGCTATTTTCTAGTAATTTTGTGAGTACATTGTCCCCCATGCCAAAATCCCCTATTTATTGTGTTATGAATCATCCCAAGCCCAATGTCACTGATGTAACTATTAGGCTTAGAAGAGCTATTGGGCCGAGAATAAGCAATAGGGCCAGATTAATTTGGGATACAGGTTGAGTTGTGTGCGCAAGAACGATTATGATAAAAGGCGTAATGGTTTGTGATTTGGAGGTTATGCGAATTATGTTAAAGAAAATGTCTGATTCCTCTCATCCCCAATTCTGAGTCTAGCTTCTCATCTTCCTTCTTCTATCTATTCATAATTACCTTACTTCATGCAATTCCTATTGTAATTCTGCTATTGAGTTGTAATCGCACTTCAGTCTTATTAATACAGTTGCAAATTTAGGTTTATTTTACATTAGATTTGAGATCATTACAAACTGCAGTAGGATCATGCAGATATTCAAGATCTCTTTTGCTACTAGCAACAGGTAATGCAATTTTTGGTTTACTTATAATTGTTGTGCACTTTCATTTTGTTCTATACTTGGAGATGAATATTTTCATGGCCGAGGGAAGTGGGAGCTGATGATCAAGCAAAAAGGATGTAGTCTTTTGTTTCTCCTTTTCTCTGTCTATTTTTTCACGTGTTTGCTTACAATAGATTTTTTTGTTGTAAACTTTTAATATAGATTTGTGATTTCTAATTTGTAACGATCCGGCCGGTCGTTTCGAGAGTTGTAGCCCCATTCCCCTATTTTTTGCTTCTTTTGTGCTTTATAGCTGTTATATGACTTATCGGGTTAGTTGGTTCGGGTTCGGAGAGAATTTAGGGTGAATTGAGACACTTAGTCTCTTAATTGAAAGCTTAAGTTGAAAAAGTCGACCGGATGTCGACTTATGTGTAAACGACCTCAGATTTGAATTTTGATAGTTCTGTTAGCTCCGTTGGGTGATTCTGGACTTAGGAGCATCTCCGGATTGTGATTTGGAGGTCGGGAGTAGAATTAGGCTTGAAATGGCAAAAGTTAGAATTTTGAAAAGTTTGACCGGTAGTGAACTTTTTGATATCGGGGTCGGATTTCGATTTTGGATGTTGCAGTAGGTCCGCGGAGTCATTTGTGACTTGTGTGCAAAATTTGAGGTCAATCAGATGTGATTTGATAGGTTTCTGCGTCGTTTGTAGAATTTGAAAATGTCAAAGTTCATTAGGCTTGAATCTGTGTGTAATTCATGTTTTTGATGTTGTTTGAGGTGGTTTGAGGATTCGACTAAGTTCGTATGATGTTTTGGGGCTTGATGGTATGTTTGGTTGAGGTCTCGGAGGGCCTCGGGTTGATTTCAGGTGATTAACGGGGTCAAGATTTGAAGTTGTAAGGATGCTGAAGTTTGGACTCAGCTGGTGTAATCGCACCTATGGAAGTATCATCGCAGGTGCGTGCCCGCAGAAGCAAGAAGTAAGCCGCATAAGCGGCCAAAGGAGTGAAGCAGCAGAAGGTCACAGGTGCGATAGTGTTCCCGCATCTGTGCGACCGCCGATGCGGCAGAAGGGCCGCAGAAGCGAATTTGGCCTTGAAGCTTGACTCCGCAGAAGCGGAGGTTTGTCTCGCAGAAGCGAGTGTGCTGGTGCAGAAAATGGGGCGCAGGTGCAGAGTTTGGCGCAGAAGCGGGCTTTGGGGCGCGCCTGCGAGACCGCGGAAGCGGCCAAGTTGCCGCAGGTGCGGAAGGCCTGGGCATAGTCTTTAAATGCGAGACTTCGAGATTTTTCACCATTTCTAACATTTTGAGCTCGGAATTTGGAGGTTTTTGAGAGGATATTTAAGGGGATTCTTGAGGTAAGTTCCTTGTGTTTATTTTTCTTCAATAATTATGTTTCCCCATTGATTTCCCATCTAGATAGTGTGTTTTAGGGGTGTAAATTGGGGGTTTGAGACTAGGGATTTGGAGAGTTAGTTTTGAGGTTTTGAATGACCAATTGGTGTCGAATTTTGATAAATTTGGTATGGTTCGACCCGTGAGTGAATGGGCTTTCGGATTTTATGACTTTTGTCGGATTTCGAGACGTAGGCCCGGGAGCCGGGTTTGGGCCGATTTCAAATTTTTGGTTATAATATAGTACTTTTCTTGTGGAATGGGTCCCTTTAGCCTATATGGACTGTATTGTACTACTTATGGCTAGATTTGGGATGTTTGGAGACCGATTTGAGAGGCAAAGGCATTTCAGAGTAGAGTTGTGCTCGGTTTGAGGTAAGTAACACTTTCAAACTTGGTTCTGAGGGTTTGAAACCCGAATTATGTGTTAGTGATTGGTATTGAGGTGACGCACATGCCAAGTTACGGACGTGCGGGCGTGCACCGTGAGAATTGTGACATGGTTGATTCCATGGCACCGTATAGTGACTGTATCTTATTGATAGCTGTGTTTTCATCATGTGATAAAGTAATTGAGCTGTTGGGACCCCTAGTGGTCGTTTCTTGCTGTCATCTCACTGATTTCACTGATACTTTGTATTCAGTCATGTTCATGCATTTCATATCATATCTTAGTCTCAGTTGTTATTTATCGATACATCGTATCATTGTTTCGGGCTAGTTTTCATGACATTATGAGCCAGTGAGTGAGACTGGAGGGATTGATGACTGAGTGAGGCCGAGAGTCTGATTATGAGTGACAGTTATGGGATCGGGCTGCACGCCGTAGCGGTTATACAGATTTGTGATAGCGCTTGGGTTGTAGGAGCCCATCCAGAGTCTGTACATACCCCCAGTGAGCGCGGTTGATATTATTGAGGGATGGATCTTCCCTGGACATGGATCTTGTCCGAAGTACTTGATACCTAGAGATGGATCTTCTCCATAAGGCTGGATTGGCCTTCCTCGGTACTGGGTGACTGATGGTCAGTGATGTATATATTCCGGGATGGATCTTCCCTGGGCCGTATGAGCCATATACAGTACCGAGTGGTTGAGCATTTGAGAGCGTGAGCACATGAGGCTGTCAGCATAGTGCATCACATACAGTATGTGCATTGTCATGTAAAAGTAGAAGAGATATATTCTTCACATTGTTTAGACTCTATCTATTTTACTGTTTTGAATTATCTATTTAACTTGAAATCATGCCTACGTTTCTGCACAGTTATTTCTATTTTATTTGTGCCGGTTGAGTTTTCACTACTTTCAGCCCACGGGTTGGGTTTGTTACTTACTGAGTTGGTTGTACTCACGCTACACCCTGTACCTCGTGTGCAGATCCAGGTACTTCTGGTTACGACGGCTGCTGATTGAGGAGACAGGATCTCGGAGACTATCGAGGTAGCTGCATGGCGTTCGCAGGCCTTGACTCTCCTTCATTTTCCTTATTTGTACTTCAGTTTTACTCCTTAGATATTGTAGTAGACTGTCTTCTGACATAGATGCTCATGTACTCGGTGACACCCCGATTTTGGGATAGATTGTATTGTGTTGCGAGTTATTTCGGTTCCAAAAAAAGGGGTTTTCTAAAATATTAATTGTTTCCGCCTATATTTTTAAAAGCTGTTAATGTGTTGAGTTAGTTGAGTAGTGGCTTGCCTAGTTCCACAATAGACGTCATCACGACGATTGGTTTTAGGGTCGTGACAAGTTGGTATCAGAGCCTAGGTTACATAGGTCTCACGAGTCATGAGCAGGTTTAGCAGAGTCTTGCGGATCGGTACGGAAACGTCCGTACTTATCTTCGAGAGGCTGCCGAACCCTTAGGAAATTGCACATTCTTGTATTCTTGTCGTGCGAATTTGTTGATTCCGGTAACTAAACTTCTGCTAATCTATTCTCTCACAGATGGTGAGAATACATACTATTGGGCAGGATGGACAACCACCAGTACACCAGCTAGGGCCGCGAGAGGCTGAGGTCACGGTAGAGGCCGCGAAAGGGGCAGAGGTGCATCTCGCACAGTAGCTAGGGCAGCACCTGCTGATACACCGGTTGCCCTAGTTCAGGAGCAGGTTCCAGTTGTGGACGAGCCTGTTGGACCAGCT
The DNA here is from genome assembly GCF_000390325.3 of Nicotiana tomentosiformis. Taxonomy (NCBI): domain Eukaryota; kingdom Viridiplantae; phylum Streptophyta; class Magnoliopsida; order Solanales; family Solanaceae; genus Nicotiana; species Nicotiana tomentosiformis. The sequence continues at coordinate 112,591,861 of NC_090815.1, read as the reverse complement.
CAGGCACCAGCTATGCCCATTATGATTCCAGGCCTTCAGGAGGCTTTGGCCCAGATATTGATAGTTTGCACTGGCCTTGCTCAGGTGGTTTCGGATCAGGCCGCATCTGCCACTTCTCAGGCCGGGGGAGGTACTCATACCCCTATTGCCCATACTCCCGATCAGGTAGTGCAGGGACTCCAGATACCGGGGGCATTTCCAGCCCAACCGGTTACAGCTGCTCAGGCCCCAGTAGTCCCTATTATGGCAGGCAATGAGCAGAGGAGATTTAAGAGGTTTGGGAGGCTTCGAGCTCCATCATTTAGTGGTGCTGAGTTAGAGTATGCTCAGGGTTTTCTGGATAGGTGCGAGCAGATGCTTCAGACAGCGGGTATTCTGGAGATCAGTGGGGTCTCGTTCACTACTTTTCAGTTTTCTGGGGCTGCCTTCAGATGGTGGGAGGCTTATGAGAGGCGCAGGCCGGTCGGTGCAGCACCCCTTACATGGCCGGAGTTCTCCATTCTCTTCTTGGAGAAGTTCATGCCGCAGTCTCGCAAAGAGGAGCTGCGTAGACAGTTTGAGCAGCTTCGTCAGGATGGCATGTCTGTGACACAGTACGAGATAAGGTTTTCTGAGTTGGCTCGTCATGCAGTTTGGCTAGTTCCCACTGATAGGGAGAGGATTCGGAGGTTCATCGATGGCCTCACATATCAGTTGTGGTTGCTTATGACTAGGGAGAGGGTATCTGGTACTACTTTTGATGAGGTTGTCGACATTGCTCAGGAGATAGAGATGGTTGTAGTAAGGAGCGGGGGTGAGAGGGAGGCCAAGAGTCCTTGTGGATCATGTGATTTCAACGGTGTTCCTTCAGGGGGTCAGTTTTACCGCGACAGGGGTTGACCTTACAAGCATGCTCAGACGGGTCGTCTAGTTCACCATGGTGCATAATCCAGCCATGGTTCATATAGTTATCATCAGGGCCAGTCATCTCTCAGTGCCCTACCAGCTCAGAGTTCATCCCATGCACCTTCAGTTCAGGGCTCATCGGCATCGGGTTCTTCTAGCGGGTATTCTGGTGCTCGGGGCTCTCTCCAGTCCCCACCGCCATTCGCAGGGAGGGGTTGTTTCGAGTGTGGAGATATGGGTCACATCAAGAGGTATTGTCCCCGCCTTACGGGAGGTTCATCTTAGTAGAGGAGTCAGCCTATGACTTCAGCTCCCATTACTTCACCGCCCGCTCAGCCAGTTAGGAGTCGCCCTAGAGGGGGAGGCCGATCAGGTGGCGGTCAGGACCAATTCTATGCTAACATTTCCAGACCAGATGCTATTACTTCAGACACAGTGATCATAGGTATTGTCTCAGTATGTCACCGAGATGCTTCTGTATTATTTGACCCTGCTTCTATTCTACCTATTCATATATATTTGCTCATTATCTTGATATGCCCCGTGAGTGTTTAGCTTCATTTATTCATGTATATACGCTGGTGGGCGATACTATTATTGTGGACCGTATGTATCGGTCGTGTGTAGTGACTATTGGGGGATTGGAGACCAGAGTTGATCTCTTGCTGCTTAGTATGGTTTATTTCGATGTGATATTGGGTATGGATTGGTTGTCTCCATGTCATGCTATTTTGGACTGTTACGCTAAGACTGTGACATTGGCGATGCCGGGGTTGCCGAGGATTGAGTGGAGATATTCTCTAGACTACGTTCCCAGTAGAGTGATTTCATATTTGAAGGCCCAGTGGATGGTTGGGAAGGGTTGTTTATCTTATTTGGCCTTTGTGAGGGATGTTAGTGCTGATGCTCTTACTATTGATTCCGTTCCGGTGGTGCGGGAATTTTCGGAGGAGTTTCCTGCAGACCTGTCAGGCATGCTGCCCGACAGGGATATTGACTTTAGTATTGACTTGGTGCTGGGTACTTAGCCTATTTCTATTCCACTATATCGCATGGCACTAGATGAGTTGAAGGAATTGAAGGAGCAGCTTCAGGAACTCCTTGATAAGGGGTTTATTAGGCCTAGTGTGTCACCTTGGGGCGCACCGGTGTTGTTTGTGAAGAAGAAGGATGGTACTATAAGAATGTGCATTGATTACAGGCAGTTGAACAAAGTTACAATCAAGAATAAGTATCCTTTTCCGCGTATTGATGATCTGTTCGACCAGCTTCAGGGAGCAAGGGTGATCTCCAAGATTGATTTGAGGTCTGGGTATCACCAGTTGAAGATTCGGGACTCGAATATTCTAAAAACAGCCTTCAGGACCCGTTATGGTCATTATGAGTTCCTTGTGATATCTTTTGGGCTGACCAACACCCAGCAGCGTTCATGCATCTGATGAACAGTGTGTTTCAGCCTTATCTTGACTCATTTGTCATAGTGTTCATTGATGACATCCTGGTGTACTCTTGTAGCCAAAGCATGCCCAGCATCTGCAGATTGTGTTGCAGCAATTGAGAGAGGAGAAACTTTATGCCAAGTTCTCCAAGTGTGAGTTTTGGCTTAGTTCAGTGGCATTCTTGGGGCACGTGGTGTCCAGTGAGAGTATTCGGGTGGATCTGAAGAAGATAAAGGCAGTTTAGAGTTGTCCCAGGCCGTCCTCAGCTACAGATATTTGGAGCTTTCTTGGCTTGGAAGGTTATTATCGTCGCTTCGTGGAGGGCTTCTCGTCTATTACATCACCCTTGACCAAATTGACCCAAAAGGGTGCTCTTTTCAGGTGGTCGGATGAGTGTGAGGAGAGCTTTCATAAGTTCAAGACTGCCTTGACCACAACTCCAGTTCTAGTTTTACCGTCAGCTTCAGGCTCTTATACAGCATATTGTGATGTTTCTCGGATCGGCATTGGGTGTGTGTTGATGCAAGAGGGTAGAGTGATTGCTTATGCTTCATGCCAGTTGAAGCCTCATGAGAAAAACTACCATGTTCATGATTTGGAGTTAGCTGCCATCGTTCATGCATTGAAGATTTGGAGGCATTATCTCTATGGTGTGTCTTGTGAGGTGTTTACGGATCATCAGAGTTTCCAGCATTTGTTCAAACAAAAGGATCTAAATTTGAGACAGCGGTGATGGTTGGAGCTGATAAAAGACTATGATATCACCATTCTGTATCATCCCGGGAAGGCCAATGTAATGGCCGATGCCTTGAGTAGAAAGGCAGTGAGTATTGGTAGTCTTGCATTCATTCCCGTTGTGGAGAGACCTCTTGCAGTTGATGTTCAGGCTTTGGCCAACCAGTTCGTGAGATTGGATATTTCGGAGCCCAGTCGGGTTCTTGCTTGTGTGGTTTCTCGGTCTTCCTTATATGATCGCATTAGAGAGTGCCAGTATAATGATCCCCATTTACTTATCCTTAAGGACACGGTTCAACACGGTGATGCCAGAGATGTGACTATTGGAGATGATGGGGTATTGAGGATGTAAGTTCAGATTTTTGTGCCCAATGTGGGTGGGCTACGTGAGTTGATTCTTGAGGAGGCCCACAGTTCGCGGTATTCCATTCATCTGGGTGCCGCGAAGATGTATCGGACTTGAGGCAGCACTATCGGTGGAGGAGAATGAAGAAGGATGTAGTGGGTTTTGTAGCTCGGTGCCTTAACTGTCAGCAGGTGAAGTATGAGCATTAGAGACCAGGTGGATTTCTTCAGAGGTTAGAGATTCCATAGTGGAAGTGGAAGCAGATCACCATGGATTTTGTAGTTGGACTCCCACGGACTTTGAGGAAATTCGATGCTATTTGGGTGATTATGGATTGGCTGACCAAGTCCGCGCACTTCATTCCAGTTGGTACTACCTATTATTCAGAGCAGTTGGCTGAGATTTACATTTGATAGATTGTTCGCCTTCATAGTGTACTAGTTTCCATCATTTTAGATAGAGGCACGCAGTTTACATCGCAGTTTGGGAGAGCCGTGCAGCGAGAGTTGGGCATCCAGGTTGAGTTGAGCACAACATTTCACCCTCAGATGGATGGACTGTCTAAGCGCACTATTCAGATATTGGAGGACATGTTACGCGCTTGTGTCATTGATTTTGGGGGTTCTTGGGATCAGTATCTGCCACTCGCGGAGTTTGCTTACAACAACAGTTATCAGTCGAGCATCCAGGTGGCCCCATATGAGGTATTGTATGGGAGGCGGTGTAGATCTCCGGTGGGTTGGTTTGAGCCCGGTGAGGCTAGGATTTTGGGTATAGACTTGGTTCAGGATACATTAGACAAGGCTAAATTGATTCAGGAGCGGCTTCACACGACACAGTCCAGACAGAAGAGCTACGCCAACATGAAGGCCTGTGATGTGTCTTACATGGTTGGGGAGAAGGTTCTGCTGAAGGTTTCACCCATGAAGGGTGTTATGAGGTTCGAAAAGAAGGGCAAGTTGAGCCCTCGGTTCATTGGGCCTTTTGAGGTACTTCAAAGGATTGGGGAGGTGGCTTACAAGCTTGCCTTGCCACCTATCTTGTCGAGTGTGCATCCAGTACTTCATGTTTTTATGCTCCGGAAGTATATCAGCGATCCATCTCATCTTTTTGATTTCAGTACGATTCAGTTGGATGGTGATTTGACTTATGATGTGGAGCCAGTGGCCATTTTGGATCGGCAGGTTTGGAAGTTGAGGTCAAAGGATATAGCTTCAGTGAAGGTGTAGTGGAGAGGTCAGCCTGTGGAGGAGGCTACTTGGGAGACTGAGCGGAAGATGCGGAGCAGATATCCATGCCTATTTGAGACTCCAAGTATGTTTCTAGACCCGTTCGAGGACTAACGTTTGTTTAAGAGGGGGAGGATGTAATGACCCGGCCGGTCGTTTCGAGAATTGTAGCCCCGTTGCACCATTTTCTGCTTCTTTTGTGCTTTATAGCTGTTATATGACTTATCAGGTTAGTTGGTTCGGGTTCGGAGAGAATTCATGGTGAATTGAGACACTTAGTCTCTTAATTAAAAGCTTAAGTTGAAAAAGTCGACCGGATGTCGACTTATGTATAAACGACATCGAATTTGAATTTTGATAGTTCAGTTAGCTCTGTTGGGTGATTCTGGACTTAGGATCATGTCCGTATTGTGATTTGGAGGTCGGGAGTAGAATAAGGCTTGAAATGGCGAAAGTTGAAATTTTGGAAAGTTTGACCGGTTGTGGACTTTTTAATATCGGGGTTGGATTCCAATTCCGGACATTGCAGTAGGTCCACGGGGTCATTTGTGATTTGTGTGCAAAATTTGAGGTGAATCAGACGTGATTTGATAGGTTTCAGTGTCGTTTGTAGAATTTGGAAATTTCAAAGTTCATTAGGCTTGAATCCGTGTGTCATTCGTGTTTTTCATGTTGTTTGAGGTGGTTTGAGGATTCGACTAAGTTCGTATGATGTTTTGGGGCTTGATGGTATGTTTGGTTGAGGTCCCGGAGGGCCTCGGGTTGATTTCGGGTGATTAACGGGTCAAGATTTAAAGTTGTAAGGCTGCTGAAGTTTGGACTCAGCCGGTGTAATCGCACCTGTGGAAGTCTCATCGCAGGTGCATGCCCACAGAAGCGGGAGGTAAGCCGCAGAAGCGGCCAAGGGAGTGAAGCAGCAGAAGGTCGTAGGTGCAATGGTGTTCCCACATCTGCGCGACTGCAGATGCGGCAGAAGGGCCGCAGACGCAAATTTGGCCTTGAAGCTTTACTCCGCAGAAGCGGAGGTTTGTATCACAGAAGCGAGTGCGCTGGTGCAGAAAAATAGGGCACAAGTGCGGAGTTTGGTGTAGAAGCGGGCTTTGGGGGCGCGCCTGCAAGACCGCATAAGCGGCCAAGTTGTCGCAGGTGCGGATGGCCTGAGCATAGTCTTTAAATGAGAGACTTCGAGATTTTTCACCATTTCTAACATTTTGAGCTCGGATTTTGGAGGTTTTTGAGAGGATTTTCAAGGGGATTCTTGAGGTAAGTTCCTTGTGTTCATTTTTCTTCAATAATTATATTTCCCCACTGATTTCCCACCTAGATGGTGTGTTTTGGGGGTGTAAATTGGGGGTTTTAGGCTAGGGATTTGGAGAGTTGGTTTTGAGGATTTGAATGACCAGTTGGTGTCGGATTTTGATGAATTTGGTATGGTTAGACTCTTGAGTGAATGGGCTTTCAGATTTTGTGCCTTTTGTCGGATTTTGAGACGTGGACCCGGGGGCCGAGTTTGGACCGATTTCGGATTTTTGGTTATAATATAGTACTTTTCTTGTGGAATTGGTCCCTTTAACCTATATTGACTGTATTGTACTACTTGTGGCTAGATTCGGGACGTTTGGAGACCGATTTGAGAGGCAAAGGTATTTCGGAGTAGAGTTTTGCTCGGTTTGAGGTAAGTAACACTTTCAAACTTGGTTCTCAGGGTTCGAAACCCCGAATTATGTGTTATGTGATTGGTATTGAGTTGACGCATATACCAAGTGACGGGCGTGCGGGTGTGCACCATGAGAATTATGACCTGGTTGAATCCATGGCACAGTATAGTGACTCTATCTTATTGATATCCATGTTTTCATCATGTGATAAAGTACTTGAGCTGTCAATCATGCTAGATATCATGATTAGGCTTTATGCCAGTACTGTTGGGACCCCTAGTGGTCGTTTCTTACTGTCATCTCACTGATTTCATTGATACTTTGTATTTAGTCATGTTCATGTATTTCATATCATATCTCAGTCTCAGTTGTTATTTATCGATACATTATATCATTGTTTCGGGCTAGTTTTCATGACATTGTGAGCCCGTGAGTGAGACTGGAGGGATTGATGACTGAGTGAGGCTGAGAGCTTGATAATGAGTGACAGTTATGGGATCAGGCTGCACGCCACAGCGGTTATATTGATTTGTGATAGCACTTGGGCTGTAGGAGTCCCTTCGGAGTCTGTGCAAACCCCCAGTGAGCACGGTTGATATTATTGAGGGATGGATATTCCTTGGATATGGATCTTGTCCAATGTACTTGATAGCTGGAGATGGATCTTCTCCATAGGGCTGGATTGGCTTTCCTCGATACTGGGTGACGGATGGTCAGTGATGTATATATTCCGGGATGGATCTTCCCTGGGCCGTATGAGCCATATACAGTATCGAGTGGTTATGCATTTAAGAGCGTGAGCACATGAGGCTGTCAGCATAATGCATCACATACAGTATGTGCATTGTCATGTAGAAGTAGAAGAGATATATTCTTCACATTGTTCAGACTTGATCTACTTTACTGTTTTGAACTATCTATTTAACTTGAAAGCATGCCTACGTTTCTGCACAGTTATTTCTATTTTATTTGTGCCGGTTGAGTTCTTTACTACTTTCAGACCACGGTTTGGGTTTGTTACTTACTGAGTTGGTTGTACTCACGCTACACCCTGCACCTTGTGTGCAGATCCTGGTACTTCTGGTTACGGCGGCTGCTGATTGAGGAGAAAGGATCTCGGAGACTATCGAGGTAGCTGCATGGCGTTCGCAGGCCTTGACTCTCCTTCATTTTCCTTATCTGTACTTCAGTTTTACTCCTTAGATATTGTAGTAGACTGTCTTCTGATATAGATTTTCATGTACTCGGTGACATCCCGATTTTGGGATAGATTGTATTGTGTTGCGGGTTATTTCGGTTCCAAAAAAAGGGGGTTTTCTTAAATATTAATCATTTCCGCCTATATTTTTAAAAGCTGTTATTGTGTTGAGTTAGTTGAGTAGTGGCTTGCCTAGTTCCACGATAGGCTCCATCACGACGGTTGGTTTTAGGGTCGTGACATAATTATAACAACTACTACGACTACAACAATTCAAAGTTGGGGTCGGCGATATGAATTCATTTCTTTTATTTAGCACAACTCATCATCATCATTTTCAACATAAAATAAAAGTACAAGATATATATATATATATATATATATATATATATATATATATATATATATATATATATATATATATATATATAATAAAAATACTAGTATCTATTCGACGTATCTAAGTCTTTCAATAGCATGACAACCATATTTTTCTTCAAAATCAACCTATATACAATGGAAGATCAATTTTAACTTAGTCTATTATATATGCGGTGACACTAACATACGTAAGAAATAATAAACTTGACAACAAATATGTGTAGTAGAAGGCCATTTGGTATTAAAGTATTTAAGTATTTTTCTTGTAGTAATTATTGGTATCATTTTCTATTGAGTGAGAAACAGAAAAACATTTTATTTTTACTATAAAAATTTGCAATCAACCTTTTATTTAGTTGATCAACATATTCATTTCTGCTAGCTAAGATATCTTTTTAATTGTATCATGCGATTTGCAAAAATTGTATTTTAATCTAATGATAGAAATATTTCTCTTATTAAATGCACAACTATTACCATTGAGATTGATAACCAAGTGTTCAGCAAGAACCAAATCATCGTTTATTAGATGCTCTTCTTCATTTCCAACACGAAGTAAGAAGACACTGAATACTGGATCTGTTCTTACTTTATATTTCTTGCTAGTTGAATCTTTTTCATTTGAGGCCAGAAGTATAACTTTGGCAAACTAGCTTTTACAGTCTTAGCTTTTGTCGATTTTGGAACTTGACATAAATTACCTCCCAATTCATTAATTTTTCACCAAACGGTTCATTAATATCTAATATATGTCTAGATTTCTGGGCAATTATTTCGATTGCCCAGAGTGCTTCATAAGTGCTTCATTAATATCCATAAGTGCTTCATCCCATATTATCAATTTTGCTTTTCTTATAATTTTAGCACCATTGCTCTTCTTTGATATATTTGTGATGGTTATTTAAGTTGTTTGAAGAGGTATATCAAACTTGAAGTGGGTGGCCTCACAATAAAATCATTGTTGGTACACCACTTACTATTATTGCTAACAGTGTCATGCCTCTTGATATTATTTTTGCAAGTAATGCATGACATAGAAATATTATTTCGATTTCGCCGGAGGCATCTACAAAGAGTAATCACGTTATAGTAGAGTCGACTCTTTATAATATAGTCTTGAAAGTTTATTCTTGTTTAGGATTTAGCTTTGATTGTACTTACTTAGACACTTGTATAGCATTTTGATTCTTAATAATACACTAACCTTTTTACTTTGTGTTCTAACGCTCTTTTTATGGAATAAATTAGTGTACCCTAAATTTTGTTTTTAAATCTGAATAAGAATTTTATTCATATGATGAATTTAAAAAATAATTAAATTGGATTCTCTCGCTAAATAATTAATTAAAAGATTTAATTATTTGATTTTAACATAAAAAAATAATTTATTCTATGATGATTCAGATCTTAATATTAGTTCATCTCTTGTTTTGAATATTTAATCTTAACTATAACTTTATCCACCATAAATTTTATTTTTAAAGAGTAAAAGATTGATATGACATTTCACTTTTAGATTTTTATGTCTGTAGAATCATTAGTGATATTGACTCTTACCAACCATTTTTTTTTCTCTTTCACACATATTTATATTCTTAAATATTTTCTTAGTTGTTGTTAATAATTGGGTAGTTTTTAATATTATACGAAAAATTAATTGAAAAATAATATTAGAGTAGGAAACAACAACAACAACAACCCAGTAAAATTCCACTAATAGGGTCTGGGGAGGGTAGTGTGTACGCAGACCTTACCCCTACCCCGAAGGAGTAGAGAGGCTGTTTCCGAAAGACTCTCGGCTTAAAAAAAACAAAAAGACAAAAGGGCAAAAAGGGAGACAATATTAGTATCACAACAACAATCATAGGATAAATAGGAACACCATGAAATCCAGAAGAAAGATGCAAAGAAAGGGAGACAATATTAGTAAATATTAGTATCACCACAACAGTCATAAGAAAAATAGGAACACCGTGAAATCTAGAAGAAAGATATAAAGCAAAAGAGATAGCTAGTAAATAGGACCTGCACTGAAAAGCGAACTAGTAAGCCACAACATTCCCACTAGTTATCTTAGACAAAAACCCTACATGGCTAGTCCCACCATGTTACGAAGTAAGGCACAACTCAACTACCTCCTAACCTACAACTCTAATACTCGACCTCCACATATTCCTATCAAGTGTCATGTCCTCGGAAATCTGGAGCCTCTCCATATCCTGCCTGATCACCTCTCCCCAATACTTCTTAGGCCGCCCTCTACCTCTTCTCGTGCCCTCCGTAACCAGCTGCTCACACCTCCGTACCGGAGCATCTGGGCTTCTCCTCTGAACATTTCTGAACCATCTAAGCCTCGCTTCCCGCATCTTGTCATCGATGGGAGCCACATGCACCTTCTCCAGAATATCATCATTCCTAATCTTATCTATCCTAGTGTGCCCGCACATCCACTGCAACATCCTCATTTCTGCTACTTTCATCTTCTGGATATGTGAGTTCTTAACGGGCCAACACTCAGCCCCATACATCATGGCCGGTCTAACCACCGCTTTATAAAACTTACCTTTGAGTATTGGTGGCGCTCTCTTGTCACACAGGACTCCAGATGCTAACCTCCACTTCATCCATCCTACCCCAATATGGTGTGTGACATCCTCGTCGATCTCCCCTCCCCCTGGATAACCGAACCAAGGTACTTGAAGCTGCCTCTACTCGGGATGACCTACGAATCAAGCCTCACATCCACGCCCACTTCCCCTGGCTCAGCACTGAACTTACACTCCAGGTATTCCGTCTTCGTCCTACTCAGCTTGAAACCCTTAGACTCAAGAGCCTATCTCCAAACCTCTAGCCTCTCATTAACACCGGCTCGTGACTCATCAATCAGAACTATGTCATCAGCGAATAGCATGCACCATGGCACATCCCCTTGAATATGGTGTGTTAACGCGTCCATCACCAGGGAGAATAAGAACGGACTGAGCGCAGAACCTTGGTGTACCCCCATTACAACCGGAAAATGCTCAGAGTCGCCTCCTACTGTCCTAACTCGAGTCTTAGCCCCATCATACATGTCCTTAATCTCCATAATGTAGGGAACCGACACACATTTTGCCTCCAGGCATCTCCAGAGAATTTCTCTAGGAACTTTGTCATACGCTTTCTCTAGGTCAATAAACACCATGTGCAGATCCTTCTTCCTCTCTCTGTATAGTTCCACCAACCTTCTAACAAGGTGTATAGCTTCTGTAGTCGAACAACCCGGTATGAATCCGAACTGGTTATCGGATACAGACACTGCCATCCTCACCCTCGCTTCAACCACCATCTCCCACACTTTCATGGTATGACTCAGTAATTTGATACCCCTATAATTGTTACAACTCTGGATATCATCTTTGTTCTTATACAATGGAACCACCGTACTCCACCTCCACTCATCCGGCATCCTTTTCCCCTTAAAAATAATATTAAGCAGCCTAGTCAACCACTTCAAACCTGCTCTCCCCACACACTTCCAAAATTCCACCGGAATCTCATCTGGCCCGGTCGCTCTGCCCCTACTCATCTTACGCATAGCTCCCACGACCTCCTCAACCTCGATACGCCTGCAGTACCCAAAGTCACGGTGACTCTCGGAATGCTCCAATTCGCCTAGCACAATATCCCGATCCCCTTCTTCATTCAAAAGTTTATGAAAGTAAGTCTTCTATCTCATCTTAATCTGGGCATCTTCCATCAATACTCTACCATCTTCGTCCTTGATGCATCTCACTTGGTCCAAATCCCGAGCCTTCCTCTCTCTCAACTTGGCCAGCCGGAATAACTTCTTCTCCCCACCTTTTTCCCCCAATTCCTCGTACATACGACCATAAGCCGCGGTCTTAGCCTCTGTGACCGCCAGCTTAGCCTCCTTCCTAGCTGCCTTATACCTATCCATGCACAATTGCCTCTCCTCCTCACCTATGCTCCCCACTAACTTCAGGTACGCCGCCTTCTTTGCTTCCACTTTACCTTGGACCACTTCATTCCACCACCAGTCTCCTTTGTGCCCACCAGAGACGCCCGTCGAGACCCCTAACACCTCTCTCGCAGCCTCCCTAATATAGTCTGCTGTCGTTGACCACATAGTGCTCGCATCACCACTGCTCCTCCAAGCTCCCATAGCCGACAACCGCCCCTCCAATGCTTGGGCTTTATCCTTAGTTAAGGCTCCCCACCTGATTCTCGGTCTAGGCTGTCTAACCTCCTCATCTAGGCCCACATGCGGCGCATAGGCGCTAACGATGTTTAGGGTGCACTCTCCAACCACCAACTTAATAGTCATCAATCTATCATTCACTCGTCTAACCTCAACCACAAACTCTCTAAGTTCCCTATCCACCAAGATGCCCACTCCATTCTTACCTTTCTGGACTCCTGAGTACCAAAGTTTATACCCATCCACGTCCCTCGCCCTCGACCCTACCCACCTTGTCTCCTGGACACACGCTATATTGACCCTCCTCTTCTGGAGGATCTTCACCAACTCTATAGATTTACCCGTCAATGTACCTACGTTCCATGACCCAATTCTCAACCTACAGACACCCTTGTTCCCTTTACCTCCCTTGCCTCCCGTCCCACTCCCTAAACCCTGCCCTACCTCCCCGCCCCACCCCCCGTTCCCCCCGAGGACATGACCTCACTCGACCATCCCAAACCACAGCCACTCTACTTACGATAGAGTAAGGGGAATCACTATCACACAAGGAAACAGACCAAACCAGAAGAATACAAATTGCAACAACAGGCACACTAATACGGTAAATAAACTAGTACGAGGTAAGATGTCAACAATTTAACTCACACAATAAAGAAAAACTGGAAAACGGGAGGTACCAACTCCCGCGAGCAGAAAAAATACAATAAAAATACTGATATCACGAGTACCAGATATAGAACGAAAGAACCTGGAGCAAGTTTTCCTGAAGTGTGTCGGATCTGCTCAAGAGCACTGGCAAGTCCTGTTGTGTCCCGCCTGAAAGTTGTTCGGAAGTCGCCGAAAGTTACGAAACTTACCGGTAATCTAAACACACCGAAAAATAGTCTGTCCTTGCCGGGAAGAAGCTGCACATGTCCAAAGAAACAGACGCATCCACACACACAAGGGATGGGGGAGAGATAAAGGGAAAGAGAGAGATGGAAAGAAGAAGATGGTTCTAAAATCAAAATCTGTTATTGTTTAAGTTATAGTAAGAAAAGTTAAGAGTAATAATCTTCATGAGCACAAACAACAACAAAGAAAGAAATTCAGATCTTATCAGTACTAGAAAAGGTTTTCAAAGAAAGTAAAACCGATGCTCAGAAAAATAGCATAAAACTTAGAAGTCGCAACAGAAATCCAAAAAGTAAAACACAAAAACAGAGAATCAAAATGATTAGAGGCAAACCACCGAAAAATATAAACAAAATTCGGCTAAGTCCGGACGACGCCACTTCGATAGCGATAACGCTAGAGCAGTGTCACCGGAAAATACTGGGTTCGCCGAAAAAGCAAGATCCGGCCAAATTCGACGAGGTTCCAATCACGTCGCCTCCACAACGATGTACGCCGGAGCAACGGTAACAAAACAACAGAATAAACTAACGGAAGTTAAAAATTGACAAAATCAAAAATCCAAATGTGCAAACGGAAGTTAAAAGTGATGATAATAGAAGAAAAAGATGCAAAGGGGACACAAGGATTACAAGGGAGAAAAGCAAAGTAGAAAAAGATACTAATATCTCTTCTTGAGTGGTCCAAATGTTTCCTTTGATTCGGAGAATATATTAACACGAAGGATAAAATTAGCAAAAAGACAAAGGAACATTGACTAAAGTGGGCTAGGGAACATGATAAGAAAAGATTGATTACTTCTAATCTCATAGGTTTTGAGGCATCTTAAAAGTAAAAAAACCTTATAAAACATTTATCTTTATTAGAGTAGGAAAATAGTTCAAATATAATATAAAATTATATTATTGTTGGGGTATTCTTTTCCCCTCAATTTCAATTCTTTATGCGGTCCATTCAATATTACTTTTTTTTTTTTTTTGGTATTGGACATTATGGAGTGACAATGTATTGCCCATACGGAAGATTCTTATGATATTGTTTTTATTAAATCTTCCTACATATTTTTAATAACAATTTAATAGACAAAAATTTATTAATTTTAAAATATTAAATATTAAAAATTAGCATAGAAGGTATTGTAGTCCAAAAAAATAAGTTATTGCAATTATGTCATTTCCCAATGAGTTCTTCCGTTTAATATTTTAGGGCTATTTTGGTATATTAATATTGTATTTATGCTTGTATAATAATATAGGCTCTCCTTTTTCTAGATTTGGACAATATAATATATTATCAAATTAAATTAGTAATAGGACATTATAATACGTTTTAAAATTAAATTATTAATAAGAATTTTTAAGAAGTATATCCTAAAAGCCCCTCTCTCTCAACGCGGTCGTTTTGAGTGTATTAGCCCCAATCCCCTATTTACTATTTTTCCCGTATTTGTTTTTTGCTTAAGTGACTTGCCGGGAGGTCTTGTTTTTGGTTTCGGAGTGTTTCGGGACACTTAGTCCCTAAAACGGAAGCTTAAGTCTCAGGAATTTGACCGTAGTCGGAAGTGGGTGAAGACGACTCCGAAATAGAGTCATGTCGGTTCTGTTAGCTCCGTTGGGTGATTTTGGACTTAGAAGCGTGTCCGGACTATGAATTTGAGGTCTGTAGCTAATTTAGGCTTGAAATGGCAAATGTCGAATTTTGAAAAGTTTGACCAGGGGGTTGACTTTTTGATATCAGGATCGGATTCTGATTTCAGGAGTTAGAATAGGTTTGTAATGTTAAATATGACTTGTGTGAAAAATTTGAGGTCAATCAGACGTGGTTTGATAGGTTTCGCCGTCGTTTGTGGAATTTGAAAGTTTAGAAGTTCTTTAGGCTTAAATCCGGGTATAATTGGTGTTTTGATGTTATTTTGAGTGATTCGAAGGCTCGACTAAGTTCGTATGGTGTTTTAGGATTGGTTGGTATGTTTGGTTGAGGTCCCGGGGATTTCGGGTGTGTTTCGGATGCTTAACGGATCATTTTTAGACTTGGCTTGATAGCTGAAGTTCTGTTTTCAGCAGGTTCTGGTTTCCTTGTACGCGATCGCAGGGATTCATTCGGGATCGCGTAAGCTTATTTGGGGCAGAGGTGAGTTTGTTCTTTGCGAACGCGTGGCTAAGGTTGCGTTCGCGTAGAAGGATTTGAGCAGGAGGAGAGGTGCGGCCAATGCTCTATGCAATCGCGTGAGGCAGGATGCGATCGCATAGGTATGAGAGGCAGTGATCCGTGATCGCGTGGGGCACAATAGTTGTGCTTCGCGATCGCGAGGAATGTTCCGCGATCGCGAAGAAGGATATCTGGGCAGGCAGTATTAATTTCAAAAACGAGGGTTTGAACCCATTTTGCATATTTTGAGCTAGAAAACACGGGATTGGATGATTCTTGAAGGGATTTTCACGGAGTTGATTGGGGTAAGTGATTCTTACTTGGTTTTCGTTAAATCCCATGATTTCATCTGTAATTTTATCATCTAATTTGTGATTTGGGGTGAGAAATTGGGGAAAAAGAGGAAGAACTCTTGAGTTAGGATTTTGAGGTTTTGAATGGGATTTTGTTATCGGATTTGAGTAATTTGGTATGGTTAGACTCGTGAGTGAATGGACTTTCGGTTTTTGTAACTTTTGTCGGATTTCGAGACGTGGGCCCGGGGGCCGGGTTCGGGCCAATTTCGGATTTTTGGCTATAATTTAGTACTTTTCTTGTGGAATTGATCTCTTTAGCCTATATTGATTGTATTGTTCTACTTGTGTCTAGATTCGGGATATTTGGAGACCGATTTGAGAGGCAAAGGCACTTCGGAGTAGAGATTTGTTCGGTTTGAGGTAAGTAACAGTCTTAAATATGGTTTTGAGGGTATGAAACCCCGAGAATTTGTATAATGTGAATATTTGGAGGTGACGCACATGCTAGGTGACAGGCGTGCGAGCGTGCACCATGAAGGATTGTGACTTGGTCCGTCCCGTGAGACTGTAAAGTCGAATAGCCATTGTTATTACTTGTTTTTCTTGTCTTTGAGCAATTGACTGCCTTTCATGTTAGAAACCATGGCTTAGGCCATATGATATCACTGTTGGGACCCGCAGCGGTCGTATACTTGTTGAATTGATTGCTAATTGTTGTCTTGTACTCAGTCACGGTCTTACTTGTGTTTTATATCTTTGTTTCCTCTCATTTCTTGTTGATACTTGTTGTATTTTTTGCTTGGGCTGGTTATTATGATATTCTGTGAGCCCGAGAGGCTGGAGAGGTTAGTGACTGAGGTAGGGCTTGAGTGCCGAGCTGTGAGGTATATGGATCGGGTTGCACAATGCAACAAGCCTTCGGGCTATATATATGTGTGTGTGTATATATATATATATATATATATATATATATATATATATATTTGGATCAGGCTGCATGCTGCAACAATATTGGATCGGGTTACACGCCGTAACAATATTGGATTGGATTGCACGCCGCAATAATTTTGGATCGGGCTGCGCGCGCAGCAATATAGCGTTTGGGCTGAAGGAGCCCCTCCGGAGTCTGTACACCCCCAGTGAGAGCAGGTACCTTTCGAGAGTGTGTATTGAGGGCTGAGAGCCGAGGGTATGAGCTGTTGAGATGAGTTGAGTGGCTGCTGCCTTGAGAGGATGTACTTGCTTTTATTTATTGTTGCACTTAGTTGCTATCTGATGTTGTTATGAAATTTCTGGAAGATTCATATCTATTTTACTTGAGCCCGAACGAAGTTGACTTATACCACCGGATTTGAAAGCATGTTCACTCTTTACTGAAATTTTTTGAAATGATCTATATTATTATAGTTCATCACTGCTTCTCAGTTCCTTATTTATTTCTGTTACTTGCTGAGTTGGTTGTGCTCATGCTACACCCTGCACTTCATGTGCAGATATAGGTGTGTACGGTTTTGGCGATCGCTGAGTTCGTGCGCGAGCTGATTATCGGAGACTTACGAGGTAGCTGCCGGCGTCTACAGTCCTTGTTTCTCCTTTCTTATTATCTTTTCTCTCTTGTATTGGCATTTGGCACAGACTGTAGTAGACTCTGTTTTCTAGATTGGCTGTTAGATGCTCGTGACTTAGTGATACCCTGATGTTGGGATATCATTCCGCACTTTTGTTTTGGGTTTTTACCCTGTTATTATGTAAACCTTCAGTTAGTTTAATTACTTTAGCTCACTTCTGTTATATATTGAAAGAATATTGAGAATGTCGGCTTGCCTAGTTCCACGTTAGGTGCCATCACGACTGGTTGGGTATTTGGGTCGTGACAATTACATGACTAAAGATATTTACTTGTTTAATTTTTTATGAATTAGACAGTCGGAAAGTAATTATACCTATAGGATTCCTAATGTATAATATTTTGTCCTAAAACTAATATGATTATAAGGCTAGTATCTAGAATTTCGGTTATGTCATTTTATTATGAGATATTACGCTTAATATTATAAGGTTATTTTTGTAAACCGACATTGTATTCATGCTTTTATAATAACTAGTATCTATGAACGTGCGTTGCACGTTAATAATGGCACATGATAATTTAAACATTTATATATATGAAGGATCAATAAAATTTAATTAATGAGAGAAATTTTATGTATAATAATACAACAATCAGCTAAATGCTGAAAATTATTATTACATTAGCATAATACATGAATTTAAAATAAAAGAATATCATCAAAACTTACACAAATGATCAATTTTGTCATGTTAGTTGGATAATTATGTATTATAGTTTAAAAGTATTTAATATGGTGGTATCGTAACGAACACTTCTTTGTGGACAATATTTTTTGTGTATGTTTCTGTCACGGCCCAAAATTGTAATGACTCGGCCGGTCGCTTTGAGTATTTCAGCCTTGTTCCCCCATTTACTTCTCAATTTGTGCTTTACAGTTGTTATGTCACTTGTCGGGATGATTGGTTCGGGTCCGATGAGGTTTTGGAATGAATTGGAACACTTAGTTCCAAGGTTTAAAGCTTAAGTTAAAATAGTGACCGGATGTCAACTTTTGTGTAAACAACCCCGGAATAAAGTTTTGATTATTCCAATAGCTCCGTATGGTGATTTTGGACTTAAGAGTGTATCCAGAAAATTATTTGGAAGCCCGTAGCTAAATTAGAAATTTAAGTTTAGAAGTTTGATCGGGGAGTTGACTTTTTGATATCGGAGTCGGAATCCAGTTCTGAAAATTTTCATAGCTCCGTTATGTCATTTATGACTTGTGTGCAAAATTTGAGGTCAATCGGACTTGATTTGATAGGTTTCGGTGTCGAATGTAGAAGTTGGAAATTTTTAGTTTCATTAAGCTTGAATTGGGGTATGATTCGTGGTTTTAGCGTTGTTTGATGTGATTTGAGGTTTCGACTTAGTTCGTATGATGTGTTAGGACTTGTTGGTATATTAGGTTAGGGTCCCAGGGGCCTCGGGTGTGTTTCGGATCATTTTAGGCTACTTTGGATGCTGATTTTCTGATGTCTGGTGTTGTTCTACGCGTTCGCAAGGAGCCTGTCGCGTTCACGAAGAAGTATTTGTGTCACGGCACAATTCTCCCTCCTTAAGATGTCGTGACGACACCTAGTCTCTACTACTAGATAAACCTAAGAAAAATGCGGAAATAAACAAATGAAAGGAAAAATTAACAACTAACAGCAATAGATAACTGATAACAATACCGCTCGGCATGTACAACACTCTAGTAATACACGGTATTCCCAAAACCCAGAATATCATAAGTCATAATCTACAGAGGAAACTAGAATCTCTATACAGCAGAGTCTAAATAAAGAAATACGGAATAACCAACACTCTAGTAATACACGGTATTCCCAAAACCCGGAACATCATAAGTCACAAGCTACAGAGGAAACTAGAATCTCTATACACTAGAGTCTAAATAAAGAAATATGGAAAGTAGATGACATAGAAGAGAATAGAGGGGGACTCCGAGATCTGCGGACGTGGCAGATATACCTTGAAGTCTCCGTACAGCAGCAAGCACTCTCACCTAGTAGCCGGGCTGAAAAGAAGTACCTGGATCTGCACACAAAACATGTGCAAAAGAATAGCATGAGTACACCATAACGGTACCCAGTAAGTACCAAGCCTAACCTCGGTAGAGTAGTGACGAGGTCAGGTCCGGGCCCTAAGACTCAAGCTTCCGTTTAGGGACTAAGTGTCCCAAAACACCCCAAAAATGAAAACAAAACCTCCCGGCAAGTCTCATAAGGTGAAACAGATATGGGAAAGCAGTAAATAGTGGATCGGGGCTATAACTCTCAAAACGACCGGCCGGGTCGTAATAATTTGGCTTCTAGGATTTTGTTCTTCGCGTTCGCGAAGAAGGAAATCTCTGTTGCATAGGTCTGACTTTGGAATTTTATATCTCGCAATCTATAAGGAATCGGGAGATGAGCAACAAATAAAAATTATAGCCCTTGATGTCTAGTTTTCAGAAAGTTCAACCATTTATTATTTGGAGTTGTGTACAAATGGTTATGACCATTATACAAGAGACTATCTAGGAAGAGTTTGGAAATTGCGGTTGAGGAATTTGTTCATCGCGAACGCGAGGGGTAGGTCGCGAACGCGAAGAACAAACCCCTGGGGACAAAAGAAGCTCGGGTGAGGCGATGTTTTGAGAGTTTTTCAAGGAAAACATTGGGGTAAGAATTCCAAACTCGATTTTGGTTAAAATACATGAATCTATTATTGTTTTTATCATGAAATTAGTGAATTGGTTTGAAAACGGTAAAAAAATTCTATACCTTAAATTGAGAATTTTGAGGTCGATTCGTTGTCGTAATTTGATAAAATTGGTATGGTTAGACTCGTAGTTGAATGGGCTTTCGAATGTTGTAACTTTCGTCGGGTTCCGAGACATGGGCCCCATGGACGATTTTTTAGTGCAATTTTGGATTTTATTGGAAAATTGGTATTTTCACATGGATTTAATTCCAATAATTTGTATTAACTGAATCAAATTAATTGTGGCTAGATACGAGGCTTTCAGAGACCAATTTGCGAGGTAAAGGCATAGCGGAGTGAAGAATTACACGATTTGAGGTAAGTAACACTTCTAAACTTGGTTCTAAGGGTATGAATCCCTAAAGTACGTGTTGTATAAATTGTTTGGAGATGACGCACATGCTAGGTGACGGGCGTGTGGGCGTGCATTATAGGAATTGTGATTAATTGATTCTGTGGAGTTGCGTAATTAAATAAATATCATTATCCGTATATCCTCTATGTGTTAGATAAATTGAGCTGAGACTCATATTAAAGATCATATTTAAGCTACACGCCGATATATTTTGGGACCCACATGGGTCGTATTGTTGTTGAACTATTTGTTTAAAATATAATTTTGTACTCAGTCACATCTGTCACTTGCATATTATATCTCGGTCTCTCTTGTCATTTATTGATACATCATATCATTATGTCAGGCTGATTTTCATGTCATTGAGATCCCGAGAGACTGGATATTCTGAGTGATATTTATGTTTATTTATTTATGCCTGGGTTTGGATATTATAGCGCTTGGGCTGAAGGAGCCCCTCCGGAGTCTGCATCCCTCACAGTGAACGCAGTATATATATATATATATATATATATATATATATATATATATATATATATATATATATATATATATATATGGGATAGATATTCCCTGGGCATGAATCTTGCCATAGATATATATATATTGAGGGATGGATCTTCCCTGGGCATGAATCTTGCCCGAAGCATTTATATTGAGGGATGGATTTTCCCTGGACATAGATCTTGTCCGAATCATTGATATTTGGGGATGGATTGACCTTATACAGTACTGGGCGACTGACTGTCAGTAGATGTATACATATATACGAGGGATGGATCTCCCATGTGCTGGATTGGCCATATACAGTACTGGGTGATTGAGTATTTTTAGATTGTGAGTACACGAAGTTTTCACTAAGGTGCATCACATACGGTATGTACATTGGCATTAGATACCGAGATGTAATATTCCTCATATTGTTCAGAATTGATCTATTTTTACCTATGCTGAGTTTAACTGTTGAACTTGAAAGCATGCCTACATTTCTGTACCGTTATTTCTGTTATGGACTGTACCTGCGGAGCTCGTCACTACTTTTAGCCCAGAGGTTAGTCTTGTTACTTATTGAGTTGGTTGTACTGATACTACAATCTGCACCTCATGTGCAGATCCAGGTGCTTCCGGACACGGCGACTGTTAGATCTCAGAGTGTCATCAATTGGAGACTATCAAGGTAGTTGCATGGCGTCCGCTGACCTTGACTCTCTTTCCTTCAGTTATTGTATTGTTCTATACTTTTAGACAGTGTTTTATTAGTCAGGATTTGTATTTATATTAGATGCTCATGTACTCAGTTACACCGGGCTTTGGGAGTATTTATATCTATATTTGTGAGATTTCTTCCACTGAATTTAAATATTATGTTTTCAAATTTAAAAGATAATGTGTTTTATTGATATTGTCAGCTTACCTAGTATTGAGATAGGCGCCATCACGATAGGTGATATTTTGGATCGTGACAAGTTGGTATCCGAGCCTAGGTTACATAGGTCTTACGAGTCATGAGCAGGTTTAGTAGAGTCTTGCGGATTAGTACGGAAACGTCTGTCTTCGAGAGGCTGCCAAACCCTTAGAAAATTTCACTTTCTTGTATTCTATCGTGCGACATTGATTTAGCTTGAAACATAACTCTTTGAGTCCCTTCCATGCATTCGTGTGCGCATGTGAGCGCTCGGTATTGTCTGTGCATTGCTGGCTTGTGATTCCATGAACGAGGTTAGAGATGAGTATTCTGTGTTTTGGTGATGGGCCAGTCTGGAGGACTTAAGGCCAGGGTTAGACCGCAGCTTAAGCTTGGTAGTTTCGGTTGTGAGAACTTGTGCGTTTGGACTTATGCGTTCGGTAGTATCCCTATAAGTGGAATTTGTGGCTTGATGAGCGGTTGAATGACTATATGATGAGTATGATGTGAATGTGGGATGTGTTCAGATGGGTTGAATGAGACAAATAAATTTTACTTGTGAATCAAGAGTTTGCTATTGGGTACTTGATTCCTGTTTTGATGTGACGTACGGTCTTGAGTTGTGTGTGCGTTAAGGGATCTATCATGATGTTTAATTGTAGAGTGAAGTAGATTTTCATGTCGTGTTGATGAGTTCAAACTCAGAAATATTAAGTGATTCGGTAGTAATTGTGGCTGTGAAAGGGCATATCAAGATGCCAATTTGAGGCTAAGCATGTGGGTTATCTCCTGCAGGGTAATCTATGTATGTGTGTTCTTTATAATGTCGAGTGGAGGGTTTCTTTTCTCCCAGCGGTGTATATGCGTTGAGATTTGAGTTTGGATTAGTTGAGAAAGTTGACTTGACCGTCACGGGGATGAAGGCGAGCTTACTAGATGATTTGAGGTATTTTATGGTTTGTGTTACCTGAGCTTGTGAAGAATTTTCGTGGAATTGACTGCGGGATTATGACAATAGTAGAGTATGGGTATGGTGAGTTATCAAATATTTTGTTATATGGCTTTGAGCCAAGTGGGGGAGTCTGCTATCTACGATTTTATTGCACGCTTATGTGCGTTATTGGTTTTGGTCCAAGACATACTTGTTGATTAGTTATGACTTGCATAGATTGAGATCGGGGATGGCTCGAGTAAGAAAATTTCTTGAATGCGGGTTATATTGCACTTTATGAAAATATGAAAAACAAATCATGAAATGATTAAATTGTTATTTTGAGGATGTAGTGCGCACGAAGTATGAATTTGATTGGTGGTGTTAAGGCATGGTTACTTCTTTGGGGGCTGTTGTACTAATGGGGCTTGTGTCTTTTGACCCGTTTAGACGGTGCAATTTAGATTTGATCATAGTGGGTGACTTTCGAAAGGGTTCTAATGGATTCAAAATGTATATGTGTCAATTGAAAATTTTTCGGAATTTGTATATCGCCAGAATTGGTTATTTACATTGGATGGTATCAGGACTTGCGGTAATTCTTTATGACTATGGATTCTACATTTCAGTATAAAAAGGAAAGAGAAACAATTTTAAAATTCATATAAGGTCCTTCAGAGTGGGTGTGTCGGTTGTGGTACTTTTATGGTGCTTAAGAAGAATACAATGGCTTATGGGCCTTGGGGCGGTATGGTTTTATGTTAGGATGTCTTTTAGTGAGCTTTGGGTAAGGATCGTAGTGTTCTGAGAAGGAGAAGTGTCAACTTGAGGTAATTATGATGTGGTGAGGCTCTGCAGATATTTTGGTAGCAATATTCTTGGGTTTGGTGACCTGCATTGCTTGGTCGAGTTAGAGGAATTTAGTTCTGATAGCTTGATTAGGTGAAAATGAATTTCAAAGTGTTCTTGATGGTTTCTACCATGGTTTGAACCGGATATTTTCTACCGGTGTGGGGAACATGTTATGTATTGCGATTATCTCCTGGAAGGAAGCAAGAGGAAGGTTTCTAAATGACTGGGTATGTAATTTGCTAGTTACCAGAGTTAATAACGAGATTCTTGTGCTTGTCACATGATGGCATGATAGATGTGGTGTGTTGTGCGGGATTAAGGTTTACATGTACAAGGTGGCAGTTTATTCTTGAAGGGAAGGTCACGAATTCTGGACAGAATAGTCAGTTTCAGATATTTAGATTAATGTTATAACTGCTCGGTAATCCCTGTGAAGGGTGCATATTTCAGAAGGCGCATTGTGTTTTGACTTACAGATGTTCATCGGTATTGCGGTACTCACCTGGGTGATAGGCTGCTGATATTCCAATTATCGCTACGCGGCACAGAAGAATTATGGAAGTATTCCTAGTAGGATAATTGTGCATGAAAGATGTGTTAGTCATTCGAGTGTTGGAGTTGGGATCAGTTACGGTGATTCATGTGTTCTATGAATTTGGAGACTGGGAGTTCTCAAAAGCATATTGTTTCAGGGTGGCGGCCTGTTTGAGGTGAGTGTTTTTATTTAAACTCAATAGATAATTATTTGTGACAGCTACGCGCTATGAGGGCACATATATCTATGGTTTGAGCCCATATGTGGGCGTCGGAGCAAGTATTCATACTCAGAAGAATTCCTAGGCTATGATATGCCTAGAGTTGACTGTTAAGCGTAAAGTTATAATGTTTCTCGTATTCGTACCTTTGTCGAGAACTATATGGACCACACTTGAGGTTACAAAGAGACCAATTCCCTGAATAAATTAGGTAGTTACTATTTCTGCGTTAACTTGCCGATTTGAGTGGTGATAGCACACTTTGCACCTGCCTACTCTATGGCGTGTTATTTATACCAGTCCAGAAGCATGAGAATCTTAATTCATTTATCATATACATGTGTACTTACTCGATTTTTCCTGTATGATATGCTTGGACTAGAGGCATGTGGCAATGCCATGCGGATTATATTATTGGCACGTGAGTTGTTCGTGCGGATCCATATATTGATATTATTGGCACGTGAGTTGTCCGTGATGGTCTAGATATTGATACTATAGCATATGAGTTTTCCGTGCGAGTGATGTTAATGTGAGCTCTAGAAGAGCTGGTTACTGTTATTAAATTTGTGTGTCTTGGTTCTACTATATATAATGAGCTTATAGCATTGCAGTTGTGGTGGTGCTTATTGAACTCGCAATACGGTTCTCTTCTTTGAGACATTTTCCATTTTTGGGTACACGGGTTGCGCAGTTGTGGCTTGAGTTATATTGGTATGGCATGTCTTTGGGATAGTTATGTTTAATAATATAAGGTCATTGGGCCTAGAATGTGTACTATCGAATTTAGTTATGGTATATTTGGGAGGATGACATCGAAAGTCAGCTTAGAAAGTGATTATGGTTCGGGTTGGGGTGAGAGAGCTCCATGACTTGTTGATCTAATAAGTGGTTATGAGATTCCACGTGTTTCTTTTAATATCAGCATTATACAAAGGTTTTGGAATGAGGTTTGACTTGATATGGGGTTTAATACTATTGCCGGGTTAGTTTGGAGTAGTTACTGTGATCGGGAATGGTGCTGCGAGCATGCGAGTTGCGTAGTATGTTACGTGATAATATCTGGGGTTATGGTTATGGCTTGATACAGCTTGTTCAGACTCATACAGTGTGTAGATGTGAGATTCGGGTCTTGAAAAGAAATTCTGAATGTTGGAAATTGAATTCCAAGGTTTATGGGCTAAGGTTGAAGTAATGATCTTCAGTTACGTGGTATTGTCATGCCTATATGGAATAGGGTAGCATGGGATCACCCTCAGGTGTGTGCGTGGTAAAGTGGAATAGTGATGTGATGGCTTGGAAACAACTCTTGGCACGTTCAAGGACGAACGTATGTTTAAGTGGGGGAGAATGTAATGATCCGGCCGGTCGTTTTGAGTATTTCAGCCCCGTTCCCCTATTTACTGCTCAATTTGTGCTTTACAGTTGTTATGTGACTTGCCGGGGTGATTGGTTCAGGTCCGGTGAGGTTGTGGAATGAATTGGAATACTTTATTCCAAGGTTTAAAGCTTAAGTTAAAATTGACCGGATGTCGATTTATGTGTAAACGACCCTGAAATAAAGTTTTGATGATTCAAATAGCTCCGTATGGTAATTTTGGACTTAGGAGCATGTCCGAAAAATTATTTGGAAGCCCGTAGCTAAATTAGGCTTGAAATGGATAAAATAGAAATTTAAGTTTGGAAGTTTGACTGGGGATTTGACTTTTTGATATCGAAGTCGGAATCCAGTTCTGGAAATTTTCATAGCTCCGTTATGTCATTTATGACTTGTGTGCAAAATTTGAGGTCAATCGGACTTGATTTGATAGGTTTCGGCGTCGAATGTAGAAGCTGGAAATTTTTAGTTTTATTAAGCTTAAATTGGGGTATAATTCATGGTTTTAGCGTTGTTTGATGTGATTTGAGGTTTCGACTTAGTTCGTATGATGTGTTAGGACTTGTTGGTATATTTGGTTTGGGTCATGGGGCCCTCGGGTATGTTTCGGATCATTTTGGGCTACTTTGGATGCTGATTTTCTGATGTCTGGTGTTGTTCTTCGCGTTCGTGAGGAGCCTCTCGCGTTCACGAAAAAGAATTTGTGTCACGACCCAATTCTCCCTCCGTAAGATGTCGTGACGGCACCTAGTCTCTACGACTAGGTAAGCCTAACAAAAATGCAAAAATAAACAAATGGAAGGAAAACTTAACAACTAACAGCAATAGATAACTGATAACAATGCCACTCGGCATGTACAATAACCAACACTCTAGTAATACACGGTATTCCCAAAACTCGGAACATCATAAGTCACAAGCTATAGAGGAAACTAGAATCTCTATACACCAGAGTCTAAATAAAGAAATACGGAAAGTAGATGACATAGAAGAGAATAGAGGGGGACTCCGAGGTCTACGGACGCGGCAAATATATCTTAAAGTCTCTGTACAGCAGCAAGCACTTTCAGCTAGTAGCGGGGTTGATAAAAAGTACTTGGATCTGCACACAAAACATGTACAGAAGAGTAGCATGAGTACACCACAACGGTACCCAGTAAGCGCCAAGCCTAACCTCGGTAGAGTAGTGACGAGGTCAGGTCCGGGCCCTACTGGTATATAATAATAAGACATATGCTATAATAAACATGAAGTAAAAACGAAGAAGACAACAGCAAGTATTCACAAAGCAATAACAACACCGCACAATGATAAAACAACAGGGGCGCTCCCGAGGTACCGCCTCGTAGTCCCAAAAGTAAATATACAGGGAGAACTCCCGAGGTACTGCCTCGTAGTCTCAAAAGTAAATATGCAGGGAGAACTCCCGAGGAACCGCCTCGTAGTCTCAAAAGTAAATGTACAGAGAGAACTCCCGAGGAACCGCCTCGTAGTCTCAAAAGTAAATGTGCAGGAAGAACTCCTGAGGAACCGCCTCGTAGTCTCAAAAGTAAATGTGCAGGGAGAACTCTCGAGGAACCGCCTCGTAGTCCCAAAGTAAATATGCAGTATAAGGGGATCTCCTGAGTAAACGCCTCATAGTCCCAAAGTAAATATGAAGTATAGGAGAATCTCCCGGGATACCGTCTCATAGTCCCAAAATAAATACACACCTCAAACAAATGAATATGACAGTTACAGCAAGAAAAACCTACAATTTAGGCTAAATACAAGTCAAGAAAGAAACAGGACTTACTAAACATGTTGCAAAGAGTTCAAATAGGCAATTAGGACACCTAGACATGTTATTCTAGGCTTAAAGGATAACTACACATGCTAATATACTCAGATAAGATGAAAACAGGCTATTACTCAATAAAAATCAGGTATTTCCACAAATAGCCCGTGTACGCACTCGTCATCTCGCGTACACGGCGCTCACATATCATAACAACACCAAATCCTAAGGGGGTTTTCCACCTACAAGGTTAGGCAAGCCACTTACCTCGAAACAAGCTCAAATCAATCTGTAACAATGCTTTTCCCACGAATATCTGACTCCGAATGGCCCAAATCTAGCCAAAATAAATTACATATCATAAATATAACTATAAGAAACTAATCTAATTAATGAAATCAAAGCTAAAGCGAGAAATTAGAAAATCGCCCCAAAAAGTCTCCCCGAACCCACGTCTCGGAATCGGGTAAAAGTCACAAAATATGAACACACATTCCCTCATGAGTTAACTCATACCAAAATTATCCAAATCCGATGTCAAAATCTCAATCAAAACCCAAATTTTTAGTTGAAGAACTTCTTCCCATTTTTCCCAAAATTTCAACCTAAATCCGAAATTAAATGATGAAATCAATCATAGATTAGTGGAATATAACCATAAAGGAGTTAAGAATCGTTACCCAAAATCTTTCTCTAAAAATCCCTCAAATAAACGCCCAATCCGAGCTCTCAAAGTCCTAAAATTGGAAATGAGACCAAACCCTCGAAATTTCCTCTTTTCTGCCCAGCGATCTCGCACCTGCGGGCCAAGAATCGCACCTGTTCCACCGCACCGGCAGAATTCCCATCGCAGGTGCGGATTCCTCTTAAAAATTTAGCATCCTCTTCTGCGATCAAAGGGTCGCACCTGCGGATCCATGTTCGCTTCTGCGGTCTCCCCTTCCAGCTCACTCTCCGTATCTGCGGAACCTTAAGCGCATTTGCGGGCTCGCAGATGCAAAAATTCCCTCGCACCTGCGAACCCTAGCCATCTCCCCAATATCGCCTTTGCGTTTGGCCTCTTGCACGTGCGTGTCCATACCTGCGGCCACCCCACTGCAGGTGCGATTACACCAGAAGCTTAAAAGCTTCAGCAATTACACAAGTCCAAATATCGATCCGTTAAGCATCCGAAACTCACCTGAGGCCCCCGGGACCTCAACCAAACATACCAACAAATCCTAAAATACCATACGAACTTAGCCGAGCCCTCAAATCACATCAACCAAAGCTAAAAACATGAATCACCCTCCGATTCAAACTTAATGAACTTGAAACTTTAAATTTCTACAACCGATGCCGAAACCTATCAAACCAAGTTCGATTGACCCCAAATTTTGCACACAAGTCATATTCAACATTATGGACCTACTCCAACTTCCAGAATTGGAATCCGACCCCGATATCAAAAAGTCCACTTCCGGTCAAAATCTCCAAAAATTGGACTTTCGCCATTTCAAGCCTAATTTAGCTACAGACCTCCAATTCACATTCCGGACATGCTCCTAAGTCCAAAATCACCCAACGGAGCTAATGGAACCGATGAAACTCCATTACAGAGTCATCTTCGTAGAGTTCTAACTACGGTCAAAATCCTAAGACTCAAGCTTCCGTTTAGGGACTAAGTGTCCCAAAACACCCCAAAAACCAAAACAAAACCTCCCGGCAAGTCACATAAGCTGAAACAGATACGGGAAAAGCAGTAAATAGGGGATCGAGGCTATAACTCTCAAAACGACCGGTCGGGTCGTTACAATTTGGCTTTTGGGATTTTGTTCTTCGCGTTCGCGAAGAAGAAAATCTTTGTTGCACAGTCTGACTTTGGAAACTTATATCTCGCAATCTATAAGGAATTGGGATATGAACAACAAATGAAAGTCGTGGTATGATTGTCGGGCCCTCTCCTCGTTCCGCCCATCCTATTGGGATAGCTACCTTCGGGCTTTGCCTACCCTTTATAATAAAAAATTCCGGCTCGGCCTGGGAAAGTGCTGGCAACAACAGAAAGGAAGGGGTCCATGTAGCAGCTGTGTTTGCCCCCTTCTTATTCAATGGGGCACAACAGCTTTGGCATAGACTACAAAAGAGATAATCCACTTCAGATAACCACGTCTCTGCTAGGCAGCCTGTGTAATGGCCGAGAGTGGACCTTTTTGGATATATAATCCAAGTTGAGAGTAGAGTTATAGGAAAAGTCGTCTGATGGAAAACTACTTTCACGTTCAGTTCAGAGAGAACTTTTTTTGTTGAGAATTCCTCGTTCCCTGTTGTGTGAATTCCCCAGCAGCGAATTCAAAACTTGTGGGTAGTCCTTGGTGTCTAGTTTTTAAAAAGCTCAACCATTTGTTATTTGGAGTTGTGTACAAATGGTTATGACCATTATACAAGAGACTGTCTGGGAAGAGTTTGGAAATCACGGTTGAGGAATTTGTTCATCGCGAACGCGAGGGGTAGGTCACGAACGCGAAGAACAAACCCCTGGGGAGCAAAATAAAGTCCAAATGCGTCTCATTCTTCCATTTTTGGACCAAGGAAGCTCGGGTGAGGCGATGTTTTGAGAGTTTTTCAAGGAAAACATTGGGGTAAGAATTCCTAACTCGATTTTGGTTAAAATACATGAATCTATTGTTGTTTTTATCATGAAATTAGTGAATTGGTTTGAAAACGGTAAAAAATTTCTATACCTTAAATTGAGGATTTGAAGGTCGATTCGTTGTCGGAATTTGGTAAAATTGGTATGGTTAGACTCGTGGTTGAATGGGCTTTCGGATTTTGTAACTTTTTTCAGGTTCCGAGACATGAGGCCCCACGGGCGATTTTTGAGTGCAATTTCGGATTTTGTTGGAAAATTGGTATTTTCATATGGAATTAATTTGAATAATTTGTATTGACTGAATCAAATGAATTGTAGCTAGATACGAGGCTTTCGGAGACCAATTCACGAGGCAAAGGCTTAGCGGAGTAAAGGATTACACGATTTGAGGTAAGTAACACTTCTAAACTTGGTTCTTAGGGTATGAATCCCTGAAGTACGTGTTGTATAAATTGTTTGGAGATGACGCACATGCTAGGTGACGGGCGTGTAGGCGTGCATCATAGGAATTGTGACTTAATTGATTCTGTGGAGTTGCATAATTAAATAAATGTCATTATCCGTATATCCTTCACGTGTTAGAGAAATTGAGCTGAGACTTATATTAAAGATCATATTTAGGCTACACACCGATATATTTTGGGACCCACATGGATCGTATTGCTGTTGAACTATTTGTTTAAAATATAATTTTGTACTCAGTCACATCTGTCACTTGCATATCATATCTCAGTCTCTGTTGTCATTTATTGATACATCATATCATTATGTCGGGCTGATTTTCATGTCATTGAGAGCCCGAGAGACTGGAGATTCTGAGTGATATTTATGTTTATTTATTTATGTCTGGGTTTGGATATTATAGCACTTGGGCTGAAGGATCCCCTCCGGAGTCTGCACCCCCCACAGTGAGCGCAGTTGATATATAGGGGGGGATGGATCTTCCCTGGGCATGGATCTTACCATAGATATATATATTGAGGGGTGGATCTTCCCTGGGCATGGATCTTGCCTGAAGCATTTATATTGAGGGATAGATTTTCCCTGGGCATGGATCTTGCCCGAAGCATTTATATTGAGGAATGGATTTTTCCTGGACATGGATCTTATCCGAATCATTGATATTTGGGGATGGATTTTCCCTTGGGCTGGATTGGCCTTATAGAGTATTGGGCGACTGACTGTCAGTTGATGTGTACATATATATATGAGGGATGGATCTTCCCTAGGGCTATACTGGCCATATAGAGTACTGAGTGATTGAGTATTTTTAGATTGTGAGTACACGAAGTTTTCACTAAGGTGCATCACATACGGTATGTACATTGGCATGTAGATACAGAGATGTAATATTCCTTATATTGTTCAGAATTGATCTATTTTTACCTGTGCTGAGTTTAACTATTGAACTTGAAAGCATGCTTATATTTGTGTACCGCTATTTCTATATTGGACTGTACCTGCGGAGCTCGTCACTACTTTCAGCCCAGAGGTTAGTCTTATTACTTATTGAGTTGGTTGTACTCATACTACACTCTGCACCTCGTGTGCAGATCCTGGTGTTTCCGGACACGGCGACTGTTAGATCTCAGAGTGCTATCAGTTGGAGACTATCAAGGTAGTTGCCTGGCGTCCGCTGACCTTGACTCTCTTTTCTTCAGTTATTGTATTGTTCTATACTTTTAGACAGTGTTTTATTAGTCAGGATTTGTATTTATATTAGATGCTCATGTACTCAGTGACACCGGGTTTTGAGAGTGTTTATATCTATATTTGTGAGATTTCTTTCGCTGAATTTAAATATTATGTTTTCAAATTTAAAAAATATGGTATTTTATTAAGATTGTCGGCTTGCCTAGTATTGAGATAAGCGCCATCACGACAGGTGAGATTTTGGGTCGTGACAAAAATCCACCTAGTCGTGATGGCACCTAACCCAACCCGTCAGGTAAACCAATTAACAACTATCCAATTCCATTAATATATAACTGACTCTAATACACTTTCCAAGGACTGGTAGTACAAATCATGAGCTTCTAAGATTAGAATTTACAAAGTTGGTATGAAATAAATACATCATCTGTTCGAAATGTATATAAACAGATTTTTATAAATCTAAGGCTATCATGAACAAGAGGCAGCTACGACCGAAACACATGTACATCTTCAAATCCAGCCCCCGTCGATCGCAGCAACATCAACATCCAATATCTGCACGCAAGGTGCAGAAGTGTAGTATGAGTACAACCGACCCCATGTACTCAATAAGTAAGAAACTTAACCTTAGGTTGAAAGTAGTGACGAGCTGGAACAAAGGTTAGGGTCCAACACCAATAGCCAAAAACAGTTCATAACAACACAATAGAAGTAATAAAAGAAGTAGCTCTGAGATAAAATGCTCAACTCGTTCACAGTTCCAGAAAAATAGTCCTGCTTTTCAAATATATCAGTAAAAACCCAAATCCTTTACCGAAATCACCAAATTTATGAGTAAGTTTGAAAACTGTGATTTTTTCCAAAACATTCAACAGGAAAATATTTTATTTTTAAAAGGCGTGAGAAAAATACATCTCTATGCCTACATGTCAATATGTAGGAGAAGTCATGAATGACGCAATATTGTACAGGATGAGGAAAATATATCTCTATTCCTGTATGTCAAGTGTGCATGTCAATGCGATGCAACTTAGTGATAAAACCATATGCGTACTCTCAGAGTATCATTTCACTCAGTCCTCCCAGTCACTCAGTCCTTCCAATCACTCAGTCCTCACAGTCACTCAATCCTCCCAATCGCTCGGCACTCGCACTCAGTAGGTACCTGCGCTCACTGGGATGTGTACAGACTCCAGAGGGGATACTTCAGCTCAAGCGCTATAACAAGACAATCATGGCATAAATCAATAAAACATGCTACGGCGCGCAGTCCGATTCCATAAATATTCTCACCATCAGGCCTTCGGCCTCACTCAGTCATCAATCTCTCCAGTCTCTCGGGCTCACAATGTCATGAAAATCGGCCCAAAAATGATGATATGATGAATCAATAAATAGCAACAGAGACTGAGAGATGATATGAAATAAATGAATATGACTGAGTATGAAGTTACAATTTAAACAAATAATTTGACAACAAAAATGACCTCAGTGGGTCCCAATAATACCAACATTTGCCTAAGCATGATTTCTAACATGAGTCACAACTCTACGGAATCAACCGAGTCTCAATTTCTACGGTGCATACCCACATGCCTGTCACCTAGTATGTGCACCTCCAAACAATTCACATAACACGTATAATCAGGGTGCATACCCTCAGCTCCAAGATTAGAGATGTCACTTACCTCGAATAAGCCGAATCCAATGTCGAGCAAGCTAAACAATGCTCCAGAAATTCCATTCTGCGCGTATTAACTTCCGAACGGCTCGAATCTAGTCACAATTAATTCAAATCAGTCAACAAAAATTATAGGAATTAATTCCAAATCAAAATACTAATTTTCCCACAAAATCCGAAACTACATTCAAAAATCGCTCGTGGGACCCACGTCTCGGAACCTGACAAAAGTTACAAAATATGAATGCCCATTCAACCACGAGTCAAACCATATGAATTTTACCAAATTCTGACATAAACTCGACCCCCAAATCTTCGAATTAAACCAAGAGGATTTTCTAAATTTTCCAACTTAATTCACCAATTAAATGTTAAAAACAACCATGGATTCGGGTAATTTGACCAATATTGAGTTAAGAACACTTACCCCATTATTTTTCTTTAAAATCTCTCAAAAATCGCCTCTTCCCGAGCTCCAAATCATCAAAAATGGAAGTCCCATTTTCAGATCTTAAACATTCTGTCCAAACCTTTCTTCTTCGTGAACGCGGCCACTTCCTCGCGTTCGCGAAGCACAATTTTGTTCTGCCTAGTTTTCCTCCTTCGCGAATGCGGCACCTCCCTCGCGTTCGCGAAGCACAAAGTGCTACTTCCCCACAAGCTTTATATGCAGATGCGAGGAGCCTCCCGCGAACGCAATGCATGACTGACCCACCTCTTCGCGAACGCGACCTCGACTACGCGAACGCGTAGAACAAATGCTACGGTTATCCCGCGTTCACGATGCACCACTGCCCAGCCCTTCGCGAATGCGGCTCCCACTTTGCGAGAGTGAAGCACAAATATTCACCTGCCACCAACTCCCCTTCGCGAACGCGGAACTCCCCTCGCGAACTCGAAGAAGGAAACTAGCAACTGAAACACTAGATTTTCTACAATTCCAACATGTCCAACTCTAGTCCGTTAACCACCTGGAATCCACCCGAGGCCCCAAGAACCTCACCCAAACATACCAACAAGTCCTAAAACATCATATGAACTTAGTCGAGTCTTCAAATCACATCAAACAATGCTAAAAACTCGAATTATACCCCAATTCAAGCTTAACGAAACTAAGAAATTCCAACTTCTATATTCGATGCCGAAACCTAACAAATCAAGTCCGATTGACCTCAAATTTTGCACACAAGTCATAAATGACATAACAGACCTATAAAAATTTTCAGAACTGGATTCCGACCCCGATATAAAAAAGTTAACTCCCTGGTCAAACTTCCAACTTAAACTTCCTATTTCCGTCATTTCAAGCCCAATTTAACTACGGGCTTTCAAATAATTTTTCAGACACACTCCTAAGTTCATAATTACCATACGAAACTATTGGAATCATCAAAACTCTATTCCGGGGTCGTTTACACATAAATCAATATCCGATCAACTATTTCAACTTAAGCTTTAAACCTTAGAACTAAGTGTTCCAATTCATTCCAAAACCTCACCGGACCCGAACTAATTCCCCCGGCAAGTCACATAACAACTGTAAAGCATAAATTGAGTAGTAAATAGGGGAACGGGGTTGTAATACTCAAAACGACCGATCGGGTCGTTACAGTTTCCTCCTAATGCTTTGGTTGCTCTACCTTAACTAAAACTCTTGTTGTCGATCTTGATATCTCTCTTGAAAGTGCAACATGCAGTTGTTCGTGCAAGAAAATATATTACGGTTAAATATAGTCTAATATTTAGTATGTTTGTCCTTGTGCTTTATTTATTATATTTGTAAAATATAAACATACTAAAAATTATTTTCACACAAATTTAAAAGGATATTCCTTAGTTTCGGTTGACGAAAGTTGAATTCAGGGATAAGAATATACTTAGAATCACATTGACCAGTATCATAATTTTTGCATGTATGACATTATTGTCAAAACTTCTATATACCATCTATGTGCTATTACATAAGTTATTTGGCATATCTAAGTTTTTCAATAGCATGACGAGCAAATTTTTCTTCAAAATCAACTTATATACAATGGAAGATCAATTTTAGCTTAGTCTATTATATAAACGGTGACACTAACATACGTATGAAATAATAAACTTGACAATAAATATTTAGTACTATTACTCTGCTTTGAAATATATGTGATGGTTATTTAAGTTGTTTGAAGACGTATATCAAATCTAAAGTGGGTGGCCTCACAATAAAATTATTGTTGGTACACCACTTGCTATTATTGTTAACAGTGGCATGCCTCTTGATATGATATTTACAAGTAATGCATGACATAGATATATTGTTTCGATTCCGCCGGAGGCATCTACAAAGAATAATCTCGTTATAGCGGAGTCGACTCTTTAAAATATAATCTTGAAAGCTTGTTCTTGTTTAGGATTTAGCTTTGATTGTGCTTCATGAGACACTTCTATGGCATTTTGATTCTTAATAATATACTAACCTTTTCACTTTGTGTTCTAACTCTCTTTTTATGGAATAAATTTATGTACCCTAAGATTATTTTTTTTAACTTGAATAAGAATTTTACTCATATGATGAATTTAAAAAATAATTGAATTGGATTCTCTTTCTAAATAATTAATTAAAAGATTTAATTATTTGGTTTTAACATAAAAAATAATTTATTTTATGTTGATTCAGATCTTAATATTACTTCATCTCTTTGAATATTTAATATTAATTATAATTTTAGCCACCATAAATTTTATTTTCAAAGAGTAAAAGATTGATATGACATTTCACTTTTAGATCTTTATGTTTGTAGAATCATTAGTGGTATAAACTCTTACCAACCATTTTTTTCTCTTTCTCATACATTTATATTCTTAAATATATAATTAGTTGTTGTTTCATAATTGGGTACTTTTTAATATTACGCAAAAAATTGATTTAAAATATTATTTGAGTAGAAAAATAGTTCAAATATAATATAAAAATATATTATCGTGGGGGTATTTGTTTTTCAATTTCAACTCTTTATGCAGTCCATTTAATATTACTTTTATTTTTTCTTGGTATTGGACATTATGGAGTGATAATGTATTGCAAATACGGAGGATTCTTATGAAATTGATTTTATTAAACCTTCCTACATATTTTTAATAAGAATTTTATAAACAAAATTTTATTAATTTTAAAATCTTAAATATTAAAAATTAGCATAGAAGGTATTGTAATCCAAAAGGTAGGTTATTGCAGTTATGTCTTGTTCCTATGAGTTCTTCGTTTAATAATTTAGGGCTATTTTGATATATTATTATTATATTTATGCTTTTATAATAATACATGCTCTCCTTTTTCTAAATGAATTTGGACAATATAATACATTCTCAAATTAAATTAGTAATAGGACATTATAGTACGTTTTCAAATTGAATTAGTAATAGGAATTTTAAGAAGTATATCCTGAAAGTAATAGGATTACATAGACTAAAGATATTTACTTGTTCAATTTTATATGAATTAGTCAGCCCGAAAGTAATTATACTAATAGGATTCCTAAAGGTAATCATGTAGGATTCTAACGTGTAGTGTTATGTCCTAAAACTAATAGGATTATAAGGTTAATATCTAGAATTCCGGTTATGTCCTTTTATTATGAGTTATTATGCTTAATATTATAAGGTTATTTTTATAAGCCGAATTCACATCAGAAATCGCCAACATGAAGACAAACGAAATCTTGAATTGCGTATAGAAACAAAACGAACCACTTCTATTCTCGGAGCTGAGGTATATGATCCGATTCAAGATCATCGAGAGGTAATATTCATTCATTGAATTTACAGGCCAAAGATTTATCATCTCTATGGGTAACTGAATGCGTATCCGGTGTGGCACTTGACTTTCAATTGATTCTTTTATCACACTGTGATATTTTACATCCTTGAATGGCCCCATAAGGATTGTTTCCAGCCATGAGTTCCCCTATGACATAAGCGCTCTTGGGTGGGGTGGGCCATTCCATCAAATCTTTGAGAAGGGGCCCAATCTCGTATTTGATGGTCGGCATGGCGATAGGCTTCGTTTCGTAACCGACATTGTATTCATGCTTTTATAATAATATAGATATAGATATAGATATATTGAAATAGAAATTGTGAAATAATAATAGAAATTTTCTACCAAGTCTAAAACTAAATAGATTTTCTCTTCCATTGAGTCCTATCTTTAGCTAAGTCGGTATTAGTTCCAAGGATTTGTAGGTATTTCGGTACAACCTCATTCCATGTGATTTTAGGTCTAGCCCGTCCCCCTTTTAACAACTTCCCCTACCATGGTTTCACACCTACAGACCGGTCCATCTGTGGGTTGACGCAGGACATAAAACTTGTTACAGCTAATAGTTTTGGAAAATAAATTTACATCTTTAGAAGTTTTATTTTATAAGAAACATATATTAAGTTTGATCAAATTTACATCTTTAGAAGTTTTGTGTTATAAGAAACAAATTCAATTTGATCTTTGTATCAAAGAACAATAGAAATAGAAAAATATTTCATCCATAAGTAGAACGCCTTCAAGGAAATATTCAGTTTGATCTTTTGTTTTAGATACTACAGTATTTCTCAAGAATCAAAGTTCTAAGTCAAAATAGTTATCTTGTTCATACTCTATCGAGGATCTAATGATGTGATCGTGACTTCATTATTTGAATTTCCTGCCTGCGGTCCTGAGTTTTCTGGACCAGGTACCTTTCTTTCTGTGAAAAATCCTGGTTCTTTAGCTTCTGACAGTACAATCTCATTACCCAACATCATAACTACAGAAGACATGTTTGGTCTAACTTCTGGACATTGTTGCACGCATAACAGACCCACTTGGATTGACCTTAAAACTTGAGATATATGGCAAGAATCAGCTAGCTGCTCATCAATTAATTCCAAGGACCTATCTTCTTTGTAAAGCTTCCATGCCTGTTTGAATTTAGATCATGGATCATGACAAATTCCATATATGTATAATAGAGACTATGTATAGAGTGCCTACATGACCGAGAAGGTTAAGGTTGTGATCTGGATGAAAAAATCCTCTATTTCTCTTGCAGCTCACAATCTCTAACACCAAGACGCCAAAGCTAAATACATCTGATTTTACCGAGAAGATCCCATCTACTGCATATTCAGGGGACATGTAGCCACTGTGCCAAAAACAATATGTATGCTAAAGAAATGTGATGTCATATGAAAGTACTTTGTATGAAATTAGAGATTCTTACTGTGTCGCAACCACATGGCTTGTGTTTGCTCCCATCTCATTCCCTGCAACGCTTCTAGCCATACCAAAGTCTGATATCTTTGGGTTCATTTCTGTATCTAGCAAAACATTGCTTGCTTTAAGATCTCTGTGGATAATCCGTAGTCGAGAATCTTGATGGAGATACACTAAGCCACGAGCAATTCCGTTTATGATGTCAAAACGCTTTGGCCAATCAAGTAATTTGCTCTTTGTTTGATCTACAAAAAAGCTTTCTGATTAGTTGTTTCTGTGAACATGTTTCTGCCTGTCTTAATGTACATGTGTTGACTAATAGAATAAAGCATTGTTATTAAATTAAGCTTGTGTAGTAGGTGAGAAATCCAAACCAAATATGTAATAATCCAAGCTTTTGTTAGGCATGTATTCATAAATCAATATCTTTTCTTCCCCTTGAATGCATAAACCCAGAAGTCTGACAAGACTGCGATGCTGAAGATTGGCAACATAGGTAACTTCGTTCTTGAATTCATCAATTCCTTGCTTGGAAGACTTTGAGAGTCTCTTCACATCTATTTCATGTCCTTCTTCAAGAGCTCCCTACAAATGGCAAAAGTATATCAAGAGAACATATATTTCACAAAGACAAGAATCTTGAGCATAAACTGGTTTCTACAAATTTGCAGTGTGTACCTTGTAAACAGGTCCAAATTCGACCTCTCCAATCTTGTTGTTAACGAAAAAGTTATTTGTGGCTCTTGTTATTGTCGACAATTGGAACAGTTTCTCAAAATCTTCTTCAGGTTTTAGTTTCTTCTTTTTCCATAAGTACAAGAACAAAATCAGGCCTAGTAGAATAATTGCCATCAATAATGAGTATCTCCTTCTTTCTATTTGAACCTGCCTCAGATACTATAACCAATTTTTTCTATCAGCCACTACAAATCGAAATAGGCCACTAATTTTGCATAACACCATCTCCATGTGTTGAAAAGCTAAGGTTAGAAGACACATCATAGGAAATCTCTTAAACATAAGTTCTTACCTAGCTCTGAAGAATCCATCCTGATGTAAATGTCTTGCCCTCTTCCAGACAGCTTTCTGATGTCTATTAACTCCCCAAACCAAAACAAGCAACCTTTCTCCACATTGATTATATCTAGACTTGAATAAGCTGTGCAAGAGCAGTTCCTGGAGCATACTTGCCTACAACCTTCGAGTGTCATGGTCTTATCATACAGAGAGTACTTAGTATCCGGCAACTTGATTCCAGAATATTTTAGAAATATATGTTCCTTGTTGCAATCGAATGGTTTCCTCCGAACACACCCTTCTGACCAATCTCTCTTTTCCCATTGTAGCGGATATTTAGCTATAAACTTATCCAAACATC
Source organism: Nicotiana tomentosiformis (assembly GCF_000390325.3). Lineage (NCBI taxonomy): Eukaryota > Viridiplantae > Streptophyta > Magnoliopsida > Solanales > Solanaceae > Nicotiana > Nicotiana tomentosiformis. Next base: position 112,552,055 of record NC_090815.1, on the reverse strand, counting down.
CACAAACGGGGGAACTATCTATGTCAAAGCTCCCATAGGCACCAAATAAGCTATATGTATCACAAGTATCCAGAGGTACATTGAGGTAAAGATGCCAACTCTTGGTCCGATCCACCCAAATTGAAATGTACATATGCTACTTTGTATTAGTAGCAGTGTGGGTGCCCCACTCCACCATAAACCATTCCATGGTCCTGCCCGAGCTGATACATTTGTGCCACGTCTGATAAGGCCCTGTGGATATCCAGTGGGATCAATGTGAAGACTGAATTCCCCTGGAGTTGGATCATTATTGTTCTTCCATGCTGAAATGTAAAACTCATGGCCAGTTTTAAAATTCTTGCCAAGCTTCATATCTGGCAAGAATGTATCAGTTGGGTCATTAAAGCTCTGCCAGAGGAAATCTTCTGGGTTGCCATCATTTGCATCTTTCACAACAAGATTACCATAATCCAAAAGTAATGCAACTGGATTTTGGACTGATCGTGTGGTGCTAGTAGACCATATAATTTCATTCTTGTCATTGATAAGAGCTAGTATTCCTGGCTTGGTCACCTTCAAAACAACTAAAGATGTGTTCATGAGTGGTTTCTCTCTGTTGGCAACCCATACAACTGTCTGCACATGAGGAAGAATTTGCTTGTACCATATCCCAATATATCGCTTTGAGGAACCATTGGGGCTGAAAAATCCCATTTCAAAGGTTCCACCAGATGAAACAACAGTTTCACCATCTACAATGGAGTGATTTGTAGTGATTAAATCTGTTGTGGTAGAAATCTTGTGTATAGTAGAGCAGAAAAACAATAGAAAAAGTAGGAGGAAACTAGCTTCCATTGACGATGCCTAAGCCCCTTTAATTTGGTCGCCTATATATCGCCTATGATATTTTGACTTAAGGTGTTGTTTCAGAGTCTTGAAATTGTACGTTTTACTTCACAACCTTTGGGACACAACACTATACTTGTTTTGTTTCGAGTCCTTATCACATATTCCAGTCCTGAAGTTTACTTCCAATATTTGAATAGTAGGGACCATTTTGGAGAAACAAGACTGAAGGCTATGACCAGCCCACCAAGACCTGAGAGGTTCCTCACAAAGTCTCATACAACTTGCAGCAATTGTTCACACTCGGGTTCGGCCCTTCTTCAAGCGTTTGCTTATGCGTTGTGTTTCTTTTTCTTTCCATTATGAAGTGGCTACTTACTAATACTTCTGGTTAACAAATTAATCACTGCGGACCTACATTGAAGCTGCTGGATTCTTTAGCACCCTCTTTTTTTACCCAAACATTATATTTACTAGTAATAACATTTAAAGATATTGACTAAGCACCCAATCTTAGAAAGTAATTATAGATTAAATGCAGTTGGGTCCGCCAGACTCTCTTGCTCCTCTCTCACTCTCTCCCTTCTTTCCGTTTTTTTGGGTGCTTAAGTTGTCAATTAGCAGAACTTTCGACGATGCAAGTAGTCATTTACTGGCTACAAAAGATCTCATCGTGGCCCGTATATGCTCCATACTCCATTGAAATATGACAATGACATTGCTTGGTCCGATAGTCATTGGGCATGCAAGCAGAAAAGAGATTTCTCAGATCAACTTTTTAGCTTTGACAAATAAATGGTAATTGGGGAGTTTGGAGATAGTTTTCAGCTAGTGTCTCTATACAATTTTACTAGCTGGTCTTAGTCCCAACCCCCAAGCACAAGTTTAGAAATGAAGGGAAATTTTGATACCCTGTGAAGTTTCAATTTGTAGCAGAAATTAAAGAAGAAATTGTATATTAAGGCTTGAGAAATGAGAGGTCGAAGAGGAATGAACCGCTGAAGTTTTATTCATCTGTGTAAAAATGAACTCTCTTTACTACTGAAGGTTCTAAAGTCTATATTTATATACAAGGGTAAAAGTGTAAAGAACTAATGCTAATTCTGTGGGCCGACTCGGCGAATTACATGTGAATAAGAAAAATGAATGTGGGCTGCTAAGCCCAATACAAATAAATATATTTCAGACTTCTGCATAGTCTATGTAACGCCAATACCCCCCTCCCCTCAAGTTGGAGGGTGGGCACACACCCAACTTGGCAGCCACAGGATGAACCCCACCTGTCAAGCACTTGGTAAAAATGTCAGCCAACTGGGAAGTAATAGAAACATGATGTAAAGAGATCAAACCATCAGCCAACTTGGTCCGGATAAAATGACAATCAACCTCTATATGCTTGGTGCGCTCGTGAAAAACAGGGTTCTTGGCTATGTGAATGGCAGCTTGATTGTCGCAGAAAACAGGGAGAGGAGTAGAGGCTTGCAAGCCCAGGTCAGATGACAAATGGACCAACCAAGACAACTCAGCAACAACTTTGCTCATGGCCCTATATTCAGCCTCAACAGAGGATAAAGAGACCACCTATTGTTTCTTGGACTTCCAATTAATAAGACTACTACCCAAGAACACACAAAAATCACTAACAGAGCGGCGAGAATCAGGGCATGCAGCCCAATCACTATCACAATAACCAACCAAAGAACAATAAGCAAAAGTATTAAGAAAGAGACCAACATCAGAAGTCCCCTTTAAGAATCGTAAGACATGTAAAGCATCAGCCATGTGAGGGACTCTAGGTGTTTGGAGAAAATGACTAAGGTGTTGGACATCAAACCAAATGTTAGGGCAAGTGTGGGTAAGAAAGTTAAGTTTCCCTATTAGGTTGCGATATGTATCAGGTCTGGGCAGAGGGTCACTAACATCAGAGTGCAACTTAACATTCAAATCCAATGGGGATACAACAGAAGACACAGCAGAACAGTCAAAATTAGCAAGTAAATCAGTAATGAACTTTTGTTGATGCAACAGAACACCAGAAAAATGATAATGAATCTGAATACCCAAGAATTAATGGAGAAGCCCGGGATCCTTTATTCGAAATTGGTCATCCAGAAAACTTTTCAAGGCAGCAATTTCAAGCATATCATCCCCTGTTAGAATGATAGCATCTACATATACAGCGAGAAACACAATAGACTGAGGTGATTTCTTCATAAACAGGGAGTAATCATTTAAAGAATGGCTATAACCTCTAGAGCAAAGGGCATAAGATAATTTAGCAAACCACTGGCGAGAAGCCTGTCGCAAACCATACAAAGACTTATTCAACTTACACACCAAAGTATGAACAGGAGACTCATAAGCAACAGACACCCCTTGGGGAAGTTTCATGTACACTTCTTCATCCAAATCACCATGCAAAAAGGCATTATTGACATACAATTGGAATAAGGACCATTTCTGTTTAACTGCACAATCTATAAGATATCTAATATAGTACACATTTTGACTACAGGAGAAAAGGTTTCATGAAAGTTAATACCCTCTATTTGTGTATCTCCCCTTACAACTAGTCTAGCTTTGTATCTTTCCAACTACCATCAGCTTTATATTTGATTTTGTACACCAATTTACAGCCAATTAGTTTTTTACCTTTGGGTAGTTCCAAAATATCTGAAGTCCCATTAGCTTCCAATGCTTCAAACTCTTTCCTCATAGCTTCCTGCCAAGCTGGATTAGTAGCAGTCTGAGCATAAGAGTGAGGCTCAACTGCTGCAGGTTGAGCAGCAGAAGTCGAGGTAGTAGAGGAGCATGAAATAGAAGGGGGAAGTTGAACTACATAGTTTTGAAGATGATAAAGGAGGTGATGACTTCTAGTAGACTTTATGACTGCAGGTAGATGGGAAAGAGTAGCTGGTGCAGAAGCAGGTGAAATAGAAGTAGGAGAAGAAGTAGCAGATATAAGTGGAAGGGAAAAAGAAGGAGGAGGAGGAGAGGGAAAATTAAAGGTAGATTCATCAAAATAAGGAGGGAAACTAGGAGGAAAAAGAGAGGAAGGAGAGGAAAAGGAAGGAGAATTTAGATTGAGGGGAAAAATAGACTCATGGAAGAGGACATCTCTGGAGACAAAAATAGACTTGTTTTTAAGGTTGTAAAGCTTGTACCTCTTTTTGCCAAAAGGATAACCAATAAAGATACAAGGGACAGCCCTAGGTTGAAATTTATCCCTATGATACTTGGGCACACTTGCATAACAAAGACAACCAAAAGTTTTTAAATGACTATAAGAGGGTGTTTTGCCATAAAGAATTTTAAATGGGGATTTGTTAGATAAAACAGAGGAAGAAAATCTATTTATAAGATAAGTGGCTGTTAAAACACAGTCCCCCCAAAATTTTGTTGGAAGTTTGGATTGGAACATAAAGCTCTTGATATTTCCAACAAGTGTCTATGTTTTCTTTCAATAACCCCATTCTGTTGTGGTGTATAAGAGCATGTAGTTTGATACAGGATCCCATTGTCAGAAAAGAATTGGCAAGCTAAGTTTGAAGAACTAAGCTCCAAGGCATTATCACTTCTGATTGTTTGTACAGAAAGATTAAATTATATTTTGACCATGGCAATAAAGGCTTTAAGTAAAGTAAAGGCATTGCTCTTGGAACTCATTAAATGTGTCCAAGTTTCCCTACTAAAGTTATCTACAATTGTCAAAAATTATTTAGCACCAAAACAAGTTTGGGTATGGTAAGGCCCCCATGTATCAATATGAATAAGTTGACATAGAGAAGTAAAGCTGGATGTACTATTAGGAAAAGGCAATCTAGCTTGTCTGGACAAAGGACAAATAGAACAAATAAAAGACTGTTTAGTAGATAAATTAGAAGAAACAGGAGGTATATATTTCAATTTTGCAAAAGGAAGATATCCCATTCTATTATGCCAAATCATATCTAGATTATTCATATATTGTACAGAATGAATAGAAGGAACAGATGGAACCACACTTTCATTTAGACTACATACAGAAGTATTCAAAGATGAAGGATACAGAGTCTGCAAATCATTATTCAAAGTATAGCTAGATACATTCTGCACAACATTATTCAAAACAGAACCAGTAGGGGATGAAATGGGAAGGTGATGAAGTTTGTATAGTCCTTGGTGCAGTCTACCAAGAACTAGAAGCTTCTTCCTGAAAAGGTCCTGTATCAAGCAGGAACAAGAAGTAAAAACGACTATACTATGAAACTGTTGAATCAGCCTATGCACAGAGATGAGATTGTACTTGAAAGTAGGTATGTAAAGCACTTGGTGAAAGACAAACGAAGGATTCAGAGTGAGTGACCCTGTGCATGTGACTTTTACTTTGTATCCATTAGGTAAAGTGACTAAGTAAGGACCAGAAAGTGGAATAATGTCAAAAGGAAGTTCTTTAGAAGAGGTCATGTAATTATTGCTCCATAATCTACTATCCAAAAACTTCTAGCTACAATAGTTAACATGCAAACAGAATAAGCAGCAACACCATTAAACTCGGGCAAAGAGGGATTACTACCAGGAAAGTTAGTAGACTCCACAAAGTTGGGTTGAGGATTGGAATCAACAAGACTGGATTATTGCAGCAAAGTCAAGAGTTGGGAATACTGCTCTATGGTAAGACCGGGTATGGCAAAAACTGGACCATTGGAACTAAATGTTGCAGGAGAATTAGAGTTTTCAGAAGTGAAAGACTCAGCATTTGCAGCAGTCCCAAACCTTTTACCCTTGGTAAACTTGAAACCTTGGGGAAATCCAATCAATTTATAATACTTATCAATTGTATGACCACTCTTTTTGCAGTACTTGCATAATAAGTCTTTGTTCTGATTAGAAATCGGCCTCTGATTAGGTGAGTCAAAATTGACTTTTTGAGTGTACTGCCTTTGGAACTGAAAATGAGGAGGAAACCTAGTAGGAGTAGTTGTATTTTCATTGAAAGATGCTAAGTCAGGTGTAAAATGATTATTAGGAGTCACTTGTCTCTGCTTTTCATCTTGCAAAAGAATGTTATACATATTATCAAGTGAAGGGAGTGGATTCATCATGAGAATGTTGCTTCTAACAGTTATATAAGTTTCATTCAGGCCCATTAAAAATTGGTGAACTTTATTTTCTCCATCTTCCCTCAACAAATCATCCTTTGCAGCACAAATGCATATATTTGCATGATTTAAACCCATAGTCCCCAATTCATCCCACAATTTCTTTAACTTGTTGAAATAACAAGCTATATCAAGAGGTCCCTGACATGTGGAAGCCAATTCGTTTTTATTTCAAATTATTTTGTTCCATTAATAGTTCCATACCTATTGTTCAACTGTTTCCAGATGCTTTCAGCAGTGTCAGAATATTGCACGCTCTCAGCAATCTCAGGTGTGAGTGAGATGGTTAGCCAGGATATAGCCATGTTGTTATACCTGTCCCACTGTTTAGACTCAGGGGAACCAGTAGTTTGCTTGGAAAAACTACCATCAATGAAAGCAATTTTATTCCTAGCCGACAAGGATACAATAATGCTCCTTCTCCACCCACCAAAGCCACAACCAGAAAAGGGAACAGCAACTAAGGACATCCCAGGTATATCAGATCAATGAAGGAATAATGGACTAGAAGCACGTGGTGTAAATTCATAATCAACAATAGTACTACTAGACCTATTAGTCATGTTTGAAACTAGACGGAGCAACACCAGCAGAATATACCACAGAAATCAGCAAAATATACCACAGAATTTAACTTCAATCAACCATGCTCACTAACCGGTAGAGTATACTCATTAAACTCTACACATGCAAAGTACTAGCAGAAGCAGTATAGAAAATAAAATGCATTTACCAGCCTTCTTCGCAACCGGAGAAGAACGGCCTTGAAAACAAATACACGACGCCACCAACAAGAACAATACACCGGACCAGGTAGACTCACAAAACCCTAGTTTAGAACCTTCTCTCGAAATCGGAGAAAAGACTAACAATCGGAGTGAAACCTCAACAAAGCAGAAGAAAACCACTATGAAACCAACAAATCTTCGCCGGAAATTAAGAAATCAACAATGTGAGTGAATCCCGACGAAAACAGACCTGAACGGAATTGGACAAGGGTACCATCGATCGACTCGAGAGATGAAGATCTACAATATTCCGGGCTTTGATACCATGTGAAGTTTCAATTTGTAGCAGAAATTAAAGAAAAAATTGTATATTAGGGAAATTGTATATGGGTTGTTAAGCCCAATACAAATAAATACATTTCAGACTTCTGCATAGTCTATGTAACGCCAATATACCCAAATAAACTTTATAACGGTCGGTCAGAGATACAACTAATTCTAAGTTGGGTCTAATTTGTTGAAAATTAAATACAAATTCAGAGCCATGCGACGGAAATTAAATCGAAACTTACTTCAGACATAGCTTTCCAAGTGTTGTACCAAGTCGCCTTTGATGTAGTATTGACTTGTAACCTTGAATATATTGATTGAAACCTAAGGTCTTCTAGCCTATGCTTATTATAGGATGTCATGCTAATGGAGTCACAAACATTTTTATAGGTAGTCTAAGGTTCTTTACCAAAAACTTTAAGTAAATTTGAGTGGCCTTTAAATTACAAAAAAATAGTTTTCTAACTTCATTGATAACTATGTACCTTCTTTTGTTCTAAAAAACAAACTTTGGTTATTTTCATTTCTGGTGTACTTCTCCAGCATGTGTCTAAAAGCGAACAAAGTTGATCAAATACAAGCACTTTGTTTATTTGTGTTGGTATAAAAAGAATATGTATATGCCTCAGCATCCTCCCATATGTAACAACTCAGCCGGTCGTTTTAAGAATTTAAGTCTCGTTCGGTGGCATAAGGTCTTGAGCAACTTCGTATTATGTATATTGACTTGCGTGCGTGGTCGAGTTCAGTTACCGGATGATTCGGTGTCAAATCGGAAGAAGGATTCTAGTTTTGGAAGCTTAAGCGGTAAGAGTTGATCGGAATTTGACTTTTGTGTAAACGGCTCCAGTATGGGTTTTGGATGATTTCAACAGTTTCGTATAGTGATTTTAGACTTAGGCGTGCGTCCGGATTTGGATTTGGAGGTCTGTAGGGTGATTTGAAGCATTTCGGTAAAAGTTGAAAAAAGTTGAAGTTTGGAAGGTGGACAAAAAAATTCATCATTTCTAAGAATCTTCAGGTTCTTTAATGGATGCCCACTCAAATTTTCAGTAATTCGTCTCATCGTTATTGATCCAGGATGGCCCAAACGGCCATGCCAAAGCACAAAAATATTTGAATCAGTAAACTTCTGGTTTGCGATAGAATATGCTTTAACTGTACTAATCTTTGAATAGTATAAGCCAGAAGATAAAGTTGGTAACTTTTCTACAATGCACTTCTGGCCAGAAACATTCTTTGTAATACAAAGATATTCCATATTCATTTCATCTATCATCTTAACATGATACACATTTCGACGGATATCTATAAAACTCAACAAGTTTCTTCGGGACTTGGAGGAGAATAATGCATTGTCTATAATGAGTTTTGTTCCCTTAGACAGAAATATAATGGCTCTTCCGGAGCCTTCAATCAAACTTATATTACCAGAAATTATTGAAACATTTGCTTTTTTCTTATACAAACAAAAAAAATATTTCTGATCTTTGAATATGGCATGAGTTGTTCCACTATCAATTGCACAAATATCTTCATGATTGGTTTTTGATCCAAACATAATTTGAGGATTATCCATATTTTTCAAAATGACATAAATAAAATATATTATAATAATTATCATTATCAAAGCATAACTTTTATTTATGTACAACAATTACATAACCATACTATCTACTACAAAAAAAATATATTTACATTTCTACAGATTCATCACTGATCACATGACTTGTTTCTCTACATCCAAATGCATGAAATCTAAATAAAATTTTATCGTTAGAAATAAAATTTGCTTCAGCATTTTTCTCTGTCTTCTTTAGGGAAGCTTGATAAAGCTCAACCAGGTACTTTGGCGTACAACAAGTACGTGATCAGTGCCCTTTTTCTCCACATCTATAGCATGCATTTTCTGCATTTGTTGCTTGCACCGCTTCATGCTTTGGTTCCTTCTTTTTCCACTGCTGGTGGTGAGTAGGATTTATTGGTGCATTATTTTTACCATGATTAGAGTTTCTTCCCCGACCATGGCTATGATCACGGCTGGGGCCATGACCTCTTCGACGCTTAGCTTGGTGGAAGTTCATCTCATTCACTTCAGGGAATGGACAAGAACCAGTAGGTCGGCTTTCATGGTTTTTTATTAATAGCCCATTATTTTGCTCGGCTATAAAAAGATGTGAGATAAGTTTAGAATATTTTTTGAATCCCATCTCTCGATATTGCTGTTGCAGGAGCATATTTGAGGCATGAAAAGTGGTAAAAGTTTTCTCCAACATATCATGATCAGTAATATTATTACCACATAATTTCAATTGGGAAATAATTCTGAACATAGCAGAATTATACTCAATGATAGATTTAAAATCTTGTAGTCTTAGATAAGTCCAATCATAACGTGCCTGTGGAAGAACGACCATCTTCAGGTGGTCATATTTATCTTTCAAATTATTCCACAATATGACTGGATCTTTAACAGTGATATATTCTATTTTCAAGGCTTCATCAAAGTGATGGCATAGAAATATCATTGCTTTGGCACAGTCTTGGTTTGATACTTGATTTTTATCCTTTGTGGTGTCTGCCAGACCCATCGCATCAAGATGGATTTCAACATTACGCACCCAAGACATGTAGCTTTTGCCCGATATATCTAGGGCTACAAATTCAAGTTTAGAAAGATTTGACATTATTTAGTAATAAAAAGTTCGTACCTCTGATACTTTCAAAGTATTTGCTCGAGATGGCAAAGTCTTGTGCTGATAACGTATTATAAAGTAAAGACTGTAAAGTAAAGACAAGTATAGAGAAAAATTGATATATTATTCAACTTCAAACTGATGTACATAATGAACTGAAATCTCCTCTATTTATAGAAAAAATGAAGCTGATGTGTAAGCTGCTACTGCAAGCTACTATAACAAGTAAGCTGTTATTGTACCAGATATAGATAATCTTCAACCGGAGGTAATATTTATCCATAATGGAGTACCGAATGGATAAGCTTTTTCACGAGACTTATTTCCAAAAGAATACTAAATAGATAAATATATTTACGACGGAGTCCCATATGGATAAGCTTTTTCGTGAAGCTTATTTACAACGTAATACTAAATGAACATCCATAATATAATATATTTATAACAAGCTGGTCCTTTTTATTTTGTTTTATGTACCTTTATTTCTTTTGGAAAAAAGTTCCAAAATTTGATCATGTAAATTCTGCTTCCTTTAAACTTTTGATCAATTTATATTTTATCGTTATCATAGTGTCCAGGGGCAGAGCCAAAGTGGAAGATGCTGGTTTGGCCGAACCCAGTAACTTTTGTTCAAATCTTATATTTATCTTAAAAAAATTATTGAATATATATAAATTTTTAATTTAGAACCCAGTAATTTAAAAAGATTATAATTCTGAATCCATAGGCTTTAAATCCTGACTCTGCATCTGATTGTGTCTGCATATTTCTCCTTGTTATTAACGGAGCTCTAATATGAAATGAATAGACTCCACATGTCCAAATATTTTAAGAAAAATGGTTCAAATTTACCCCTTAATATTTTTATTATATTTAAAATTACACTATGGTTCAAATATAATATTTTCCCTTATTATATTTAAGGGGGAAAAAACACGACTTTTCCCCCTAACGACACAGTTAGTATTAGACGAAAGTTTAACAGAATAAAGTTACTGCATTTTTGGTGGAGGGAAAAAAAAATTACTCCATTTTGAATATTACTGATTACACTCACTAATTTCCTTTTTAGCTTTCCTATTTTCCTTTATTTTGCTGCATCTCTTCACCCCATCCCACTCCAAGCTTTACTTCGAGACCTTTCATCTTCCGGAACTCTCCCGTTCCGTGACTCGGCAGTCGCCTCTCCATTTTCACTCTATGGGCCACATATTTTGGTATACTTCTTTCTTTGTTGCTATTTTAATTATTTTTATTTTTATATTTGGGGCAAATTGGTGACAGTGATACTGCAATGGAGCTGTGAGTTTAGTTAACTCAACCATTCACTTTTAAAAATTACTACTTATTTAAGAAGAAAAGAATCTGATCACATTCTTTTGAAACGACTTTCTGATTTTCCTTATTTGTTATTCAGAAAACAGGGGATTGTTTAGGGGTTTCAATTGTATACTTATATCTCTGATTAGAGTGCTCTGACCCTTAAATGCTTATCTGGGTTTTGAATAGTTCAAATATGTTGCTTCTATTTAACGGAAGTTAGTGAGATAAAGAGAAGTTGTGGGCTGATAAAATATGACAAATGAAACCTAACCATTTTTGGTCTCATGTTTGAATGGGCATTAGTTGGTTATTGAAATCAGTTTCTTCTCCTTTGTTATGCAATTCAAACAAATTGACGTTGTTGAGAATTATTTATATTTTTCCAAGAAGTATAATGCTGCTGCAGCAACAACAACAACGACCCAATAAAGTCCCACAAGTGGGGTCTGGGTAGGATAGTGATACACATACCTATTCGATAGACCCTCGGCTCAAAATAAGTATAATGCAAATATGAAAATTCATGTATCATAAATGAATGAGCAAACTACTTTTTGAGGTGAATGCAGGTTGTTGAAATCAAAATGAGCTGCGATGATTGATAAATTTGTGCGTATTGGTTCATAGCTTTCAGCTCACAAATTTGTAAATTTTTCTTTTATCTTTCAAAAACTTAAATAGTTAGGATTTAATTTAGTCGGCTAGATGTGTGATTTCCCTATTGAAAAAGAGGATGTGTGTTTTGTTATTGTCTTGTTGTTTGTGTTGTAGATAGAGTGAGGCATGAGTAAAATAGGATTTTTAAATGAGTGTTTAATTCATTATGCAGAGGTGAAGTATTTGCTTGTCTAGTAATGTGCTATTATCATCGTTTCCAAATGTGAAAATTAATAGATGACAATTGTGAATTTTTTTTTTTTTGTTATGGTAATATACATGATAACACTCATTAAATTTTTTCATTGTCAACTTTTTTTTTTTTTTTTAAACGGATGGTGGCAACTCTATGTTAATGGCGGTGGAGCAGCTATTACCTTGAAATCTTGGGTCTGACACTAGTTCGACCTTAGAAATATAATCAAAACATAATAAGCAATAATAGATTTGTTTCTTTGTAGGCTAGGAGAATGCTAAGTGCATATTTGAGAAAAGATTTTAATAATACACCCTGTAATACTATCAGTGCAGTTTAACCTGCGAACAAGTTAATTATCTTTTTTACCAATTAATGGTTATCGTTCAGATTTACTTATAATTATCTTATAAGTAGTTTGATTGTATGAATATATATCACATTGTCACTGCATAAAACTTAAACTCATAGGAGAAATAATAGACTCGTTTGTACACAAGTGGACTGAAAAACAAATGGCATAATCAATTAAACCTCATTTCTCCAAGAACTACGCATTTCACTTTGTTAATCCCCATATATTTCTCCATTACTTATGTTAAAGAGCTATTTATTCTGAAGTAGTGTTAGGAGCTAATCTATGGGGATATCCATTATTTTCGATAGCAAACTTGACCGTACTTTGATGCCAAATTGAAGATTTAAATATTACGTTATTATTGCGGCCTTGGTCTACCGGTAAAAGTGCAATTCCTCGAGTAGTGTTAGGAACAAATATGGGATATCCATTCTTTTAGATAGCAAACTTGACCCTACTTTGACCCCAAATTGAAGATGTAAATATTACGTATTATTACCCTCAGAGCCTTGGTCTACTGGTGAAAGAGTTATGCCTCATGTGTGGGTTACGCATGTTATAGGTTCGAAATATTTAAGAAGAAATTTGTTGAAATATTTAATTATTAAAGCTCTTGACGCAAATAGGGTGCTATTCTCTGAACAGAAACATTACAAACTCAAAAGCTCTGAAATTATTATTGGAGTTTACATTTTCTTAGTAAGATGCAAAATTCCTGTACGTCTCACAAATTCAAAAAGAAAACAAGTTAAGGTAAAGGGCTGCTTAAATTCCGATAACAACTTTGTACCATTTTCTAGATAATTTAACTAAAAACTGGAGTTACAATGTGCAAAATTTTCATTACTAATATTCATTTTTGTGATTTCCAATTTCACGAGAAAATTGTTATAGCTAATAGTTCAGGAAACAAATTTATAACTTTAGAATTTTTGTGATACAAGAAACATATCTAAAGTATATATTCAAAGAACAATAGAAATAGAGAAAACATTTCATCCATAAGTAGCTAACATCTCCAAGTAGAAAAATTCAACTTTATGTTTTATTTCAAATACTACTGTATTTTTCAAGAATCAAAGTTCTAATATATTTTTCCTATTCATGTGCACGCAAGTCAAAATAGTTAACTTGTCACACACTACCGAGGATCTAACAATGTGATTGTGACATCATTATTTGTACTGGTTATCTGCGATCCTGATTTTGCTTCATCAAATATGTTTCTTTCTGTGAAAAATCCTGGTTCTTTAGCTTTTGGCAGTAGACTCTCATTAGCCAACATCAGAACGACAGAAGACATGCTTGGTCTATCATCTGGATGTTGTTGCACGCATAATAAACCCACTTGGATTGACCTTAAAACTTGAGATACATGGCAAGAATCAGCTAGCTGCTCATCAATTAGTTCCAAGGACCTATCTTCTTTGTAAAGCTTCCATGCCTGTTTGAGTTTAGATCATATGGATCATGACAAACTCCATGTCTTGTAAAGTTAAAAAAATGAGTTCTGTGTGTAATGAAGATTACACAGTGCTTACATGACCGAGAAGGTTAAGGTTGTGATCTTGATGGACAAATCCTCTATTTCTCTTGCAACTCACAATCTCTAACACCAAGACGCCAAAGCTAAATACATCGGATTTTACCGAGAAGATCCCATCTACTGCATATTCAGGGGACATGTAGCCACTGTGCCAAAAAAAACAACACCATGAGAACTAAAGAAATGAGATGTCATATGAGAGTACTTTATATGATATTAGAGATTCGTACTGTGTCCCAACCACATGACGTGTTTTTGCACCCATCTCATTTCCTGCAACACTTCTGGCGATGCCAAAGTCTGATATCTTTGGATTCATTTCTATATCTAGCAAAACATTGCTTGCTTTAAGGTCTCTATGGATAATCCGTAGTCGAGAATCTTGATGGAGATACAATAAGCCACGAGCAATTCCGTTTATGATGTCGAAACGCTTTGGCCAATCAAGTAAGTTTTTCTTTGTTTGATCTACAAAATAAGGTTTCTTGTTAGCAGTTTTTGTAATCATGCCTTGGTCTGAACGTACATGTTATGACTAATAGATCAAAGTATTACTCATTTTAGCTTGTGTAGTAGGTTAGAAATCCAAACCAAATATGTGTGCATTCAGGCTTTTGTTAGACATGTATTCATAGATCAACATCTTTTCTTCCCCTTGAATGCAGCAACCTAGAAGTCTCACAAGATTTCGATGCTGAAGCTTGGAAATATAAATAACTTCGTTCTTGAATTCGTCAAGTCCTTGCATGGAAGTCCTTGAAAGCCTTTTCACAGCAATTTCTTGTCCATCTTCCAACACTCCCTAGAAATGGCAAAAGTATATCAGGAGAACATAGATTTTGCAAAGATGAGAATCAATTGCAGAATGAAAATTATCTCTAACACACTAATCTTGATCATAAACTGGTTACTCTTCCAACAATTTTTCACTGTGTACCTTGTAAACAAGTCCAAATCCACCCTCACCAATCTTGTTGTTGAGCGAAAAGTTATTTGTAGCTCTTGTTATTGTAGACAATTGGAACTGTGGCAGCTCAAAATCTTCTTTAAGTTTCAGTTTCTTCTTCTTTTTCCGTTTGTATAACATAATCAGGCATAGCAAAATCATTGCCATCAACAATGAGATACTCATTGTGAGTATCTTTGCCTTCTTTCTATTTGAACCTGCGTCAGATACTACTACCAAATTTTTCTATCAGCCACTGCAGATCGAGATAGGCCACTATTGTTGCATAATATGGTCTCCATGTGTTGAAAAACTAAATTTAAAAACACACCATTGGAAATTTCTTAAACATAAGTTCTTACCTTGCTCCGAAGAATCCATTCTGATGTAAATGTCTTGCCCTCTTTCAGACAGCTTTCTGATGTCAATCAACTCCCCGAACCAAAACAAGCAACCTTTGTCTCCATTGCTTATATCTAGACTTGAATAAGCTGTGCAAGAGCAGTTCCTGGAGCATACGTGACTACACTCTTCGAGTGTCATGGTCTTATCATACTGAGAGTACTTAGTATCCGGCAACTTGATTCCAGAATACTTTAGAAATACATGTTCCTTGTTGCAATCAAGAGGTGTCCTCCGAACACACCCTTCTGACCAATCTCCCTTTTCCCATTGTTGTGGATATTTAGCTACAAACTTTTCCAAACATCCACAAATAGGGGAATTATCTATGTCACAGCTCCCATAGGCACCACATAAGCTATATGTATCACAATTATCGGAAGGTAAATTGTAGTAAATATGCCAACTCTTGGTCCGAGCCACCCACGTCAAGCGTTGGACATAACCATTGCTAGTGAGGACTAGTCTTGATAAAACTGAGCTGTTAATGATTGAAAAAATATAGTAGACCTCCTCTGTATTGAAAATAAATTGAAATGTAAAAATGCTGCTTTGTGTTAGTAGTTGTTTGGGTATCCCACTCCATCTAAAACCATTCCATGGTCCTGCACGAACTGATACACTTGTGCCACGTTTGGTTAGGGCCTGCGGATATCCAGTAGGATCAATGTGACGAGTGAATTCTCCCGGTGTTGGATCATTATCGGTCTTCCATGCTGAAAGGTAAGCCTCATGGCCAGTTTTAAGATTCTTGCCGAGCTTCATACCGGGCAAGTGCGTATCAGTTGGAAAATTGAAGCTCTGCCAGAGGAAACTTTCTGGGTTGCCATCTTTTGCATCTTTTACAACAAGATTACCAGAATCTAAAAGCACTGCAACTGGATTTTGGATTGATCTTGAGGTGTTAGTGGACCATATAATTTCATTCTTGTCGTTGAGAAGAGCTAGTATTCCTGGCTTAGTGACCTTCAAAACAACTGAAGATGTGTTGGTGAGTGGTTTTTCTCTATTGGCAACCCATACAACTGTCTGCACAGGAAGAATTTGCTTGTACCATATACCGATGTATCGCTTTGAGGAACCACTGGGGCTGAAAAATCCCATTTCAAAGGTTCCACCAGATGAAACAACAGTTTGACCATCTATGATGAATTGATTTGTAGTTATTACATCTGTTGTTGTAGAAATCTTGTGTATTGTAGAGTAGAAAGACAACACAAAAAGTAGGAAGAAACTAGCTTCCATTATTGATGACTTGATGATGCCCAAGTCTTTGGTCGCCTATATACTATTCCCTCCGTTTCATATTAAACGTGGTAGTTTGGGTACGGAGTTTAATAAACAAGAGTAGACTATTGTCAAATCACCTTAAGTACCAATTTTACCCTTAAGGGTCCACATGCTAGCTTTTTTAATGAAAATTATTATAAAGTAGATACTAAATTAAATGTGCCCACATGTCCACTTTAACTAAGTCAAAAAACTTTTTCTTCAATTCTCATAGTCTACTAGCTACTCGCTATTCTTAGAAATTTCTTCAATTCTTGTGGCGCCAAAAAAAAAATGTCTTTCATTCTTGTGGCCCCAAAAAAAAAAAATGTCTTTCATTCTTGTGGCGCCAAAACTTCTCTTTTTTAATTAGGTGATAAGCTTGTCTATTTATGTAGAGATATTTGAGATTATTCACTTATGCTTTCAGTGTTTCTCTTCATAATCCTATTGTTTCTCCTAGTGTTTCTAATTTTCTCTTACATTTTGATTATTTTCTTTAATCCTATTTTATCTAGCATATGAGATTAATTATACACAAATGAGTGACTCGCAATTAGACTCAACTATTAGAAAAAGAAGACTAAAAATTGAGGAGCGTCATGCTATAACCGAATGGCTTTTGAAGGAAAGCAAAAATGGAGTTGTAAAACATAGGTCTTTAAAGTAAGTTGTGATTTTATTTAATACTTCAAGGAGTATTGTGGAAAGAATTTGGCAACATACAAAATTAAGTGTCGCTAACGGTACTCCATTAAATGTGTCTCCCCATATTGTAGGTAGAGTTGGGAGAAAACGAATTCATGTCGATATTAATATGGTAAAAGAAATTCCTCTTCGTCGCCGAACAAATATTCGATCTTTGGCATGTGCTATGGATATGTCAACGTCAACTATTTTTCGACGCATCAAAGAAGGAGCTATAAGGCCACATACCAATGCCATAAAGCCTCATTTGACGGAGGAAAATAAGAAGGAAAGACTTCAATTTTGTCTATCAATGATTGAGTCTGGTACGCTAAATTCAAATCCTATGTTTTCAGACATATTTAATTATGTTCATATAGATGAAAAATGGTTCTTTATGTCGAAAAAATCTGAAAAGTTTTATCTTCTCCCTGAAGAACAAGAGCCAAACCCATATAGATCTTGTAAAAGTAAAAATTTCATAACAAAAGTTATGTTTATGGTTGCTGTTGTGCGCCCTAGGCTTGCTAAAGATGGAACTGAGTTATTTTCAGGAAAAATAGGAATATTTCCTTTTGTGTTCAAGGAACCCGCCAAAAAGAATAGCAAAAACAGAGTAGCTGGAACTTTAGAAATAAAGCCTATTTTATCAGTCACTAAAGATGTCACTAGGACTTGTTTAATTGAAAAAGTTCTTCCGGTGATTCGATCAAAATGGCCACTTTCGCAGTCAAATACTCCTATTTTTATCCAACAAGATAATGCGAGACCTCACCTTAGTGTTAATGACTTGCAATTTACCGAAGTTGCTCGGCAAGATGGATTTGATATTAGGCTTTGCTTTCAACCTCCTAACAGTCCAGATTTAAATGTTTAGGACCTTAGATTCTTCAGAGCTATTCAATCTCTTCAACATCAAATGGCTCCTAAAACTATTGACGAGTTAGTAAATGCAGTCGAGAAATTATTTAATGTCATGAAAGTTGAACGGCTGAATCCCCTGTTTCTGACTCTACAATATTGCATGGTTGAAGTGATGAAAGATAAAGGTGGAAACAATTATAAAGTACCACATATGAAAAAAAACATGCTAGAACGACATGGAACTCTTCCTACGCAAGTTTGTTGTGACATTGGTATTGTTAATGAAACTCTAGCTCTGCTTTAAGCTAGAGTTATAGATCAAGGTTATCTGCAACTTATTTTTGTAAAGTTCGTCACGACAGTATTTGTGATCGATTATCTAGTGACTTTGGTCAAATAATGTCGCTTCATAACTTCAATCAATGTGTCTTTATTAATAATTTGGGATAAAAAATAAAACACGTAAGTAAGTTACATATGGCTCGCAATATTCTAATTTCTTGGAAAATAATTGTAACTGCAACATAATGGAAGAAGCCACGTGCCAACAAGCCTAGAAAAGATCTGACTCTAATGGCTTCACTTTTTCAACATTTGACTTTTAAACTAACCTAATAAAGTTATTTCACAAACTATTTACTCTTAAATTCAGTGGTCCGTATCAGATTTTTGAAGGAGGGATGGTAAAGGTAATATTGGTATCTCAAAAGTAAAGGATTACCAAATTTAAAAATGTATTATTTATTTTGAAACAGACTAAAAAGAAAAGTACCTCATCTAATATGAAACAGAGGGAGTAGTATGATTTAGACTTTAGAGCCAAATTCCACGTTAGGTGCTTTTTGACGTAACTATTAAAGTTACTACATGTGACCAGGAGGTTACGGGTTCAAGCCGTGGAAACAGTCTCTGACAGAAATGCAGGATAAGGCTACGTACAATAGACCCTTGTTCTGGCCTTTCTCCGGACCCTGCACATTGCGGGAGCTTAGTGTATCGGGCTGTACGGTGTACTTTGTTGCAGTGTTGAAATTTGCTAGCACGTGTTTGAATATTTACAGCTTCTGAACAAAAAGAGGATGGAAATTTCATTTTTTTTAAAAGCAGCATCTGGACAACGGCACTAAACTATCGCTGATTGTGCTGTTTCTAACATTTGATTAGTAAAACAAGATGGAAATTTCGGAATTGTGATTTTAATATGATATGATTGTCTTCCTAATTTATCAATATCAGGAGGTTATGGTCAATTGGTCATTCCCCAAAGATCTGACTTTTGTGGAGGATACAAAACTCCGTTGTAAGTCAATAGTATTACTTGATAACTATTATCTTTTCGTTGGATAAGAAGGGCTCGCTTCTGCAAAACTTACAAAATTCGACAACCTATTCAATTGCGAGTCCAACCATACTAGTTTTACTCAAATTCGATTCCAAATCGGTCTCCTATTTACCTAGTAAAGTTTACTCGATAAATAATTCTTTCACCAATTAAACAAAATATTATTCCATTTACCCATAAACCTTGCCATATAATAAAATTTTCACCCAATAAAAGGGACACTAATTTGAGGAACAAACGTGTGAAAAAAGTTGTTGTAATTAGAAGTCCTTTACGCAATGAATAAATAATTGTTCTTAATGTGATGGCAAGTGGGTAAGCAGGTAGAATATGGGAAGTGGAAATTCCTGATCAAACGAGACTTCAAAGGTCAGCAGATGAGAAAAGTTGGTAATATTCTAACTTGTTTGTGTGGAAGAAATACTTGACACAAAATTTCTGGGAATTCCGACCGACTGAAAGTTTTCTTTCAACAGATCTTGTGTTTGTTATTTCTCCCGTAATTAGCACGTCAGCAATATTCTATTAATTTTAACAGAGTTTTGTTTTTTGCATTTTCTTTAGTTCTAGGATTTTGGACTAAAAGTGCTACTGTTTACAAACATGAAGGACTTTATTTGCGTCTAGAGGTATCTAACAAGGGTCAAAGTAATCTTCACACATACATAATGGACCATTTTGATTTGTTTTCTCGGCTTGGGGCCTTAATTTATGCTCATGATAGCTATTTATTGCAGAAGTGTTTTCTGAGAATAAGTTTGACCTAAAAAGAAATGTGACCGAGGAATTTGAGGCGTTGACCAACAATGCTGGAAGAAGATTCTGAAAGGGAATGGGGGAGCTTACATTCAAAGAGTTGATGATGCTGATCTTATTTCCCACTCGGTAAATTAATCAATTAAAACTATAATCATTGATGTACTATAAAATTTCTTCCCCAATCGAGAAGTGGAAAAAGAGACAGAAAAATAGAGGATCGTTCACCTGGAATTTTTTTTTCTTTTTCTGTTTTAGGGGCGAGCACTATAAAACTGATGCTTTAGTAGTTAAATAAGGAAATTTGATAATGTTGATAAGTTTGAGTTTGGTTGTTTTGCAGTTCTGGTACTACTCACCTCACGGGAATTCAAAGTTTGTTACTTCCAATGATGAATTGATGGAGTACTCCGCCATGTAGATATTCAAGACCTCTTTTGCTTTTATGAACAGGTAATGCTGTTTTCGTTTTACTTATTAATATTCCACAATTTTTATTCTTGAATATGAGTATTATCATGGCTGAGGTTGAGTTGGAGATTTGTGTATGATAAAGGCTTTTATGTTTGGAACTTCTAATAGTTAAACAATTTTACATAGTTCAGGGACAAATTTGGAATTTTTCCTTATTAAGATTTATATTTCTTTTAAAAAAAGGCAGTCCGGTGCATGAAACATCCCGTGTTTGGTCCGAGGAGGGCCGCACCCCTTCAAGTAAAAATTAAAATTCAATTGTATGACTCAAAAATGCAAAAACCAATCAAGGCAAAGGGGTGCTTACAATCGGGTAACAACTTTGTACCATTTTCAAAGTATATTTAAACTAAGAAATGGAGTTATAAGAAAGTGCAAAATTTCAAATAATAATATAGATTGGTTATTTCTAATTACACAATATAATTTGTTATAACTAGTAGATATTGCTGTATATTTCAAGAACCAAAGTTTCAAGTTTTTTCCAAAAATATTATTCATGTGTACACAAGTCAGAATAGTTAACTCATTCGCACTCTATCGAGGATATAACAATGTGATTGTGACTTCATTTTTTGAACTGGCTGTCTGTGATCCTGATTTTGCTTCATCAAATATGTTTCTTTCTGTGAAATACCCTGGTTCTTTAGCTTCTGGCAGAGGACTCTCATTACCCAACATCAGAACCACAGAAGACATGTTTGGCCTATCTTCTGGACTTTGTTGCACACATAAAAGACCCACTTGGATTGACCTTAAAACTTGAGATATATGGCAAGAATCAGCTAGCTCCTCATCAATTAGTTCCAAGGACCTATCTTCTTTGTAAAGCTTCCATGCCTGTTTGAGTTTTGATCAGGGATCTAATAAATTCCATGCGTTGTACAGAAAGAAAATGAGTTATGTATGTGTAATGCAGACTATATATAGAGTGCTTACATGACCGAGAAGGTTAAGGTTGTGATCTTGATGGACAAATCCTCTATTTTTCTTGCAACTCACAATTTCTAACACCAAGACGCCAAAGCTAAACACATCAGATTTTACCGAGAAGATCCCATCTACTGCATATTCAGGGGACATGTAGCCACTGTGCCAAAAAAAAAAAAAACACAATGTATACTAAAGAAGTGTGATGTCATATGAGAGTACTTTGTCTTAGAGATTCTTACTGTGTCCCAACCACATGGCTTGTGTTTGCTCCCATCTCATTCCCTGCAACACTTCTAGCCAAGCCAAAGTCTGATATCTTTGGATTCATTTCTATATCTAGCAAAACATTGCTTGCTTTAAGGTCTCTATGGATAATTCGTAGTCGAGAATCTTGGTGGAGATACAATAAGCCACGAGCAATTCCATTTATGATGTCGAAACGCTTTGGCCAGTCAAGTAATTTGCTCTTTGTTTGATCTACAAAATAAGCTTTATGATTAGCTATTTCTGTTAACATGCTTTTGCCTTGGTCATAAATGTACATGTTATGACTAATAGGACAAAGCATTATTACTAATTTTAGCTTGTGTAATAGGCAAGAAATCAAACCAAATATGTATGAATCCAGGCTTTTGTTAGGCATGTATTCATAGATCAACATCTTTTCTTCCCCTTGTATGCAACAACCCAGAAGTCTCACAAGATTCCGATGCTGAAGCTTGGCAATATAGATAACTTCATTCTTGAATTCGTCAAGTCCTTGCATGGAAGTCCTTGAAAGCCTCTTCACGGCTATTTCTTGTCCGTCTTCCAGCACCCCCTAGATGACATAATCCAATCTATACACATAATTACTCAGTATATAATATATATGACATAATCCAAAATTAAAACAAATACCCCATCAACCTATACTTGGCCGTAGGTGTAGTCAAAGCACCCAAGTTAGCCTGACCAAATCCAATGCAGCTCCCACCCCTGCACCAAAATTGTGCCGGATCTACACTGGTGCGGCAAGGATTTTATAGGAGCTAAGCAACATAACAGATTTGCAGTGTATACCTTGTAAACTGGTCCAAATCCTCCCTCTCCAATCTTGTCGTTGACTGAAAAATTATTTGTGGCTCTTGTTATTGTCGACAATTGGAACAGTGGCAGCTCAAAATCTTCTTTGAGATTCAGTTTCTTCTTCTTTTTCCGTTTGTATAACAAAATCAGGCATAGTAAAATCATTGCCATCAACAATGAGAAACTCACTGCGAGTATCTCTGCTTTCTTTCTATTTGAACCTGTGACAGAAACTACAACCAATTTTTGCTATCAGCCACTGCAAATCGAGATGGGCCACTATTGTTGCATAATATGGTCTCCATGTGTTGAAAACCTAAGTTTAAAAACACATAATTGAAAATTCTTTAAACATAAGTTCTTACCTTGCTCTGAAGAATCCATCCTGATATAAATGTCTTGCCCTCTTCCAGACAGCTTTCTGATGTCAGTCAACTCCCCAAACCAAAACAAGCAACCTTTCTCTCCGTTGCTTATATCTAGACTTGAATAAGCTGTGCAAGAGCAGTTCCTCGAGCAGACTTGCCTACACCCTTCGAGTGTCATAGTCTTATCGTACTGAGAGTACTTAGTATCAGGCAACTTGATTCCAGAATATCTTAGAAATACATGTTCCTTGTTGCAATTAAGAGGTGTCCTCCGAACACACCCTTCTGACCAATCTCCATTTTCCCATTGTTGTGGATATTTAGCTACAAACTTTTCCAAACATCCACAAACAGGGGAATTATCTATGTCACAGCTCCCATAGGCACCACATAAGCTATATGTATCACAAGTATCCGAAGGTAACTTGAGGTAAATATGCCAACTCTTGGTACGATCCACCCATGTTAAGCTTTGTATATCACCATTGCTAGTTAGGACTATTCTTGTTAACCAGTTGTTAGTGAGAAAATAACTATAGTAAATCTCCTCCTCATTAAAAACAACTTTAATTGTACTAGAGTTGCTTAGTTTTTGTAGGTATAATGGTGCCCAACTCCAATATAAACCATTCCATGGGCCTGAGCGAGCTGATACTTTCGTGCCACGTTTGAGGAGGACCTGTGGATATCCAGTAGGATCAACGTGAAGAGTGAATTCCCCTGGAGTTGGATCATTATCGTTCTGCCATGCTGAAAGGTAAGCCTCTTGCCCAGTTCGAAAACTCTTTCCAAGCTTCATATCAGGCAAGTGTGTATCAGTTGGAAAACTAAAGCTCTGCCAAAGGAAGTTATCTCGGTTCCCATCATTTGCATCTTTTACTACAAGATTACCAGAACCTAAAAGCTGTGCTACTGGATTTTGGACTGATCGTGAGGTGTTAGTGGACCATATAATTTCATTCTTGTCATTGAGAAGAGCAAGTATTCCCGGCTTGGTGACCTTCAAAACAACTGAGGATGTATTTGTTAGTGGTTTTTCTCTATTGGCAACCCATACAACTGTCTGCATATGAGGAAGAATTTGCTTGTACCATATCCCGATGTATCGCTTTGAGGAACCACTGGGGCTGAAAAATCCCATTTCAAAGGTTCCACCAGATGAAACAACAGTTTCACCATCTACAATGGAGTGATTTGTAGTGATTATATCTGTTGTAGTAGAAATCTTGTGTATAGTAGAGCAGAAAAACAATAGAAACAGTAGGAGGAAACTAGCTTCCATTGTTGATGTCTTGATGCCTAAGCCTTTGGTCGCCTATATACTGCTTATGATGATTTAGACTTGAGAACCAAATTCCACGTAATCAGCTATTGTGCAATCTTGCAATTGGCTTCCTCATTTCGATATTTCTGAAAATTGTGTTACTTTAGTGTTGTTTCGACTACGTTATCGCCTATGCAGATTTGAAGTTTATGATATTCTTATAGTCTACTCTTCGGGAAGGTTACTTCCAACATTTGATTAGTAAAAGAAATGGGACCATTTAGTGGGGGAAAAGATGGAAATTTCGCAATTGTGATCTTATATTATGTGGTATTTTCTTCCTAAATTGTATTACAAGTCTATATATTGGTCAATCCACCAACCCTGACTTTTGAGGAGGATTCAAGTGATAGGTCATTTAAATTCAAGTGTGTTTGTATGTGTGTGTGGGTGACACTTAAGTTGTCAATTACCGAAATTTTCCATGATGCAACTAGCCATTGACCGACTAAAATTATCTAATTGCGGTCCACACCTGCTTTGTTCAGTAGTCACTGGGCAAGCAGAAAAGGGAATACTGTGACTCTCAGATAGCCACTAATTAATGTTGGACTAGTGACTGGAAATTATGGAGTTGGAGATAGCTTTCAACTGTGTGTTTCGATTAACTTCACTAGCTGGGTCGTAGCCCAAGCACAAGTTTAGATTGGTAAAGTGTAATTTTGATACCCCAATAAATATTGGACTTCTTTCACTTTTAGCCCGTACCAGAAATTATTTACATTCGGTAGCCGAAAAAGTGTATAAAATTTGTATTTAATACTTAATATATATATATATATATATATATATATATATATATATATATATATATATATTATTTTATTTATTTTTTGGTTATTATTTTTAGAATGACTATATAATGTCATTTTCCCATAAATAATTTTATAACAGTGTCAGAGATATAACTAATTGTATATGTATGTAAAGTTTGAGTGCCGAGACCGTTGGTGCATAGGCAGCAGTTTAAACGTCCAACAGACATGAGTATGCTTTGCAATAATAACCAAAATACGTAGTTCATTTATACTTGCAAATCAAAATCGCTATTTTTACGTAGTACCATCATTTTTCTGTTGGTTAAAGTTAATTGCCCTTGGCAATTTCTGGAACAGACAATCACCTTTACTGTCACTTGAAGTTAGCCCAATATTGCTCGATTAGGGCATTGGCTTGATCGGGATCTTTACATGAATAGCCGATCGAATTCACTGTTTATTTTTTCTAGTTGGTACATAAATTATACACATATTATACATAGATTATACGTATATTATACGTCGCCTATTTTTAATTTAAGAGGTTGAGTAAGCGGCTATGTAAGTTATTTCTTCTTTCTTTTTCAACAGATGTTAACATATAAGTCTCCTCAAAGGGTGGTTCCGCAAACGAGATGAGCTTGAAAGGAAACTTTTGAGAATTACCAATTAGACGTTTCAATCTAAACCCGGCCCATAATGAGATGAGTTCAAAGTTTCCATCATTTTGGGCTCAAAGCTTCGATTTGCCTTCGTGCACCACTTTCTTCCTTTGGTCATTGATCTAGCTAAATAATGTACATCTCTTCGGACAGTTTTATTGTGTAAAGTAATATCGACACCCAAAATGACAAAAAAAAAATAACAATTCACAATCATCTCTATTGGGGTGCTTCCGTGCTTGAATACATGAATCATTCCAAACACATCTACTAAATGAAGTACGTAACTTATCTTTTTTGGAGACAGAACAAAACCACAACTATTTAGTTTAATTTCTTATAGGTACAATAACCCATGCTTTTAATTTCAAAAAATATTAAATAAAAGAACAGACTTCTTTTCAGGTAATTGGATAGGACAAATCTCAAGGAATTTCTTATCTTAGTGAGTGTCACCATCTTTTGTTTAAACAATTAATTCACTTCAATATTTTAGATATTATATGTTACTGTGAGCTTAATATTTTATTAAAAAGTTGTGAGGATACTCGTCGTTTGGCTGTTGTCATGGCAAAGAAAAGGCCTTAATCACGGATTATTTTTGGTGATTATTATCGTTATTAACTGTAGACAGGTTGTGCTTTCAGTATGAATTCCTTTTTCTTTTCTTTTTTCTTTTTTTTTGGGGGGGGGGGGGGGGGGGGCTGTGTGGAGGATTTTGGTTTTTTGTTTGGGGCTTTTTCTGTGTTGATCTATCTTGCTAAGGATATTCTTCTGACTTTACAGAAACTTAGGCGCTTAAGCTTTTTTATCCTCTTTTTTTTTTTTTTTTTCTCGGTCATAAAGCGAACTCTACCTTGTGCAGTTGTGCCTTTTAAAATGTGGAATTTTATCTCTACTTATTTGGCTTTCTTGGCTCCCCGATTAGCTTTATTTTCACCTACAATTTAAAACAAAGAGCTCTCTCTCTTTTTAAGATTCTTTGGGAGGTGTTCTGCTCAGATAATTTTTGTTTAATAAATTTTTTTAGCTTTGCCTTAGCTAAGATGATGATGTATTAGAAGAAAGCGGATACTATTTGATTTCTTCTGATTTTCTATTTTCCTCTTCTTTTCGAGTGGATGACAAAGGATAGCTGATTATATACACAAAATTAATTTGGAAAATAACATAGTAATAACTATTTTAATGATTTGTTAAATTTTGACAATAAACTCAAGCCCAACAGCATGCCAAATTTCAAATCAGTGAATGGACTATATTTTTCTCGGAAATCCCAACGAAAAATACAAACTATTTCTTCATTTCTATTGAATCGATCATAACAATTACCTACATTCCAAGAAATTGTGCACCACAAATAAGAGCTAATAAGGAGATCCGCAATTCCCTAGAAAGACATCACGATTCCTTGTAGAAAAAAATGATTGCTAAACTTACAATTGATGAAGTTTTTAGCTCACAAACACGAACACATATATGTAGCTAGAAGGAAATTTAAATTTAAATTAGTTGGCATTAGGTCATGAAAATGATTTTGTTTCTTAAAGAATTTCGTGGGAACTATAATTAAGTTACAGGTGTATATGGTCCAAAAATTTCACAAGAAAGAGTAAGATGAATTATTCACAAAAAATTTACCTAGCATGTTTAGAATATATGTAATTTAATTTTCATATCAATGCAGAAGTAGAATAATTTTTAACGCATAATCAAACACAGGGATATAGTTTTGAACGGTAGTTTTCGCTAACTCAAATAGCTAACTTATAAGTAACTTTTTAACATAAACAAGTTTTCTTTCTAGACCTCCAGCTTAATTAGGAACAAGATTAATAGCCTCTATTACAGAATTTTAATTCATAGGCTAATAGAACATTTTACTTGGTGTTGAAAAGGGATTTTGAGTACGCTTTCCGTTGGAAAACAAATATAAACAGCGGAAGCAAATAGCCAGGATCACTTGCATGTAATATAGACAACACATAATCACAAATTTTAATCAAACATAAAATCGATACTTATCTCTTGAAGCGTGACCGCGATCGCGAAAAGACCTTCAAGCATGAGAGAAACCATCCACGAGATCATCCTTCAGTTCCACGGTCTTCTGCTGTGTGACCCGAATAATGCTCGAAATTAGCAAAACTCGTGTGGGCGAGCTTCTCCTAGGAAAATCGTGTACTAAAAACCATGGTCTCTTATGGAATAAGACCCCTTTATATAGCCATAGGTTTTAGGGTTTAAAACCTTTTCCTAAACATGTTGGGTCGTTACTATCACGACCCAAACTAACCCTATCGTGATAGCGCCTATCGTGAAACTAGGCAAGCCGACTCATTTCCAAAACAAACCGATATTTTCATTTCAAAGATAATTTCAAGGCTATTTAACATAAAAATCTTCGTAAACGAGTTCAAATCAAAGCAAAAATACGGAAAAAACAAAGTCCGACATCGGGGTGTCACTAAGTCATAAGCAACTACTACAAACTGTCTGATAACATCAAGACTAGCATAGTCCGGGGAAAAAAAAACCAATACAACTAAGGGGAAGATAAGGAAAGAGAAAAACAGGGTTGCGATCGCCAGGCAACTACCTTGCTATCTCCGATGATCTGCTACTGAATATATCAACAACCGCTACCATGGCCAGAAATGCCTGGATCTGCACACAAGGTGCAGGGAGTAACGTGAGTATACCAACTCAGTAAGTAACAGCAGTAAATAAAGACTGAGAAGTAGTGACGAGCAATAATGCAAGTAAAGTTCATATCACAAAAATTCAGTAAAATACAGCATGCTTTTAAAATCAGAGTTTGAATTAAATCAGCCCATTTAAATTCAGTCCCAGTAAAATCATTTAAAGACATCTTTCAACAGTTTTCCAACAAAGGCTTAATGCAAAGGTGAGCAAAAATAATGAAATCATAATCAGCCCCTCGGGCAACATTACTCATAAACAGCCCCTCGGGCAAACCTCACATCACTCGTATACAGCCCCTCGGGAAAACCTCACCATCACTCATGCCTCCCAGTCACTCAGCACTTGGCACTCGCACTCAGTAGGTACCTGCGCTCACTGGGGGTGTGTACAGACTTCGGAGGGGCTCCTTCAGCCCAAACGCTATATCAAGCCAATCATGGCATAAATCAATGAGGCCCTCGGCCTATATCAAACATGCTGCGGCGTGTAACCCGATCCCATAAATATCCTCACAAATCAGGCCCTCGGCCTCACTCAGTCATAAACCTCTCCAGCCTCTCGGGCTCTTAGAAAAATAAAGTATTCAGCCCAAACAACATTTATATGATGCATCAAAATAGAGTAATAGAGACTGAGTTATGCTGTAAATATGTATACCCATAATTGAGTATAGATTTTCAATCAAAAAGAATGAGAGGATAGCAAGAAAAGACCTCTAAGGGTCCAAGCAATATTGACATAAGGCCTAAACATGACATCCAACCTGATTTACAGAAATTCTTTCTAAAACACATAAGAATCATATAGTTTCAACAAAATATTCAACTTTACAATTGATACAGGACGGACCAAGTCACAATTCCCAATAGTGTACGCCCTTACGCCCGTCACCTAGCATGTGCGCCACCTCCAAATAGTAAAATAATACAAAAATTCTGGGGTTTCATACCCTCAGAACCAGATTTACAATCGTTACTTACCTCAAACCGATCAAATCCCTACTCCGCGATGCTCTTGCCCCTCGATTCGGCCTCTAAATGCTCCGAATCTATTCAAAATCAGTACAATACCATCAATTTATGCTAAAGGAATGAATTCCACAAGAAAAACTACCAATTTAGACCAAAAATCCAAAATTGGCTCAAACCCGCCCCCTGAGCTCACGTCTCGAAATCCGATAAAAATTACAAAGCTTGAAAGCCCATTCACTCATGAGTCAATACATATGAAATTTATCAAAATCCGATACCGTTTGATCCCTCAAATCCTCCCATCAAACTCTCCAAAATCCCAAGCCCTAACCCCTCATTTTCACCCCTAATTTTTACTAATTAAATAATTAAACAACGAGAAATCACCATAGATAGGAGTATTAGAGCTCAAGCAACTTACCTTAATGAAAACCCCCTGAATCTCTCTTCAAAATCACTCCAAAAGCTCCAAAAACTGACTTGAAAATGGTGAAAATGAACCAAAATTCGCAAAGTGTTATTTTATACTTTCTGCCCAGGGCTTTCGCACCTGCGGCCCAAATATTCGCACTTGCGATGCCGCATCTGCGCAAGAAACTCCACACCTGCGGAAAATCATTAATTCCCCCAACTTCGCACTTGCGCTTCATATCCGCATCTGCGACCACGCAGGTGTGACCTCCCCTACGCACCTGCGGACCCATCCTACTTCAACTCCGTCTGCACCAGCGAACTCCCGCGCGCGCCTGCGACCTCGCACCTGCGGCTCCCCCTCCGCAGGTGCGGAAATACCAGTAGCACCAGCTTCAGCTGCATTTTCCAACTTTAAATAATCCGTTAACCACACGGAATCACCTCGAGCCCCTCGGGACCTTAACCAACCATACCAATAAGTCATATAACAACATACAAACTTACTCAAACCTTTGAAACACTCAAAACAACATCAAAATACCAAATTAACCTCGGATTCAAGCCTAAGAACTTCTAAACTTCCAAATTCCGCAAACGACGCCGAAACCTACCAAACCATATCCGAATGACTTCAAATTTTGCACACACGTCCCAAATGACACTACGAACCTACTCCAACTTCCGGAATTCCATTCTGACCCCGAAATCAAATTTTCCTCTGCCGACCAAAATTGCCAAATTTCTAACTTTCGCCAATTCAAGCCTAATTCTACTACAGACCTCCAAATCACATTCCGGACACGCTTCTAATTCCAAAATCACCTAACGGAGCTAAAAGAACCATCAAAATTCAAATCCGAGGTCGTTTACATATAAGTCAATGTACGATTGACTTTTCCAACTTAAGCTTCTACTTTAGAGACTAAGTGTCTCAATCCACTCCGAAACCACTCCGGACCCAAACCAACTAACTCGATATATCATAATATAGCTAAAAAGGACCAAAGGAAGCAGAAATGGGGAAAACGAGGCTATAACTCTCGAAACGACCGGCCGGATCGTTACATCCTCCTCCTCTTAAACAACCGTTCGTCCTCGAACTGGTCTAGAAACATACCTGGAGTCTCAAATAGGTGTGGATATCTTCTCCGCATCTCCCGCTAGGTCTCCCAGGTGGTCTCCTCCACAGGCTGACCTCTCCACTGCACTTTCACTGACGCTATATCCTTTGACCTCAACTTTCGAATCTGTCGATCCAAAATGGCCACCGGCTCCACATCATAAGTCATATCACCCTCCAACTGAACCGTGATAAAGTCTAAAACATGGGACGGATCGCCAACATACTTCCGGAGTATGGAAATATGAAACACTGGATGCACACTCGACAAGCTGGGTGGCAAGGCAAGCTTATAAGCCACCTCCCATATCCTCTGAAACACCTCAAAAGGCCCAATAAACTGGGGGCTCAACTTGCCCCTCTTCCCAAACCTCATAACACCCTTCATGGGTGATAC
Source organism: Nicotiana tomentosiformis (assembly GCF_000390325.3). Classification (NCBI taxonomy): domain Eukaryota; kingdom Viridiplantae; phylum Streptophyta; class Magnoliopsida; order Solanales; family Solanaceae; genus Nicotiana; species Nicotiana tomentosiformis. The sequence goes on along the minus strand of NC_090815.1, from coordinate 112,520,791 downwards.
CTTCAGCAAAATCTTCTCCCCAACCATAAAAGACACATCACGGACCTTCCTGTCCGCGTAGCTCTTCTGCCCAGACTGCGCTGTGCGAAGCCACTCCTGAATTAATTTCATCTTATCTAATGCATCCTGTACCAAGTATGTACCTAAGAGCTTAGCCTCACCCGGCTCAAACCATCCTAATGGAGATCTACACCTCCTCTCATATAAAGCCTCATACGGAGCCATTTGAATGCTCGACTAATAACTGTTGTTATATGCAAACTCCGCGAGCGGTAGAAATTGATCCCATCAACCCCCAAAGTCAAAGATACAAGCGCGCAACATGTCCTCCAATATCTGAATAGTGTGCTTGGACTGCCCGTCCGTCTGAGGGTAAAAAGCTGTGCTCAACTCAACCTGAGTATCCAACTCTCGCTGCATGGTCCTCCAAAACTGCAATGTGAACTGAGTACCTCTATCTAAAATGATGGAAACTGGGACACCATGCAAGAGAACAATCTCTCGAATATAAATCTCGGCTAACCGCTCTGAAGTGTAAGTAGTGCCAATAGGAATGAAGTGCGCGGACTTAGTCAGCCGATCCATAATCACCCAAATAGCATCGAACTTCCTCGAAGTCCATGGCAGCCCAACTACGAAGTCCATGGTGATTCGCTCCCACTTCCACTCTGGGATCTCTAACCTCTGAAGCAAGCCACCCGGTCTCTGATGTTCACACTTAACCTGTTGACAGTTGAGACACCAAGCTACAAACCCGACTATATCCATCTTCATCCGCCTCCATCAATAGTGCTGTCTTAAATCCTGGTACATCTTCGCGCCCAACCGGATGGATGGAATACTGCGAGCCGTGGGCCTCCTCAAGAATCAACTCCCGAAGCCCATCTACATTAAGTACACATATCCGGCCCTGCATCCTCAACACACTGTCATCACCAATAGTCACATCCCTAGCATCATCTCGTCAGACCTTGTCCTGAAGGACATGCAAGTGGGGGTCATCATACTAACGCTCCCTGATACGGTCATAAAGAGAAGACCTGGAGACCACGCAAGCCAATACCCGACTTGGCTTCGAAATATCGAGTCTCACAAGCTAACCTGCTAAGGCCTGAACATCCAATGCCAAGGGACTCTCTGCTGCTGGAAGATATGCTAAACTCCCCAAACTCTCCGCCCGGTGACTCAAGGCATCGGCCACCACATTGGCCTTCCCCGGATGGTACAAAATAGTGATATCATAGTCATTAAGAAGCTCCAACCATCTCCGCTGACGCAAATTAAGATCCTTAACAGATTCTGTAGACTCTGGTGATCAGTATAGATCTCACAATGAACCCCATACAAATAATGACGCCAAATATTCAAGGCGTGAACAATAGCTGCTAACTCAAGATCATGGACAGGATAGTTCTTCTCATGGGTCTTCAACTGGCGAGAGTCATAGGCAATCACCTTACCCTCCTGCATCAAATCACATCCAATGCCTATCCTCGAGGCATCACAATACACGATATAAGAACCTGAAGCTGATGGCAGAACTAACACTGGAGCTGTGGTCAAGGAAGTCTTGAGCTTCTGAAAGCTCTTCTCACACCCATCCGACCACCTGAATGGAGCACCCTTTTGGGTCAATTTGGTCAAGGGCGATGCAATAGATGAAAATCTCTCAACAAAGCGACGGTAATAACCAGCCAAACCAAGGAAGCTCATAATCTTCGTGGCTGAGGACGGTCTAGGCCAACTCTGCACCGCCTTTATCTTCTTCGGATCCACCTGAATACCCTCACTGGACACCACGTGCTCCAAGAATGCTACTGAACCGAGCCAAAACTCACACTTGGAGAACTTTGCATAAAGCTTCTCCTCCCTCAAACTCTGTAGTACAATCCTCAGATGCTGAGCATGCTCCTCCTGGCTACGAGAGTACACCAGGATGTCATGAATACAATAATGAATGAGTCCAAATAGGGCTGGAATACACTGTTAATCAAATGCATGAACGCTACTGGGGCATTGGTCAGCCCGAAATACATCTCTAAGAACTCATAATGGCTATATCGGGTCCTGAAAGCTGTCTTAAGAATATCCGAATCCCAAATCTTCAGCTGGTGATACTCGGACCTCAAATCAATCTTGGAGAACACCCTCACTCCCTGAAGCTGGTCAAATAAATCATGAATACGAGGCAAGGGATACTTGTTCTTGACCGTGACCTTGTTCAACTGCCTGTAATCAATGCACATCCTCATGGAACCATCCTTCTTTTTCAAAAATAGAACTGGTGCACCCCAAAGTGACACACTAGGCTGAATAAACCCCTTATCAAGGAGATCCTGAATCTCCTCTTTCAATTCCTTCAACTCCACCGGTGCCATACGATATGGTGGAATAGAAATGGGCTGAGTGCCCGGCACCAAATCAATACCAAAGTCAATATCCCTGTCATGCGGCATGCCCAACAGGTCTATAGGAAATACATCCGGAAAATCATGTACCGCCGGAACAGAATCAATGGCAGGAGTCTTTACACTAACATCCCTCATAAATGCCAAATAAGATAGACAACCCTTCTCAACCATACGCTGAGCCTTCAAATATGAAATTACCCTACTAGGTATATAATCTATAGAACCGCTCCACTCAACCCTTGGAAATACTAGCATCGCCAACGTCACGGTCTTAGCATGACAATCTAGAACAACATGACATGGAGATAACTAATCCATACCCAATATCACATCAAAGTCAACCATACTAAGCAGTAAAAGGTCCACTCGGGTCTCCAGACCCCCAATAGTCACCATACATGATCGATATATGCGGTCCACAATAATAGTATCACCCACAGGAGTAGATACATGAACATATGAAACTAAAGACTCACGGGGTATATCCAGAAAATGAGCAAAATATGAGGAAACATATGAATATGTGGAACCAATGTCAAATAATACGGAGGCATCTCTGTGATAAACTGAGACGATACCTGTAATCACGGCATCTGAAGCAATAACATCTGGTCTGTCCGGGAGTGTATAGAAATGGGCCTGACCACCACCTGATCGACCTCCCCTTCTAGGGCGACCCCTAGCTGACTGACCTCCACCCCTAGCTGGCTGGTCGGGTGGTAAAGTAACTGGTGCTGAAGTCGATAGCTGACTCCTCTGCTGAGGCGGACCCCCATGACGACGAGGACACTGCCTCCATATATGCCCAAACTCCCCACACTCAAAACAACCCCCTGGTGCTGGAGGCGGGGACTGAAGGGAACCCCTAGCACCGTGATAATTGGTAGAAGAACCTGGCATGGAGGAGCCCTGAACTGATGGAGCACGGGACGAACTCTGGGCTGGGAGGGCACTAAGTGATGAGTGGCCATGATGAGAACTATGAGAACTATGGCCCGATGATGCACCATGGTGAACTGGGCGAGCTGACGGAGCATGCCTGAATGGACGACCTCTGCTGTGCTGGAACTGACCCCCATGAGGAGCACCACTAAATCCACCCTGACCACGAGGCCTCTTGGCCTCCCTCTCAACCCTCTCTTGACCGCGAACCATCTCAATTTGTCGAGCAATGTCGATAGCCTCATCAAAAGTAGCACCAGACACTCTCTCTTTGGTCATAAGCAACCGAAGCTAAAAATCGAGGCCATCTATAAACCTCTTGATCCTCTCTCGGTCTGTGGGAACCAACCAGATCGCATGACGGGCCAACTCAGAGAACCGCATCTCATACTGTGTCACAGACATATCACCCTGACGAAGCTGCTCAAACTATCTGTGCAGCTCCTCTCTGCACGACTGAGGTCCAAACTTCTCCAGAAAGAGAACAGAGAAATGCTGCCAAGTAAGGGGTGCTGCGCCAACCGGCCTACGCCTCTCGTAAGCCTTCCACCAACTGAATGCAGCCCCAGAGAACTGGAAAGTAGTGAATGAGACCCCACTGGTCTCCAGAATACCTGCTGTCCGGAGCATCCTCTGACACTTATCTAAGAAACCCTGTGCATCCTCACCCTCTGCACCACTGAAAGATGGAGGCTGGAGTCTCCCAAACCTCTCCAATCTACGCTGCTCTTCCTCAGGCATAACAGGAACTACATAGCCTGAGCAGTTGCAACTGGCTGGGCTAGTGGTGCCCCCGGTGTCTGAAGCCCCTGAACAACCTGCTTCGGTGTGCGAGCGGCAGGAGTCTGAGTGCCTTCGAGATAGAGACCGCCTGAGCAAGGCCGGTACACGCTGCCAGAATCTAAGCTAGGGCCTCCTGAAGGCCTGGAATCACAATAGGCACAAGTGGTGCTTGAGCTGGTGCATCAACAACTGGAATCTGATCCTGATCCGGGGAAACTAGTGGGTCTGCATGTACTGCCCTAGCTGCTGGGCGAGATGCACCTCTGCCCCTATCGCGGCCTCTACCGTGACCTCGGCCTCTCGCGGCCCTGGCTGGTGGTACATGTGGCTATCCATCCTACCCAATAGTACGAGTCCTCACCATCTATGAGAGAATGAAACAACAGAAGTTAAGTTACTAGAATCAACAGATTTGCACGACAAGAATTTAAGAATGTGAGATTTCCTAAAGGTTCTGCAGCCTCTCGAAGATAAGTACAGACGTCTCCGTACCGATCCGCAAATCTCTACTAAACCCGCTCATGACTTGTGAGACCTATGTAAGCTAGGCTCTGATACCAACTTGTCACGACCCAAACTAACCCTGTTGTGATGGCGCCTATCGTGCAACTAGGAAGCCGACTCATTTCCAAAACAAATCGATATTTTCATTTTAAAGATAATTTCAAGGCTATTTAACATAAAAATCTTCGTAAAGGAGTTCAAATCAAAGCAAAAATGCAGAAAAGAAAACAAAAAGCCCGACATCGGGATGTCACTAAGTCATGAGCAACAACTACAAACTGTCTAATAACATCAAGACTATCATAGTCTGGAAAAAAAACCAATATAACTAAGGGGAAGATAAGGAAAGAGACAAATAGGCCTGCGATCGCCAGGCAGCTACCTTGCTATCTCCGATGATCCGCTACTCAATATATATGAACAACCGCTACCGTGGCCAAAAATGCCTGGATCTGCACACAAGGTGCAGGAAGTAACGTGAGTACACCAACTCAGTAAGTAACAACAGTAAATAAAGACTGAGAAGTAGTGACGATCAATAATGCAAGTAAAGTTCATATCACAAAAATTCAGTAAAATACATCATGCTTTTAAAATCAGAGTTTGAATCAAATCAGCTCGTTTAAATCTAGTCCCAGTAAAATCATTTAAAGACATCTTTCAACACTTTTCCAACAAAGGCTTAATGCAAAGGTGAGCAAAAATAATGAAATCATAATCAGCCCCTCGTGCAACATCACTCATATACAGCCCCTCGGGCAAACCTCACAATCACTCGTATACAGCCCCTCGGGTAGACCTCACCATCACTCATGCCTCTCAGTCACTCAACACTCGGCACTCGACACTCGGCACTCGTACTCAGTAGGTACCTGCGCTTACTGGAGGTGTGTACAGACTCCGGAGGGGCTCTTTCAGCCCAAGCACTATATCAAGCCAATCATGGCATAAATCAATGAGGCCCTCGGCCTATATCAAACATGCAGCGGCGTGCAGCCCGATCCCATAAATATCCTCACAAATCAGGCCCTCGGCCTCACTCAGTCATAAACCTCTCCAGCCTCTCGGGCTCTCAGAAAAACAAAGTATTCAGCCCAAACAACATTTATATGATGCATCAAAATAGAGTAATAGAGACTGAGTTACGCTGTAAATATGTATACACATGACTGAGTATAGATTTTCAATCAAAACGAATGAGAGGATAGCAAGAAAAGACCTCTAAGGGTCTAAACAACACTGGCATAAGGCCTAAACATGGCATCCAGCCTGATTTACAGAAATTCTTTCTAAAACACATAAGAATCATATAGTTTCAACAAAATATTCAACTTTATAGTTGATACGGGATGGACCAAGTCACAGTCCTCAACGGTGCACGCCCATACGCCCGTCACCTAGCATGTGCGCCACCTCCAAATAGTAAAATGATACAAAATATTCGGGGTTTCATACCCTCAGGACCAGATTTACAATTGTTACTTACTGCAAACCGATCAAATCCCTACTCCGCGATGCTCTTGCCCCTCAATTCGGTCTCCAAATGCTCCGAATCTATTCACAATCAGTACAATACCATCAATTTATGCTAAAGGAATGAATTCCACAAGAAAAACTACCAATTTAGACCAAAAACCCGAAATTGGCTCAAACCCAGCCCCCGGGCCCATGTCTTGAAATCCAACAAATATTACAAAGCTTCAAAGCCCATTCACTCACGAGTCCATACATACAAAATTTATCAAAATCCGACACTATTTGATCCCTCAAATCCTCCCATCAAACTCTCCAAAATCCCAAGCCCTAACCCCTCATTTTCACCCCTAATTTCCACTAATTAAATGATTAAACAATGGGAAATCACCATAGATAGGAGTATTAGAGCTCAAGCAACTTACCTCAATGAAAACCCCCTAAATCTCTCTTCAAAATCACTTCAAAATCTCCAAAACTGACTTGAAAATGGTGGAAATGAACCAAAATTCGCGAAGTGTTCTTTTATACTTTCTGCCCAGGGCTTTCGCACCTGCGTCCCAAATATGCGCACCTGCGGTGCCGCATCTGCGCAATAAACTCCGCACCTGCGGAAAATCATTAATCCCCCCAACTTCGCACCTGCGCTCCATATCCGTATCTGCGACAACGTAGGTGCGACCTCCTCTATGCACTTGTGGACCCATCCTACTTCAAATCCGTCCGCAACTGCGAACTCCCTCGCGCGCCTGCGACCTCGCACCTGTGGCTCCCCCTCTGCAGGTTCGAAAATACCAGTAGCACTAGCTTCAGCTGTATTTTCCAACTTCAAACAATCTGTTAACCACCAGGAATCACCCCGAGCCCCTCAGGACCTCAACCAACTATACCAACAAGTCATATAACAACATACAAACTTAGTCGAACCTTGGAAACACTCAAAACAACATCAAAATACCAAATTACCCTCGGATTCAGGCCTAAGAACTTTTAAACTTCCCAATTCCGCAAACGACGCTGAAACCTACCAAACCACATCCGAATGACTTCAAATTTTGTACACACGTCCCAAATAACACTACAAACCTACTCCAACTTTCGGAATTCCATTCCGACCCCGATATCAAATTTTCTTCTGCCGACCAAAATCGCCAAATTTTCAACTTTCGCCAATTCAAGCCTAATTCTACTACGGACCTCCAAATCACATTTCGAACGTGCTCCTAAGTTCAAAATCACCTAACAGAGCTAACGGAACCATAAAAATTCATATCCGAGGTGGTTTACACATAAATCAACATCCGGTTGACTTTTCCACCTTAAGCTTCTACTTTAGAGACTAAGTGTCTCAATCCACTCTGAAACCACTCCGGACCCAAACCAACTAACTCGATATATCATAATATAGCTGAAAAGCACAAAAGGAAGCAGAAATAGAGAAAACGGGGCTATAACTCTCGAAATGACCGGCCGGGTCGTTACAGTTATACTTTTCCACCAAGAAATATAATTTCATTTAATTCCTAATTATTCGGGCACAACATGAACCGCAATATTTAATTAACGAGGCTTCCTATTATGGACTTAATTAGAAATATACGAATTAATACTACCATAATAAATTACGAATTATTCTACTAAAAATTTGTAACTGCACTCCTCAATTAAATTTCGAAATTCTTCCATTAAACCTTATTTAACTCCCCATGTTAAGATTCAGATACTAATCAAATAAATTAAATTACTGACAATTTAATTCATTGATTATTTCTTTTAGACTTTCGCTTAACTTATTTCATGTGACGGATACAAATTCACCTGCAAGGTTTACACATGAAAACTTATAAGCTTTCGTAAAGGTGTATCATTAATCTCTAGACCGAGACATGGATTCCATCAACTAACTATTACTTTGCCAATGTATATCATTATTGTCTAATTTACCAGGCATATTGATCCATGAAAGGATCTCGCCTTTTAATAAATCAGAACAATAATAATATACACAGCTAATAATAATTATATCAAGATTAAGAGTATAAGTACATTTAATGGCTAGAGACTTTATTTTATTAAGTCAGTATTAAATACTTATCTCTACTTGGTCCGTTCAATACATATAAAATATACTAGCACAAGAAGTCAGAATTAAACCATTCACATAATCAAGATAAATTATATTTAATCTTGTGCTACAATCATTCCTGATGGTTTGTCCAATTCCATCATTACATTGTGAACATGAACTTTATACTTATAAAAACCGATGATTTAATCTTTCGTGTATAAGCTAAACTCCATACACTAAATCATCTACTATATAAGTAAATGACACAAACGAATATATGATCTATTGAAAACTTTATTAAAATTTAATAAATAACTGTTTCATAATAAATACTACATCCAAATCAAAATCCATGGTTAATAGTATATATCCCAACAATCTCCCACTTAGACTTTTAGCCATGAGAATTATTAGAATATACTATATCTAAATGCATGGTTAATAGTATATGCCTTAACAATCTCTACTTAGACTCATAACCATGTATCTATAACTTTCACAGCTATCCTTTTGCACGACTATTAAAAGCCTCTGCCAATAAGCTTTTGCTAAAAGGAACTTGCCAAGTTATTTTCAAATGCAATCTTTGTCTAGTAGTGCTTTGATGTAACTAACTAGTTTGGTATTAAACTCTTCAGGGATCTTGTTATGAAACTCTCCCAAGAGTACATACCAAACTATGATTTTCCTTACTATTCTCCCACTACGACGAAGTACTACTAATATTATCTTCATTACCTTACGGTATTGAAATATTAATGAATTCTTCCTATAGTGTTCTCTGCTCAAAATCACTCCCACTACTTGGAGGTAGTAAATTTCTTTTTGTCTATTAACGTTTCTCCCACTACTCAAATGCAATGGAACGTCAATTCCGACATATAGAGTTGTATGTTCTTCATCGTTTGAATTTTCAGATGATTCATTTGTTATTTCTTTGCTTAGTTCCTGTAAAACTAGTTTACTTCTAGGAACATAGTTTATTAAATAATCCTATTATAGAGAACTGGTATTTGTGCTAACAATTACTTTCTTTTCTTTAGGAAAATAAAATAAACCCCATTTCGTTCCTTTGGATATCCATTATACGCGTAAATATTCATCCTTGATTTTATCTTATCCGTTTTCCCTTTCGATATATATTGGACTATTCCATTTCCGAACTTGCGCCAGACCAAACTTACATTAAATCCACAGTTCTATGGGGTCCAAGATAGTGACTTAGAAAGAACTAAAATCAGAATGTAATTACAGTTTCTAAGGCATCCAGAAAGAAAAGAGAAATAAATAAGAATAACTCACCATTAATCTAAACATCTCCGTAAGAGTTGTATTTCTTCTCTTTACTACACCACTCTAAACATCTCCAGTTGACTTTTCCAACTCAAGCTTCTACTTTAGAGACTAAGTGTCTCAATCCACTCTGAAACTACTCCGGACCCGAACCAACTAACTCGATATATCATAATATAGCTGAAAAGCACAAAAGGAAGCAGAAATGGGGAAAACGGGGCTATTACTCTCGAAATGACCGGCCGGGTCGTTACAGTTATACTTTTCCACCAAGAAATATAATTTTATTTAATTCCTAATTATTCGGGCACAACATGAACCGCAGTATTTAATTAACGAGGCTTCCTATTATGGACTTAATTAGAAATATACGAATTAATACTACCATAATAAATTACGAATTATTCTACTAAAAATTTGTAACTGCACTCCTCAATTAAATTTTAAAATTCTTCCATTAAACCTTATTTAACTCCTCATGTTAAGATTCAGATACTAATCAAATAAATTAAATTACTGACAATTTAATTCATTGATTATTTCTTTTAGACTTTCGCTTAACTTATTTCATGTGACGGATACAAATTCACCTGCAGGGTTTACACATGAAAACTTATAAGCTTTCATAAAGGTGTATCATCAATCTCTAGACCGAGACATGGATTCCATCAACTAACTATTACTTTGCCAATGTATATCATTATTGTCTAATTTACCAGGCATATTAACCCACGAAAGGATCTCGCCTTTTAATAAATCAGAACAATAATAATATACACAGCTAATAATAATTATATCAAGATTAAGAGTATAAGTACATTTAATGGCTAGAGACTTTATTTTATTAAGTCAGTATTAAATACTTATCTCTACTTGGTCCGTTCAATACATATAAAATATACTAGCACAAGAAGTCAGAATTAAACCATTCACATAATCAAGATAAATTATATTTAATCTTGTGCTACAATCATTCCTGATGGTTTGTCCAATTCCATCATTACATTGTGAACATGATCTTTATACTTATAAAAACCGATGATTTAATCTTCCGTGTATAAACTAAACTCCATACACTAAATCATCTACTATATAAGTAAATGACACAAACGAATATATGATCTATTTAAAACTTTATTAAAATTTAATAAATAACTGTTCCATAATAAATACTACATCCAAATCAAAATCCATGGTTAATAGTATATATCCCAACAATCTCCCACTTAGACTTTTAACCATGAGAATTATTAGAATATACTATATCTAAATGCATGATTAATAGTATATGCCTTAACAATCTCCACTTAGACTCATAACCATGCATCTATAACTTTCATAGCTATCCTTTTGCACGACTATTAAAAGCCTCTGCCAACAAGCTTTTGCTAAAAGGAACTTGCCAAGTTATTTTCAAATGCAATCTTTGTCTAGTAGTGCTTTGATGTAACTAACTAGTTTGGTATTAAACTCTTCAGGGATCTTGTTATGAAACTCTCCCAAGAGTACATACCAAACTATGATTTTCCTTACTATTCTCCCACTACGACGAAGTACTACTAATATTATCTTCATTACCTTACGGTATTGAAATATTAATGAATTCTTCCTATAGTGTTCTCTGCTCAAAATCACTCCCACTACTTGGAGGTAGTAAATTTCTTTTTGTCAATTAACGTTTCTCCCACTACTCAAATGCAATGGAACGTCAATTCCGACATATAGAGTTGTATGTTCTTCATCGTTTGAATTTTCAGATGATTTATTTGTTATTTCTTTGCTTAGTTCCTGTAAAACTAGTTTACTTCTAGGAACATAGTTTATTAAATAATCCTATTATAGAGAACTGGTATTTGTGCTAACAATTACTTTCTTTTCTTTAGGAAAATAAAATAAAACCCATTTCGTTCCTTTGGATATCCATTATACGCGTAAACATTCATCCTTGATTTTATCTTATCCGTTTTCCCTTTCGATATATATTGGACAATTCCATTTCCGAACTTGCGCCAGACCAGACTTACGTTAAATCCACAGTTCAATGGGGTCCAAGATAGTGACTTAGAAAGAACTAAAATCAGAATGTAGTTGCAGTTTCTAAGGCATCCAGAAAGAAAAGAGAAATAAATAAGAATAACTCACCATTAATCTAAACATCTCCGTAAGAGTCGTATTTCTTCTCTTTACTACACCACTCTATTATGGAGTATCCAGTGTAGACAATTGAGATATAATCTTCTATTTCGATAAGTTACTAATGAAATTTGTAGAGAAGTGCTATCCACCTACGATCAGATCGTAGTAATTTAATATATTTTCATGGTGCTTCTCCGTATGAAGCCTTAAAATCCTGAAATTAGTTAAAGCATTCAGACTTATGGTGCATCAAATAAATATATTCATAGTTCGAGTAATCATCTATGAATGTCATAAAATTTTTTCAAAGCCACCTTTTGTCTATATATTCATTAGACAACACAATCAAAAATGGATTAGTTTTAACTTATCACTAGCTCTCTTTCCTTTGGAGCAAAAATGTCTCTTAGTCATATTTCCTTCTAAACAGAATCCATAAGTTGATAGTGCCTCTTCTTTAAATGAACCTTAAGGTTCATCATTGACCAACTAAAATCCTATCCAAATAATTATGACTTAGACGTAAGTGCACAGATAAGTTTCACTCAATTTTGAAGAACATTTTCTCTTATAAGGTAGACCAATATTATTCAGTTCAGGAGATCGACATTAACAATAACAAGGTCATGCATCCATGTACCACAAGAGATAGAATATTTATGAAGCTCAATAGCACAAAAGTTATTCTAAAATAAATTGAATATCCATCTCTTATTTTGCTCAAAAACCGGAATTAAATTCCTTATAGCAAATGGTACATACATGGCATCCATCAAATTAATGTTTTATCACGACTGAAGGAAATCTTTGACAAGTGATATGACAAACTACATGAAGTCATTGTGGAGTTGAGATATACAACATTGAATAGATCATAATAAGTTAATTAACATTGAATAATAAAATTCTGTCTGCGTTCAATATATATACATATATGCATCTCGAATAGTGAATTTCGATGGGAAAAGAGTCATTCATGCAAAGTATATTATATAATGCAAGAATTATACAATCCAAAAAGAAACAGAACAAACTCAGATGGAGAGCAAACTGTTATTTTTAGTCAATTGTATATAACCATTTAATGAAAATTTCAAACGCACTACACACATATATTCATGCACCTTGAATAGCAAATTTCGATGGGAAAAGAACTACTCATGCAACATATACATGTAATGCTAGATTATTCACCCCAATAAATTAAAATGGACCCAACTCAGATGGAGAGTATACTGTTAATTTAAGTCAAGTAAACATCACAATTAATAGCTCTAGTTCCATTGATCCAACATGTATACTCAGATGGAGACTAAGTACATGATATCAATAACTAGTATTTCACCTAGTGAGCTTACAATAAATTTATCCAATATGGAGTAAGACCTAAAGTCGACATATAAATTTACCCTCACTTGAAATTAATATTGGAAGACCATAGAAATATATTTCTATCACCACTTAATAATGGTTGCATTATAATTACAAAATTGATTCAACGTGTAAACTCAGATGGAGAGTCAATATATGTTATCAACTACTAGTAATTATACTTAGTAAGTTCATAATAAATTTATCCGATATGGAGAAAGACCTAAAGTCGACTCGTTAATTTATTATCTCACTATAAATAAATAGTGGAGACCATAGGGGTTAATTCCTATCACCACTTGATCACAACCATGAAATTTTCTCTAAGGATTAAGTTCTAAAATTCGAAAAATATTCCCAAAATATGATGACCCAATAGCTCATCTTATGTTTTAGAATCTTATTCTGTGCTTTGAAGTCTTAAATACCTTATTTTAGCCTTTCTTAATTTACGTGCGCAGTCCGAGTGTTTTTACGGAAAGCTTTCATGTTAAAAACTGAGAAAATATGATTTTTTTGCCTTAAAAATCTATTCGTGTTTTGACGGTCCCGGTGGATACGTATCGTAATTTGAGACTTAGGAGTATGCCCGGAATCGAATTCGGAAGTCCCTAGCCCGGGTTATCGCACTTTGTTGAAATTTCAAAGTTAAAGGCTTAATGACTTTGAAATGTTTGACCAATGTTTGACTTTTTGGATACCGGATCCGTATTTTTGTTCCAGAATCTGGTATAGGTCCAATACTAAATTTATGACTTGTTTGTAAAATTTGGTGAGAAACGGAGTTGGTTTTACGTGATTCGGACGTCCGGTTGTGAAATTAGAGGTTCATGAGTTTTCTTGAAAATTTTCTTTGATTTGATGCTAAATTCGTAGTTTTAGGTGTTATTTTGGCGATTTGATCATGCAAGCAAGTTCGTATGATATTTTTAGACTTGTGTGAATAATTGGTTTAGAGACTCGAGGGCTCGGGTGAGTTTCGGATAAGCTACAGAGTGTATTGGACTTAGAAACTATTGTTGGTGTGTCTCAGTTCTAGTGCAGGCCTCTGATATCGCATTTGCGAGGTCAGGCCTCGCATTTGCAATATGGCAGCAAACCTGTCAGTTTCACATTTGCGAACATAACCTTCGCATTTTCGAAGAGACCCAGTTGCGCAATTGCGACCAGGTCTTCGCTTTTGCGATGGGGACTGGGGGGAGCTGGGGTGGGCTACTTCACATTTGCGATCGATGGGTCGCATTTGCGATCTGGCCAGTTCACATTTGTGAACAATTCATCGCATTTGCGATGGAAGAAGAGATGTGAAGATCTTCGCATTTGCGGGGTTCGCATTTGCGAACCCCAGGTCACAAATGCGACATTTGCAACTGATCTAAATGGGACTTAGATGGAATTTTTGTTCATTCTCTCAAAATTTCAAACTTAGAAACCCTAAAGGTGATTTTTCAAAGAACTCTTCTTCCCCAAATCATTGGTAAGTGATTGTAAACTAGTTTCTTTCAATCTTTCACTACATTTCCTAAGATTTCAACCTAAAATCTTGTGTTTTCATGGTAGAAATTGGGGGTTTGGGTAGAATTAGTGATTTTTGTAAAATGGGAATTTAGATCTCAAATTGAGGTTGGATTCTAAATTACATAACCGGGCTCGGGGGTGAATGGATAATCGGATTTTGGTCCGAATTTCGGGATTGGACCAAGCAAGCCCCAGGGTTGACTTTTGTTGACTTTTTCAATAATGACCTAAATTGAATGCTTTGCAATCGTGGGTAGTTCCTAAGGCTTAATTTGAATCGTTTGGTTGGTAATTTGCTAGATTCTGTTGGTTCGGAGGCTTGTTTGAGAGGAAAAGCTGTGATTGAGCTTTGAGTGGACTTTTGGAGCAAGGTAAGTGTCGTAGTTAACCTTGACTTGAGGGATTAGGACTTGTTTTGTGTATTTGCTACATGTTTAGATGTTGGGTACAACGTATATGTGAGGTGACGAATACTTATGCATTGTTGTCGAGTTAAAACATACGGGTGAGACTTGTTCCTTGTAGTTTATTGCTTACTTTGATCATGTTATCCATGCTTAGACTAGTTACTTACAAAATTGATCGTTCTTACCGTGTTTACGGGCTTTTCGTTTTAATTGTGTATTGATTCCAAAGTTGAGATTGGTATTGTGGAACCATTATTGATGTAAGGCTTGTTCTTGTTGATTCTATCTCCCTGCTATTACTTGTTCATTGTTATATGGTAAGGGAGAGTGTAATGCAAGAAGGGTGATGTCGTGCCATATCGTGAGTGCTAATGCACGAAGGGTGATGCCGTGCCATATTGTGAGCGTTAATACATGAAGGGTGATGCCGTGCCATGTTATGAGAGTTAATGCATGAAGGGTGATGCCGTGTCGTATCTATTAATTTACATTGTTAGGTTGAGAGTAAAAGCACGAAGGGTGATGCCGTGCAGTATCATAGTTCCATTGTAAGGCTGAGAGTAAAAGCATGAAGGGTGATGCCGTACAATTTTCTTTATTGTGCTTAATTGTTTTCACTGGTTAAAGGCATATTGACTGTTTTGGTTATCATTTCCGCTGTATTTCTCGTATCTTGTATCCCCTTTAGCATGTCCCCCTTCCAATAGTACATGATTAGCTTTTATCTATTGTTATCTTATACATATACTGTTATTTGCCTTTATTATGTGAGTGTCTTGTCATAGCCTAGTCACTACTTCGTCGAGGTTAGGCTCGACACTTATAAGTACATGAGGTCGGTTGTACTTATACTACACTCTGCACTTCTTGTGCAGATTTTGGTACTAATCGTGGCCAAACCAACACCACTATATAGTAGCAAAGAATGGTTGATGCAGTTTTATCCGATGAGGTCAGGATCGATTTCCACAGGGAGTTAATTTGGTTTGGAGTCGGGTATCTAACTAATCTAGATGTGCGTATTATTTCTAATTTCACTTCCAAACATTGTTGTGATTGATTCTATTCTAATTTTTATTCTATTGTATGCCAAGTGTAAGCTAAGTACAATATTTTTGGTGAAAGTTTTCAAGTGTTAAAAGGCACTAGGGTAGTGACTTTCGCCTAGGTGAGTATCTAATGGATGTCAAGAATTTAGGACAAGCTTGTTACGATTGGGGTCATGATATAACCATCACACGTAAGTGCTCACTCTATACCTCTCGGTAGTTTGAGTAACTTTGCCTGATTTGGCTTTCTCAAGCCCAAATGGGTGTTCGCACAGTCCAAATGAAACTGGCTCAAGTCGGGTATTACTATCTCTAGGTTTAACCCTTTAATCGGGGCTATCAATCTCTTGAGTTCACCCCAATTCCTTGTTAGCCTAATTTTCCTAGACTTAGTCTCTCTTTCTCAAGAAGAGGCTAAGTCATAAAGGCATGAATCAGTGTTTGCAACCACTAATTCTACAATTTTATCATGAATTACGCTAAATATCACTAACCCATAAACAATTAAGCCCCAAAATTCAAGACCCATTAAATACCCATACTAGGAATGGGTCACCACCCTAGCTACGGGGTCTAGCTACTCATGAATACAGCAGAAATCAAAGGTGAAGATGAAATATAAGCCATAATATTAAAGTACAAGATGAAAATCTAAAGTTTGAAGGTAAATCTATTATAAAATTGCCCAAAAGGGGAAGAACCAGCCGTTCACGTGCTCTACTCTACAAAACTTGACCCAAAAATGTCAAAAAGATCTATTTATACACAGCTGAAATTTCCGGACAAAAATGCCCCTACGGAGGATTCGCGGACGCGTAATTCTGACTGCGTCCGCGCTTGAGCTTTCGTGGCCGCATAATAATAAGCGCGGTCCGCGTTTCTTCAATACTGGGCTTGGACTGGACTAGGTTTCGCGGACAGCGTAAATACATTTGCGTCCGCGTTAGCTTCAATCGCGGCCGCGTATTATGTTCGCAGACCGCATTCTTCAGTTAGGTTTCACTTGCCAAATCTCTGAACTTTTTATCATGCTCCCAGCGGAATTTCCACCATATCCGCGTCTGATAACTTCGCGGCCGCGTAATGTAGACGCAGGCAACAGTGGTGTTTTCTCTGGATTGCAGCTTCTTTGAACCTCTATCTCACCGACCATGGAATATTATCCGCCTCAGCGGTGAACCCTATGCGGCCGTGCTTTTCCATCGCGGTCCGCGGTTCAGTTTCAGCCTTTGGCTTGTGCAAGTTTGATCCTTCATGAGCTTATTTTGGCTTCTTTGCCTCATTTTGACCAAACCCTGCAAGTAAGCACATTATGTTAGTTTTTGGGACTACCTTTAGCCTTTTTCCTCCAAAACCTAAGCAAAAGAGAGCAAATAATAGGCTAAAATCCCTAGTTGTCAACTCCCCCAAACTTAAGCTTTTTCTTGTCCTCAAGCAAATAAGGTAATTCTCACCTCCGTAAGAAAAAGAAAGGAAAATCTCAACTGTCTTAAGGTGACTTCATCAACATCAATTGGAACTAACAATTACCCTCAACACAAATGCATTATCAACAACATTATGCTACGACTTTTTGAGTTTCATAGGTCTAATGTGACACAAGAGCACCAAGAGTTGACTCAATTCATCAAGGAACCTTGCTCTCATGTAGGTTGTTGTGGATCCCAGACTTCTTCTCCTCTACTCTCTATGAGCTCATCTCACCTTATGGAATGTGACACTCAAAACCGGGATTGTAAAGAAGTGCGCTCATCACTCTCAAAAGAATGCCACAAGTCCGGCTCTAAGTACCTTAGGCTTGCCCCTCATGTAAATCACCACTAATGTAAGCTCACTCAACTTGAAATCCTATAGGGCTTTAGCGGGATATAATGAATGCTTTTTGGATCAAGGTCGGACCTAATGAACTACGATGGTATCATCTTTCCTTAAACACTCCATTTTCTCAATTCGGCTCATGCTTTCTTGACTCTTTGAGTCATTTTCTTCTTCCTTGGGGGAACTAGAGAGACACTTTGTCACTCTTTCTTCTTTATGACGATCATTTTTCTCCTTTTCTCATCATTCCAAGCTTTTGAACATTGTTTTCTTGAATCCTTTCAATCTTTGCTTTTCTTTTGACATACTTTTTTTTAACATCATTTTTATATCCTTTTCTTTGCCTTTCCTTTCAATCAATTCCTTTTGTTCTTTGCATCATTCATCACTTTGAAAATTCTCGTCTCTCCCCCAAACTTATGTTTTTGACTATTGTTCATCATGAATGCTAAGGAAAGATTGGGTGCCAAGAGAGGGTCATTATAGAACAGATGGAGGCTTGTAATGTGGTTATTGAATGAAAAAGGCTTATGCTCAAAGGGGTTGACTAAGGACATCATAGTGGTAGGCTATGGAAGTTTTCAAATTCACATGGAACCAAGAAGAGCCTATAATCACTTCTCAAGTCGAGCTACACTTAGAATTTCGCCTAGAAAAACATTCGGGGCAAGTTCTAGACTTGTTGACACGGGACTTGGACTTGCAATGAAATACCTCACCTCTCAAACTACTGGATTGTTAAAGAGAATAGAGTCGAGGGACCACAACAACCTTATCTAAGATTGAAGATCATAGATGGCTCACAAAAACCACTTGATGATAGTTTTAGTCAACTCAAGAGTCTAAAGGTCACAACTAGAGCTAAACTCTTCAACCAACTTGTCTCTAACCATGAGGTCGAAGGTAAATGTATTGGTAGCAAGTGAAGCATGCTTGAGACACTTTTATTCATTACTACTATATATCAAAATAGAAAGAAAAACAGACTCAATCCCTTAAGAAGGTTGTCACGCCATCCATCGTTGGGAAGAGCCACCCGGTTCACACAAATTTTACCTTTGGAAAGAACCGTGGCATTAAGAAAACCAAAGGCTTATTTACAAAAGAAGTTATAAAGTAAAATACGGAAAGTAAACTGAATATGTACAATAGGGGATTGAAACGAATATACACAAAATGGGGATAAATATATACATAAAATGGTAATTTTATATACATACCAAAAGTGAAAAGTACGAAAATGAATGTACAATAAGTAGAGAATAAAGAAAAATAGTATTAAAGTTATTACAGACCAATCATGAAAATCATCATATCAAAATAAGGCCACCCCCCAAATAATAATTAGCATTGTCCTCAATGCTAAAAGTAAAAATAGAATCGGGGAGGGATAGAGAGTAAAGAGAACTCCCTATGACGCCTCTGTCTGCATGGGGTCACTGGTGGGGTCCTGTGGCTGGCCAGACTCATCACTTCCCTCGGGGTCCTCCAGCTCAATCTCCAAGTCCTCCGACTGGGGTATCACCACTCTCCTCACCGGCTCTCTGTCACCCTCCTGCTCTGGTACCTGTGCTGATTGAGCTGTCTGTGCTGCATGGGCAGTCTCTCCCATAAGGAGATCTAGAGGAATATCGCCGGCGGAAGTGAGCTTCGCCACCTCCTTCTTCAACTCTTCTTGACCCTTCTTCACTTTCCTGTTTACCCAGCTCCTTGATTACCTTTTTTTGCGCACCCAGAGACTCCAGAATCTTCTTTTGGTTTTCAAGAATACTCTTTATTGATTCCTCCACTTATGGAGGCATCTGGCCAGTGGAGGTGATGGATTTGTCCTTGGACTTGGGGTTGTCTGGACCCTGAAGGCTGTACCAGGAGAAGGGCCTTTTCGGCTTCACCTTCGTGTCAATGTGTCTCCCCTCAACCCGCTGGTCCTCTAGGTACATAGTGATGAAATTGGGGTAAGGGTAAGACCATTCTTCCTTCCCGGTTGCCTTGGATATGTTCTGGGCCATGAGGTTCCCCACATTTATCAGGTACCCTGCCATGATGGACGCTATAATGATCGCTTGGAAAAGTGGAATGTCACTGTCATGCTGGCACGGATCAAGGCGGCTGCAAACGAAGGTGCACCACCCTTTTGCTTCAAAGGTAAGGGTGTTTCTGGCAATTGAGACTCCCGGTGTAAGCCAGGGTGGTGTTGTCCCAGGTATGGCTGTCACCTCTGCTAACCATGGACGGGCTGCTTCATCTAATGCCAACTTCTATATGTATAGAGCAGCGTCTACATCATCAAACCCGGCATAGGTATTCAAAGTTTTGCCATCGAACCAGATCTTCTTGTTTTGTACCTTAGTCATATGGGTGCCCTTTTTGATGTGGGCAACATTGGCATAAAATTCCTTGACTAGGTACTCATTTGCTTTAGGCAACTTGCTAGTAAAGAATTTTCATCCCACTCTTTCATCAAATTGTCTCTTCACATTCGAATTGTGAGGGAGAAGGTCTCTTTCTATGAAATGACGCTCAAGGGTGAGCGTCCTTTGTGGCCACCATTCCCTAAATTTGTGGTAGGCCTTCTCACTCACAAACCGATCTTGCCACACTACCGGCTTCCTTGATCTACTCAACCCCCCCTCATGTGTATCACCTTCTCTCCCGTCATCCTAAACCTCATTTTCATCATCCATATCAATAGGAGCAGCTGTTGAGGCCGGAGTTGCAGCAGGTGGGGGAGGAGGTGTTGAAGTCTCACTATCTCCTTCTGAGCTATCATCCGGCTCAGAGGCGGAGGTGGGTTGATCGATGAGACTGAAAGGTTGAGATTACACCTCGGGTTGTTGTTCAAATTCTCCCTCGGAAATCTCCCGGGAAGGGAGGTATTCACTAATGTCCGAGGAGTCAGCCTGAGGTCTCACAAGTGGTACCTTTTTGCCAATAGTCTTCTGAGGTGCTAAGGATGCAATCTGCTTCCCTTTGCCTTGGCTGCGGGAGGATTCTCCCCTCCCTTTGTATTTGTCGGGACCACCACGAGATCGCACCATTATCTGCACACACATTTAGTGAAAGATCATTAGTATTGTGGTTCAATGAATTGGCAGAGGACAACAAATGAAATGATCAAAGTGTTTCTCAAAACAAGGTTCCGCTGACAGCGTAAAAGAGGCGCGGCCGCGGAAGGGTTAGCGCTGTCCGCGTATAAATGTGTGCGGTCCGGGAAAGATTTGGGATCAGACTACCAACTCTCTGAACATTGGATTCCACTAACAGCGAAAACAAAGGGCGCGGCCGCGGAAAGGTCAGCACTGTCCGCGTAAAAATGAGCGCGGCCGCGAATGAGTTGGGATCAGACTACCAACTCTCGGAACATTGCTTTCCGTTGACAGCGTAATTTGGGACGCGACCGCGAAAGATCAAACATGGACAACATAAAACTGGACGCGGCCGCGAAAGCAATTTCCAAACTCTCTGCAACTCATGAGCACGTGCCGCGAATTTTTGGATGCGGCCGCGTAAGTTCAAACGCGGACCGGGGAAAAATCACCGCGTCCGCGAACATGCAACCTTACTTAGCTTCCCACAAATTAGAGAATGCAGACCGCATAAAAATGGACCGTGGTCCGCAAAGTTCAAACAACACTGGCTCTAGCACATTTGAAACCTAGGGCTTTCACTAAGTGTAAAAATTAATGCAATTAACATGCATAGTTAATAACCCTATCCCCCATTAGGCATGGAAAACAATTACCCACATGGATATATAAGCATCAATGAAGCATGATCTTGAGATTTTGGCATGTATTAAACCCTAACCTAAAAGAAAAATTAAAAGTAGAAGAAGCAAAAATCAAAATATGAAATTAATGTAAAGATTTGAGCATACCAGATGTGAATTTGTAGTAGGAAATAGCTTCTTGATTAATGAGATATGAAATTGAAATTTTAAGAAGTGGAAGAAGAACAGTGGCCTATTTCGCTGAGAGCGTGGGTTCGAAAAGGTGTAAAAGACCTAAGGACTTCCTATTTATACCAACCTCAGAGGTCACCTGAGCGCGGTCCGCATAATTCCACCGTGTCCGCTCTTTTTATCTTTCGAAGAACCCTTTCAGAAACAGGTCCACTGAGAGCAGAATAATGGGTGCAACTGCATAATATCAGCGCGGACCACAAAATTACGTACGCGGACATGAATACAACTTCAGAGAGTTGATATTCTGGACTTTTCAAATCCGTGTTCGCTGACAATATACGCCCCCGCGAAAAAGCTCTCGCTGACCACGAAATTTTGAGCGCGGTCCGCGTAATTCCCCACTCTTAGGCAAATCTTTTTCAACAACAGTCCTGTACTGTATAAACAATTCCTACACAAAGCTCACAAATAATTAGTTCAAAATAAAGCCTGATCTAAGAAGGAAATCAAAGAAGAAAGAAAAAAACATGGGTTGCCTCCCAAGAAGCACCTGATTTAACGTCGCGACACGACGCATGTTACCAACATCATTGGAAATTGATCAAGGCTACCACATGGCTATCATCAAACTTGCCGAGGTAATGCTTCACTCGGTGCCCATTAACTCTGAAGATTTCACCATTTTGTTTTTCAAGTCAAGAGCACCAAACGGAGTCACGTGCATCACCTCAAATGGGCCACTCCATTTTGACTTGAGCTTTCTCGGAAACAGTTGTAACCGGGAGTTGAATATAAGAACCAAGTCACCCTCCTTGAATTCTTTGTTTCTGGCATATTTGTCATGTAAGTACTTCATCTTATCCTTATACAAGGACGAGCTGGAATAAGCATGAAACCGGAATTCATCAAGTTCATTAAGTTGCTCTACCCAGAGGTTGGCTGCTATATCCTATTCAAGGTTTAACTTCTTGAGCGCCCACATGGCCTTGTGCTCTAACTCAACCAGAAGATGGCATGCTTTCCCAAATACCAACCGGTACAGAGACATACCAATTGGAGTCTTGTACGCAGTTTTATAAGCCCACAAAGCATCATCAAGTTTCTTTGACCAATCTGTCCGCTTTGCATTGACAGTTTTTGATAATATGCTCTTTATCTCCCTGCTGGAGACCTCAACTTGTCCACTAGCCTGGGGATGATAAGGGGTTGACACCTTATGATTGACACCATACTTGGAAAGCAAAGTGCCGAAAGCCTTATTGATGAAATGAGAACCCCCACCACTGATGATTACCCGAGGGGTGCCAAACCGTGTGAAGACATTGTTGGGCAAAGCTACAGCTTCAACCCACTTTGAAACATAATCAATAGCAACCAGAATATAAGTGTTACCACAGGAACTCACAAATGGCCCCATGAAGTCTATCCCCCACATGTCAAAAATATCGATCTCAAGAATAGTAGTGAGAGGCATTTCATCCTTCTTGGAAATTCCACCAGCTCTTTGGCATTCATCACACCTCTTAACAAGCTCACTTGCATCTTTATACAGGGTAGGCCAATAAAATCCACAGCTAAGAACCTTTGAAGCAGTTCTCGCCCCACCATGATGACCACCATAGGGCGAGGAATGGCAAGCATAAAGAATATTCATTTGCTCCTCTTTCGGGATACATCTTCGGATCACACCATCATTGCAAAGCTTGAAAGATAGGGATCATCCCAATAATAATCCAGGCTGTCCCGTTTGAGTTTCTTCCTTTGGTTAGAAGAGAGCTCACTCAAGATTATGCCGGTCACAAGAAAGTTAGCCACATCGGCGAACCAAGGCATACCATTCAAAGACACAGAGAGGAGTTGTTCATCCGGGAATGAATCATTGATTTCGAGTCCATTGTGGGGCCTTTCCTCCTCTTCTAAGCGGGACAAATGGTCCGCCACTTGATTATCACTTCTTTTTTTATCAATGATTTCAAGGTCAAACTCTTGAAGTAGAAGAACCCATCTCATCAACCTAGCCTTCGAGTCCTTCTTGGTCATCAAGTAACGGAGTGCCGCGTGATCGGTGTGCACAATCACTTTAGCACCCATGAGATATGGCCTGAACTTTTCCATGGCGAAGACAATGGCTAATAACTCTTTCTCAGTCACCGTATAATTGACTTGGGCGTCATTCATTATTTTTCTTGCATAATAGACCGGATGAAATATCTTGTTGACCCTTTACCCCAAAACTGCTCCTACCACAACGTCACTAGCATCGCACATGAGCTCAAATGGTAAGTTCCAATTGGATGCGGTGATGATGGGAGTGGTTGTCAATTTATACTTGAGAAGTTCAAAAGCTTTCATGCAATCTTCATTGAACACAAACTTTGCATCCTTTTCTAGCAGCTTGCATAAAGGGTTCACCACTTTTGAGAAATCCTTAATGAACCTTCGGTAGAACCCCGCGTGCCCAAGAAAGCTCCTAACTCCCTTGACGGAAGTAGGAGGAGGGAGTTTTGAAATAACTTCAATCTTTGCTTGGTCCACTTCAATACCGTCCTTTGAGATCTTATGGCCGAGGACAATGACCTCCTCAACCATAAAGTAGCATTTTTCCCAATTAAGCACTAGGTTGGTCTCTTCATATCGGGCTAACACTTTGTCAAGATTATCCAAGCATTCTTCAAATGAGTCCCCCACAACACTAAAATCATCCATGAACACTTCGAGGACGTCCTCCACCATATCCGTAAATATTGCCATTATACACCGCTGAAAGGTAGCTAGTGCATTACATAAACCAAAAGGCATCCGTGAGAATGCAAATGTGCCATACGGACATGTGAAAGTGGTTTTCTCTTGGTCCTCTGGTGCAATGAGAATCTGGTTGAATCCTGAGTACCCATCCAAAAAGCAATAGTAGGCACGCCCGGCAAGTCTGTCCAACATTTGATCAAGAAAGGGCAATGGAAAGTGGTCTTTGCGGGTCACTTTGTTCAGCTTTTTGTAGTCCATACATACCCTCCATCCAGTGACAGTACGAGTGGGGATCAACTCATTTTTCTCATTTGTGACCACAGTCATACCCCCTTTCTTTGGCAAACATTGTACCGGTGAAGTCCATGAGCTATCCGAAATAGGGTACACAACCTCTGCATCAAGCCACTTGACAATTTCCTTCTTGACGACCTCTTGCATAGCCTCGTTCAACCTCCTTTGATGTTCCACGAAGGGTTTGGAATCATCCTCTAGTATAATGTTGTGTATGCAAAAGGCGGGGATTATACCTCGAATGTCAGCCAAAGTCCATCCAATTGCCTTTTTCCTTCTTTGAAGAACCGTAAGGGTGGAGTCTACCTGCACGTTAGTTAGGCAAGCAGAAAGAATAATAGGTAATGTGGAAGAAGGGCCTAAGAATTCATACCTGAGGTATGAAGGCAAAGGTTTCAACTCCAATGTTGGTGGCTCCTAGATTGAGGGCTTTGTTGGTGGAGTCTTACGGTTTTTCAAGTCCAATGAAAGTTTACGGGGCCCATATGAGTAGGATCCCATTACTTGCAACGCATTTGCACATTCAACCAAGCCTTCCTTTTCATCATCCTCATGGTTTAGCAACACAGCTTCCAAAGGGTCTTCCACATTGATCCACTCGTGTTATCAACTATCACCTCCATCACAAGATCCACAAAAGAGCAAACTTCATTGCTATTTGGTTGCCTCATTGATTTGCACGCGTGGAATACAACTTTTTCATCGCCCACTCAGAAGGTGAGCTCCCTGCTTCTACATCTACCAATGCCTTCCCTGTTGCTAGGAAAGGTCTCCCTAGTATTATAGGTACCTCATAGTCAACTTCGTAGTCGAGAATCACAAAATCAGCAGGCAAAATAAACTTGTTGACCAGACTAGAACATCATCAATAATACCAAGCGGCCTTTTCATTGTCTGATCCGCCATTTGTAATCTCATGGAAGTAGCTCTTGGTTTCCCAATACCTAGTGTCTTGAACACAGAATATGGCATCAAATTAATACTTGCTCCCAGATCACACAAGGCTTTTGCAAAATCGGCTCTACCAATGGTGCATGGAATTGTAAAGGCACCGGGATCTTCAAGCTTTGGAACCATCGAGTGCACAATGGAACTAACTTGATGAGTTATTTTGATGGTCTCACAATTCATAGATCTCTTCTTAGTTACCAAGTCCTTCATGAACTTGGCATATCCCGGCATTTGTTCGAGAGCCTCCACCAAGGGCACATTGATTGACAAACTTTTCATCATCTCAATAAACTTCTTGAATTGGTTTTCATTATTTTACTTTGCAAGCCTTTGAGGATACGGTGGAGGAGGCCTTGGCAAAGGGGCCTTGGCTTTAGGCACTACCGTTTCCAGTATGTCTATCACGTGTTTCCTAGACGGGTTCACATCATTTTGAGTCTCCTCCATGTTGTCATTTCTATCGATCCTCACTTCATCATTCACATTCTCATCATTGGCTTGAGCCTCATCATCTTCTTGCAACACAACTTCTTCATTCATAATCTTCTTTGGATCAGAAGTACTTGCATCTCCACCTCTACCGCTTATTGTGGTCACTGCCATAGCATGGCCTGTATGGTTCCCTCCTTTCGGGTTTACTACCATATCACTTGGTAGTGCCTCCGTAGGGCTAGTATTCAATGCTTGAGAAATTTGACCCAGTTGTACTTTCGTTGCGAATAGAGGTAGTATGGGAGGCTATTTGGGCATCGGAGTCAGCATTCCTTTCCAACATTTGTTTGAACATATTCTCTATTCGCCCCATCTCATTGTTTGAAGAACTTTGCCCTTGAGATAAATATGGAGGCGAATTGTTTGGTTGTTGATACATCGGGGGCCTTTGGACGCCTGACCCCCGGTTGTCTTGATTATTATTATTCCAACCCCCTTGGTTTCCATTTTCGTCCCAATTGTAATTGTTGTTTCCCTAATTCTGATTATTGTTGTTGCCATTGTTCCAATTCTCTTGGCCTTGGTTGCCCCAATTTTGATAGTCCCTTGCGATCTCCATTGTTGATTTTGAGCATTGCTCCGTTGACCTTGGTAGTTATTGGCTTATAACACTTCTTCACTTTAATCATCATGAGAATCATCTTGATTGTCACCACTACCACTTTGCTCATATTGATCTTTATTGCTTTGCACTTGTTGACCACGCTGTTTCCTCCTGTTGACCATGATATTTACCCCTTCCATGGCATTTACTTGCTTTGTCCCTTGAACTTGCTGAAGTTGGGCCTTTGCTAACTGATTCATAGTAGTTGCCAACTCGGCTATGGCTTTTTCGTGATCATGAAGTTCCTTGTGAAGATGGATGACATTAGGGTCACCCTGAGGAACATTTGCCCGACTCTGCCAAGCTGAAGATGTGTCAGCCATCTCATCAATTATGTCACAAGCATCGGCATAAGGCATCTTCATAAAATTTCCCCCAGCTAGCTGATTCACCACACACTGGTTGGTCGTGTTGATGCCCCTATAGAATGTCTGTTGAATCATTGCTTCAGTCATATCATTATTTGGGCATTCCTTGACCATTGTCCGGTATCGCTCCCAGATTTCATGTAGGGGTTCATTAGGTTCTTGTTTAAAGGCTAAGATCTCATCCCTCTATGTTGCCATATGACCCGGTGAGAAAAACTTGGCTGTAAACTTTTCTGCCAACTCATCCCATGTGTGTATGGAGTGGTTGGGTAGCCTCTCGAGCCAGTCCGAAGCTTTCTCTCTAAGTGAAAATGGGAAAAGTCTCAATCTCAGAGCGTCCTCCGACACATTCGTCTGCTTGCTCCCCTGGCATGTGTCTATAAAACCCTTTAGATGCTTATATGCGTTCTGATAAGGAGCTCCAGTGAAGAAGCCCCTTTACTCCAATAGGGTCAACATGACATTTGTAATTTGAAAATTGCCCGCCCGAATCCGGGGCGGGACAATTGCACTTACATAACCTTCGTTGGGTAGCACCCGGTGTGCTGCCCGTGGAGAAGGTGGGGGAGGGTTTGGAATGTTGTCATTAGCCTGGCAGCCTCTTCTTTGGACTTGAGGTTCTAGATTAACCTCATCCTCACCATTGTCATCTACCTCCTCCCCCGGAAGAATATGTCCGAGAGCATCATTATGAGCCATTTGGTACCTTAAGCGATAAATACACAAAAGTTAGAAAAGCAGAAGGAAAGAAAAAAAAAAGACACACAAATAGTAGAAGACATAGCCGGTCCATCACCGGCCTGTGCCGTAACAACCGGCTGAACTACTCCGACTGGCTAAGCTGTTGGAGTCTGATACTGGGGAGCCATATGCTCCGGAGTGTGAGTAGCAGGAGCCTGTGCTCCCCCTCTAGCCTGAGAGACGGCTATTGCCATGGGAAATGTGCTAGTCTGGGCCACACTCTCCATAAGGCCCACCAAACGGACCAAAGCGTCCTGAAGTATTGGGTGGTGATGAACCCCTCCGGGACCTGAGCTGGTCCGACATGAACAGTCTGGGCTGGAATCTCCTCATCAAACTCTACCTGAGGCTCCACTGCTGGTGCTGCTGCTCGAGCTCTGGGCTGAACTCTACCCCTTCCTCGACCTCTGGCACGGCCTCGGCCTCGACCTCTACCCCTCGTAGGAGCTGCCACTGGGGGCTCTGGCTGCTGCACAGTTGAAGATGCGATACGTGTTATCGCCATCTGCGAGAGAATAAGAGTAGAAGAGTTTAATTAGCAATGAGAGAACAAAATCGCACAACAGAGAAGAATAGAAGTAAAATCTGCTCCTAAACTTCATAGCCTCTGGAAGATAGGTACAGCGTCTCCCTACCAATCCTCCAGACTCTACTAAGCCTTCTCGTGAATTGTGAGACCTAGGCAATCTAGTGCTCCTATACCAATTTGTCATGACCCGAAATTCCCACCTTCGGGACCGTGATGGCGCCTAATATTTCACTTGCTAGGCAAGCCAACATTAGAGGATTCTTTAACCCAACTTTAGTCAATTTCAATAACAGAATCAATCAAGCTAAATAGAAGTTAAAACTGAAATGCGGAATAACATAAAGCCCATAATATTTGATACAATACGGATCTGGAGTCACAACTCACAAGCTTCTAAGATTTTCTACAAACAGAGTCTGAACGAAAACACCACAGGATAATATTCCACGGTCGGCAAGATAGAGGTTCAGAGAAACTGCAATCCAGAGAAAATACCACCGCTGCCCGAGATAGAGGTTCAGATGCGGACGCGGTGGAAATTCCACTGGGAGTGTGATAAAAGGTTCAGAGACTTGGCAAGTGAAACCTAACTGAAGAACGCGGTCCGCAAACATAATACGCGACCACGATTGAAGCTAACGCGGACGCGAATGTATTTATGTTGTCCGCGAAACCTTGTCCAGTCCAAGCCCAGTATTGAAGAAATGCAGACCGCGCTTATTATTATGCGGCCGTGAAAGCTCAAGCGCGGACGCGGTCAGAATTACGCGTCCGCAAATCCTCCGCAGGGGCATTCTTTTCGGAAATTGTAGTTGTGTATAAATAGATCTTTTTGACATTTTTAGGTCACGTTTTGTATAGCAGATCATGTGAACGGCTGGTACTTCCCCTTTTGGGCAATTTTATAATAGATTTACCTTCAAACTTTAGATTTTCATCTTGTACTTTAATATTATGGCTTATATTTCATCTTCACCTTTGATTTCTGCTGTATTCATGAGTAGCTAGACCCCATAGCTAGGGTGGTGACCCAATCCTAGTGTGAGTATTTAATGGGTCTTAATTTTAGGCCTTAATTGCTTATGGGTTAGTGATAATGAGCCTAATTCATGCTAAAATTGTAGAATTAGTGGTTGCAAATACTGATTCATGCCTTTATGACTTAGCCTCTTCTTGAGAAAGAGAGACAGTCTAGGAAAATTAGGCTAACAAGGAATTGGGGTAAACTCAAAAGATTGATAGCCCCGATTAAAGGGTTAAACCTAGAGATAGTAATACCCGACTTGAGCCAGTTTCATTTGGATTGTGCGAACACCCATTTGGGCTTGAGAAAGCCAAATCAGGCAAAGCCACTCAAACTACCGAGAGGTATAGAGTGAGCACTTACATATGAAGGTTATATCACGACCCCAATCGTAACAAGCTTGTCCTAAATTCTTGACATCCATTGGATACTCACCTAGGCAGAAGTCACTACCCTAGTGCCTTTTGACACTTGAAAACATTCACCAAAAATATTGTATTTAGCTTACACTTGGCATACAATACTATAACAATTAGAATAGAATCAATCACAACAATGTTTGGAAGTGCAATTAGAAATAACACGCACATCTAGATTAGTTAGATACCTGACTCCAAACCAAATTAACTCCTTGTGGAAATCGATCCCGACCTCATCGGGTAAAACTGCATCGACCATTCTTTGCTACTATATAGTGGTGTTGGTTTGACCACAATTACTTTTTGGCGCCGTTGTCGGGGAGTTAGACGGTGTTGATTATCTATCTAACTATTTGTGTGTCTTGTTTTTTTTTTCTTTCCTTCTGCTTTTCTAACTTTTGTGTATCTATCGCTTAAGGTACCAAATGGCTCATAATGATGCTCTCGGACATATTCTTCTGGGGGAGGAGGTAGATGACAATGGTGAGGATGAGGTTAATCTAGAACCTCAAGTCCAAAGAAGAGGCCGCCAGGCTAATGACAACATTCCAAACCCTCCCCCACCTCCTCCACGGGCAGCACATCGGGTGCTACCCAACGAAGGTTATGCAAGTGCAATTGTCCCACCCCAGATTCGGGCGGGAAATTTTCAAATTACAAATGTCATGTTGACCCTATTGGAGCAAAGGGGCTTCTTCACTGGAGCTCCTTATCAGAACACATATAAGCATCTAAAGGGTTTTATAGACACATGCTGGGGGAGCAAGCAGACGAATGTGTCGGAGGACGCTCTGAGATTGAGACTTTTCCCATTTTCACTTAGAGGGAAAGCTTCAGACTGGCTCGAGAGGCTACCCAACCACTCCATACACACATGGGATGAGTTGGCAGAAAAGTTTACAGCCAAGTTTTTCTCACCGGGTCATATGGCAACATTGAGGGATGAGATCTTAGCCTTTAAACAAGAACCTAATGAACCCCTACATGAAATTTGGGAGCGATACCGGACAATGGTCAAGGAATGCCCAAATAATAATATGACTGAAGCAATGATTCAGCAGACATTCTATAGGGGCATCAACACGACCAACCAGTGTGTGGTGAATCAGCTAGCTGGGGAAATTTTATGAAGATGACTTATGCCGATGCTTGTGACATAATTGATGAGATGGCTGACACATCTTCAGCTTGGCAGAGTCGGGCAAATGTTCCTCAGGGTGACCCTAATGTCATCCATCTTCACAAGGAACTTCATGATCACGAAAAAGCCATAGCTGAGTTGACAACTACTATGAATCAGTTAGCAAAGGCCCAACTTCAGCAAGTTCAAGGGACAAAGCAAGTAAATGCCATGGAAGGGGTAAATGTCATGGTCAACAGGAGGAAACAACGTGGTCAACAAGTGCAAAGCAATCAAGATCAATATTAGCAAAGTAGTAGCGGTGACAATCAAGATGATTCTCATGATGATCAAAGTGAAGAAGTGTTATAAGCCAATAACTACTAAGGTCAACGGAGCAATGCTCAAAATCAACAATGGAGATCGCAAGGGAACTATCAAAATTGGGGCAACCAAGGCCAAGGGAATTGGAACAATGGAAACAACAATAATCAGAATTGGGGAAACAACAATAACAATTGGGGCAAAAATGGAAACCAAGGGGGTTGGAATA
The DNA here is from genome assembly GCF_000390325.3 of Nicotiana tomentosiformis. Taxonomy (NCBI): domain Eukaryota; kingdom Viridiplantae; phylum Streptophyta; class Magnoliopsida; order Solanales; family Solanaceae; genus Nicotiana; species Nicotiana tomentosiformis. The sequence continues at coordinate 112,489,274 of NC_090815.1, read as the reverse complement.
ATAATAATCAAGGCAACCGGGGGTCGGGCGTCCAAAGGCCCCCGATGTATTAACAACCAAACAATTCGCCTCTATATTTGTCTCAAGGGCAAAGTTCTTCAAACAATGAGATGGGGAGAATAGAGAATATGTTCAAACAAATGCTGGAAAGGAATACTGACTCCGATGCCCAAATAGCCTCCCATACTACCTCTATTCGCAACGGAAGTACAACTGGGTCAAATTTCTCAAGCATTGAATACTATCCCTACTGGGGAACTACCTAGTGATACGGTAGTAAACCCGAAAGGAGGGAACCATACAGGCCATGCTATGGCAGTGACCACAATAAGCGGTAGAGGTGGAGATGCAAGTACTTCTAATCCAAAGAAGATTATGAATGAAGAAGTTGTGTTGCAAGAAGATGATGAGGCTCAAGCCAATGATGAGAATATGAATGATGAAGTGAGGATTGATAGAAATGACAACATGGAGGAGACTCAAAATGATGTGAACCCGTCTAGGGAACACGTGATAGACATACTGGAAATGGTAGTGCCTAAAGCCAAGGCCCCTTTGCCAAGGCCTCCTCCACCGTATCCTCAAAGGCTTGCAAAGCAAAATAATGAAAACCAATTCAAGAAGTTTATTGAGATGATTAAAAGTTTGTCAATCAATGTGCCCTTGGTGGAGGCTCTCAAACAAATGTCGGGATATGCCAAGTTCATGAAGGACTTGGTAACTAAGAAGAGATCTATGAATTGTGAGACCATCAAAATAACTCATCAAGTTAGTGCCATTGTGCGCTCGATGGCTCCAAAGCTTGAAGATCCCGGTGCCTTTACAATTCCATGCACCACTGGTAGAGCCGATTTTGCAAAAGCCTTGTGTGATCTGGGAGCAAGTATTAATTTGATGCCATATTCCTGTTCAAGACACTAGGTATTGGGCAACCAAGAGCTACTTCCATGAGATTACAAATGGCAGATCGGACAATGAAAAGACCATTTGGTATTATTGATGATGTTCTAGTCCGGGTCGACAAGTTTATTTTGCCTGCTGATTTTGTGATTCTCGACTACGAAGTTGACTATGAGGTACCTATAATACTAGGGAGACCTTTCCTAGTAACAGGGAAGGCATTGGTGGATGTGGAAGCAGGGGAGCTTACCTTCTGAGTGGGCGATGAAAATGTTGTATTCCACGTGTGCAAATCAATGAGGCAACCAAATAGCAATGAAGTTAGCTCTTTTGTGGATCTTGTGACAGAGGTGATAGTTGATGACACGAGTGCCATGATCAATGTGGAAGACCCTTTGGAAGCTGTGTTGCTAAACCATGAGGATGATGAAAATGAAGGCTTGGTTGAATGTGCAAATGCGTTGCAAGGAATGGGATCCTACTCATATGGGCCCCGTAAACTTTCATTGGACTTGAAAAACTGTAAGACTCCACCAACAAAGCCCTCAATCTAGGAGACACCAACATTGGAGTTGAAACCTTTGCCTTCACACCTCAGGTATGAATTCTTAGGCCCTTCTTCCACATTACCTGTTATTCTTTCTGCTTGCCTAACTAACGTGCAGGTAGACTCCACCCTTGCGGTTCTTCAAAGAAGGAAAAAGGCAATTGGATGGACTTTGGCTGACATTCGGGGTATAAGCCCCGCCTTTTGCATGCACAACATTATACTACAGGATGATGCCAAACCCTCTATGGAACATCAAAGGAGGTTGAACGAGGCTATGCAAGAGGTCGTCAAGAAGGAAATTGTCAAGTGGCTTGATGCAAGGGTTGTGTACCCTATTTCGGATAGCTTATGGACTTCACCGGTACAATGTTTGCCAAAGAAGGGGGGTATGACTGTGGTCACAAATGAAAAAAATGAGTTGATACCCACTCGTACTGTCACCGGATGGAGGGTATGTATGAAATACAAAAAGCTGAACAAAGTGACCCGCAAAGACCACTTTCCATTCCCCTTTCTTGATCAAATGTTGGACAGACTTGCCGGGCATGCCTACTATTGCTTTTTGGATGGGTACTCAGGATTCAGCCAGATTCTCATTGCACCAGAGGACCAAGAGAAAACCACTTTCACATGTCCGTATAGCACATTTGCATTCTCACGGATGCCTTCTGGTTTGTGTAATGCACCGGCTACCTTTCAGCGGTGTATCATGGCAATATTTACAGATATGGTGGAGGACGTCCTCGAAGTGTTCATGGATGATTTTAGTGTTGTGGGGGACTCATTTAAAGAATGCTTGGATAATCTTGACAAAGTGTTAGCCCGTTGTGAAGAGACCAACCTAGTGCTTAATTGGGAAAAATGATACTTTATGGTTGAGGAGGGCATTGTCCTCGGCCATAAGATCTCAAAGGACGGTATTGAAGTGGACCAAGCAAAGATTGAAGTTATTTCAAAACTCCCTCCTCCTACTTCCGTCAAGGGAGTTAGGAGCTTTCTTGGGCACGCGGGGTTCTACCGAAGGTTCATTAAGGATTTCTCAAAAGTGGGGAACCCCTTGTGCAAGCTGCTAGAAAAGGATGCAAAGTTTGTGTTCAATGAAGATTGCATGAAAGCTTTTGAGCTTCTCAAGTATAAATTGACAACCACTCCCATCATCACCGCACCCAATTGGAACTTACCATTTGAGCTCATATGCGATGCTAATGATGTTGCGGTAGGAGCAGTTTTGGGGCAAAGGATCAACAAGATATTTGTCCGGTCTATTATGCAAGAAAAATAATGAATGACGCCCAAGTCAATTATACGGTGACCGAGAAAGAGTTATTAGCCATTATCTTCGCCATGGAAAAGTTCAGGCCATATCTCATGGGTGCTAAAGTGATTGTGCACACCGATCACACGGCACTCCGTTACTTGATGACCAAGAAGGACTCGAAGGCTAGGTTGATGAGATGGGTTCTTCTGCTTCAAGAGTTTGACCTTGAAATCATTGATAGAAAAAGAAGTGATAATCAAGTGGCAGACCACTTGTCCCGCTTAGAAGAGGAGGAAAGGCCCCACAATGGCCTCGAAATCAATGATTCGTTCCCGGATGAACAACTCCTCTCTGTGTCTTTGAATGGTATTACTATCTCTAGGTAGATCAAGGAAGCCGGCAGTGTGGCAAGATCGATTTGTGAGTGAGAAGGCCTACCACAAATTTCGGGAATGGTGGCAACAAAGGACGTTCACCCTTGAGCGTCATTTCATAGAAAAAGACCTTCTCCCTCACAATTCGAATGTGAAGAGACAATTTGATGAAAGAGTGGGATGGAAATTCTTTACTAGCAAGTTGCCGGAAGTAAATGAGTACCTAGTCAAGGAATTTTATGCCAATGCTGCCCACATCAAAAAGGGCACCCATGTGACTAAGGTACAAAACAAGAAGATCCGGTTCGATGGAAAAACTTTGAATACATATGCCGGGTTTGATGATGTAGACGCTGCTGTATATATACAGAAGTTGGCATTAGATGAAGCAGCCCGTCCATGGTTAGCAGAGGTGACAGCCATACCAGGGACAACACCGCCCTGGCTTACACAGGGAGTCTCAATTGCCAGAAACACCCTTAGATTTGAAGCAAAAGGGTGGTGCACCTTCGTCTGTAGCCGCATTGATATGTGCCAGCATGACAGTGACATTTCACTTTCCCAAGCGATCATTATAGCGTCCATCATGGCAGGGTACCCGATAAATGTGGGGAACCTCATGGCCCAAAACATATCCAAGGCAACCAGGAAGGAAGAATGGTCTTACCCTTACCCCAACTATGTACCTAGAGGACCAGCGGGTTGAGGGGAGACACATTGACACGAAGGTGAAGCCGAAAAGGCCCTTCTCCTGGTACAGCCTTCAGGGAACAGACAACCCCAAGTCCAAGGACAAATCCACCACCTCCACTGGCTAGATGCCTCCATCAGTGAAGGAATCATTAAAGAGTATTCTTGAAAACCAAAAGAAGATTCTGGAGTCTCTGGGTGCGCAAAAAAAGGTAATCAAGGAGCTGGGTAAACAGGTGAGGAAAGTGAAGAAGGGGAAAGAAGAGTTGAAGAAGGAGGTGGTGAAGCTCACTTCCGCCGGCGATATTCCTTTAGATCTCCTTATGGGAGAGACTGCCCATGCAGCACAGACAGCTCAGCCAGCACAGGTACCAGAGCAGGAGGGTGACAGAAAGCCGGTGAGGAGAGTGGTGATACCCCAGTCGGAGGACTTGGAGATTGAGCTGGAGGACCCCGAGGGAAGTGATGAGTCTGGCCAGCCACAGGACCCCACCAGTGACCCCATGCAGACAAAGGCGTCATAGGGAGTTCTCTTTACTCTCTATCCCTCCCCGATTCTATTTTTGCTTTTAGCATTGAGGACAATGCTAATTATTATTTGGGGGGTGGCCTTGTTTTGATATGATAATTTTGATGATTGGTCTGTAATAACTTTAATACTATTTTTCTTTATTCTCTACTTATTGTACTTTCATTTTCGTACTTTTCACTTTTGGTATGTATATAAAATTACCATTTTATATATATATATATATTCATCCCCATTTTGTGTATATTTATTTCAATCCCCTATTGTACATATTCAGTTTACTTTCCGCATTTTACTTTATAACTTCTTTTGTAAATAAGCCTTTTATTTTCTTAATTCCACGGTTCTTTCCAAAGGTGGAATTTGTGTGAACCGGGTGGCTCTTCCCAACGATGGATGGCGTGACAACCTTCTTAAGGGATTGAGTCTATTTTTTTTTTATTTTGATATATAGTAGTAATGAATAAAAGTGTCTCAAGCAGACTTCACTTGGTACCAACACATTTACCTTTGACCTCATGGTTAGAGACAAGTTGGTTTAAGAGTTTAGCTCTAGTTGTGACCTTTAGACTCTTGAGTTGACTAAAACTATCATCAAGTGATTTTTGTGAGCCATCTGTGATCTTCAATCTTAGATAAGGTTGTTGTGGGCCCTCGACTGTATTCTCTTTAACAATCCAGTAGCTTGAGAGGTGAGGTATTGCATTGCAAGTCCAAGTCCCGTGCCAACAAGTCTAGAACTTGCCCTGAATGTTTTTCTAGGCGAAATTCTAAGTGTAGCTCGACTTGAGAAGTGATTATAGGCTCTCCTTGGTTCCATGTGAATTTGAAAACTTCCATAGCCTACCACTATGATGTCCTTAGTCAACCCCTTTGAGCATAAGCCTTTTTCATTCAATAACCACATTACAAGCCTCCATCTGTTCTATAATAACCCTCTCTTGGCACCCAATCTTTCCTTAGCATTCATGATGAACAATAGTCAAAAACATAAGTTTGGGGGAGAGACGAGAATTTTCAAAGTGATGAATGATTCAAAGAACAAAAGGAATTGATGGAAAGGAAAGGCAAAGAAAAGGATATAAAAATGATGTTAAAAAAAAAAAGAAGTATGTCAAAAGAAAAGCAAAGATTGAAAGGATTCAAGAAAATAATGTTCAAAGGCTTGGAATGATGAGAAAAGGAAAAAAATGATCGTCATAAAGAAGAAAGAGTGACAAAGTGTCTCTCTAGTTCCCCCAAGGAAGAAGAAAATGACTCAAAGAGTCAAGAAAGCATGAGCCGAATTGAGAAAATGGAGTGTTTAAGGAAAGATGATACCATCGTAGTTCATTAGGTCCGACCTTGATCCAAAAAGCATTCATTACATCCCGCTAAAGCCCTATAGGATTTCAAGTTGAGTGAGCTTACATTAGTGGTGATTTACATGAGGGGCAAGCCTAAGGTACTTAGAGCCGGACTTGTGGCATTCTTTTGCGAGTGATAAGCGCACTTCTTTACAATCCCGATTTTGAGTGTCACATTCCATAAGGTGAGATGAGCTCATAGAGAGTAGAGGAGAAGAAGTCTGGGATCCACAACAACCTACGTGAGAGCAAGGTTCCTTGATGAATTGAGTCAACTCTTGATGCTCTTGTGTCACATTAGACCTATGAAACTCAAAAAGTCGTAGCATAATGTTGTTGATAATGCATTTGTGTTGAGGGTAATTGTTAGTTCCAATTGATGTTGATGAAGTCACCTTAGGACAGCTGATATTTTCCTTTCTTTTTCTTACGGAGGTGGGAATTACCTTGTTTGCTTGAGGACAAGCAAAAGCTTAAGTTTGGGGGAGTTGACAACTAGGGATTTTAGCCTATTATTTGCTCTCTTTTGCTTAGGTTTTGGGAAAAAAAAGGCTAAAGGTAGTCCCGAAAACTAACATAATGTGCTTGCTTGTAGGGTTTGGTCAAAATGAGGCAAAGAAGCCAAAATAAGCTCATAAAGGAGTCAAACTGGCACAAGCCAAAGGCTGAAACTGAACCGCAGACCGCGATGGAAAAGCACGGCCGCGTAGGGTTCACCGCTGAGGCGGATAATATTTCGTGGTCAGTGAGATAGAGGTTCAGAGAAGTTGCAATCCAGAGAAAACACCACCGTTGCCCGCGTCTACATTACGCAGCCGCGAAGTTATCAGACGCGGACGCGGTGGGAATTTTGCTGGGAGCGTAATAAAGTTTCAGAGACTTGGCAAGTGAAACCTAACTGAAGAATGCGGTCCGCGAACATAATACGCGGCCGCGATTGAAGCTAACGCGGACACAAATGTATTTACGCTGTCCGCGAAACCTAGTCCAGTCCAAGCCTAGTATTGAAGAAACGCAGACCACACTTATTATTATTCGGCCGCGAAAGCTCAAGCGCGGACGCGGTCAGAATTATGCGTCCGCGATTCCTCCGCAGGGGCATTTTTGTCCGAAAATTTCTGCTGTGTATAAATAGATCTTTTTGACATTTTTGGGTCAAGTTTTGTAGAGCAGAGCACGTGAACGGCTGGTTCTTCCTCTTTTGGGCAATTTTATAATAGATTTACCTTCAAACTTTAGATTTTCATCTTGTACTTTAATATTATGGCTTATATTTCATCTTCACCTTTGATTTCTGTTGTATTCATGAGTAGCTAGACCCCATAGCTAGGGTGGTGACCCATTCCTAGTGTGGGTATTTAATGGGTCTTGAATTTTGGGGCTTAATTATTTATGGGTTAGTGATATTTAGCATAATTCATGCTAAAATTGTAGAATTAGTGGTTGCAAACACTGATTCATGACTTTATGACTTAGCCTCTTCTTGAGAAAGAGAGACTAAGTCTAGGAAAATTAGGCTAATAAGGAATTGGGGTAAACTCAAGAGATTGATAGCCCCGATTAAAGGGTTAAACCTAGAGATAGTAATACCTGACTTGAGCCAGTTTCATTTGGACTGTGCGAACACCCATTTGGGCTTGAGAAAGCCAAATCAGGCAAAGTTACTCAAACTACCGAGAGGTATAGAGTGAGCACTTACGTGTGATGGTTATATCACGACCCCAATCGTAACAAGCTTGTCCTAAATTCTTGACATCTATTAGATACTCACCTAGGCGAAAGTCACTACCCTAGTGCCTTTTAACACTTGAAAACTTTCACCAAAAATATTGTACTTAGCTTACACTTGGCATACAATAGTATAAAAATTAGAATAGAATCAATCACAACAATATTTGAAAGTGCAATTAGAAATAATACGCACATCTAGATTAGTTAGATACCCGACTCCAAACCAAATTAACTCCCTATGAAAATCGATCCTGACCTCATCGGGTAAAACTGCATCGACCATTCTTTGCTACTATATAGTGGTGTTGGTTTGGCCATGATTAGTACCAAAATCTGCACAAGAAGTGCAGAGTGCAGTATAAGTACAACCGACCTCATGTACTTGTAAGTGTCAAGCCTAACCTCGACGAAGTAGTGACTAGGCTATGACAAGACACTCACATAATAAACTTGTGCAAATAGCAGTATATGTACAAGATAACAACAGATAAAAGCTAATCATGTACTATTGGAAGGGGGACATGCTAAAGGGGATACAAGATACGAGAAATATAGCGGAAATGATAACCAAAACAGCCAATATACCTTTAACCAGTGAAAACAATTAAGCCCAATAAAAAAAATTGCACGACATCACCCTTCATGCTTTTACTCTCAGCCTTACAATGGAACAATGATACTGCACGACATCACCCTTCGTGTTTTTTACTCTCAACCTAACAATGTAAATCAATAGATACGACACGGCATCACCCTTCATGCATTAACTCTCATAACATGGCATGGCATCACTCTTCGTGCATTAACGCTCACAATATGGCACGGCATCACCCTTCGTGCATTAGCACTCACGATATGGAACGGCATTACCCTTCATGCATTACACTCTCCCTTACCACATAACAATGAACAAGTAATAATAGGGAGATAGAATCAACAAGAACAAGCCTTACATCAATAATGGTTCCACAATACCAATCTCAACTTTGGAATCAATACTCAATTATAACAAAAAGCCCGTAAACACGGTAAGAACGATCAATTTTGTAAGTAACTAGTCTAAGCATGGATAACATGATCAAAGTAAGCAATAAACTACAAGGAACAAGTCTCACCCGTATGCTTTAACTCTACAACAATGCATAAGTATTCGTCACCTCACATATATGTTGTACCCAACATCTAAACATGTAGCAAATACACAAAACAAATCCTAATCCCTCAAGTCAAGGTTAACCACGACACTTACCTCGCTCTAAAAGTCCGCTTAAAGCTCAATCACAGCTTTGCCTCTCAAACAAGCCTCCGAATCAATAGAATCTAGCAAATTACCAACCAAATGATTCAAATTAAGCCTTAGGAACTACCCACGATTGCAAAGCATTCAATTTAGGTCATTACTGAAAAAGTCAACAAAAGTCAACCCCGGGGCTTGCTTGGTCCAATCCCGAAATTCGGACCAAAATTTAATTACCCATTCACCCCCGAGCCCGGTTATGTAATTTGGAATCCGACCTCAATTTGAGGTCTAAATCCCCATTTTACAAAAATCACTAATTCTACCCAAACCCCCAATTTCTACCATGAAAACACAAGATTTTAGGTTGAAATCTTAGGAAATGTAGTGAAAGATTGAAAGAAACTAGTTTACAATCACTTACCAATGATTTAGGGAAGAAGAGTTCTTTGAAAAATCGCCTTTAGGGTTTCTAAGTTTGAAATTTTGAGTGAATGAACAAAAATCCCATCTAAGTCCCATTTAGATCAGTTGGAAATGTCGCATTTGCGACCTGGGGTTCGCAAATGCGAACCCCGCAAATGCGAAGAATCAATCGCAAATGCGAAGATCTTCACATCTCTTCTTCCATCGCAAATGCGATGAATTGTTCGCAAATGCGAACTGGCCAGATCGCAAATGCGACCCATCGATCGCAAATGTGAAGTAGCTCCCCCCTCCCCAGTCCCCATCGCAAAAGCGAAGACCTGGTCGCAATTGCGCAACTGGGTCTCTTCGAAAATGTGAAGGTTATGTTCGCAAATGTGAAACTGACAGGTTTGCTTCCATATCGCAAATGCGAGGCCTGACCTCGCAAATGCGATATCAGAGGCCTGCACCAGAATTGAGACATAGCAACAATATTTTCTAAGTCCAATCCACTCTGTAGCCTATCCGAAACTCACCCGAGCTCTCGAGGCTTTAAACCAATTATTCACACAAGTCTAAAAATATCATACGAACTTGCTTGCATGATCAAATCGCCAAAATAACACCTAGACATACGAATTTAGCATCAAATCAAAGAAAATTTTCAAGAAAACTCATGAACCTCTAATTTCACAACCGGACGTCCGAATCACGTAAAACCAACTCTGTTTCTCACCAAATTTGACAAACAAGTCATAAATTTAGTATTGGACCTATACCGGGTTCCGAAACAAAAATACGGATCCGGTATCCAAAAAGTCAAACATTGGTCAAACATTTCAAAGTCATTAAGCCTTTAACTTTGAAATTTCAACAAAGTGCGATAACCCGGGCTAGGGACTTCCGAATTCGATTCTGGGCATACTCCTAAGTCTCAAATTACGATACGGACCCACCGGGACAGTCAAAATACGAATCCGGGTCCGTTTTCTCAAAACGTTGATCGAAGTCAACTCAAATAGATTTTTAAGGCAAAAAATTCATATTTTTTCAGTTTTTAACATGAAAGCTTTCCGTAAAAATACTCGGACTGTGCACGTAAATTGAGAAAGGCTAAAATAAGGTATTTAAGACTTCAAAGTACAGAATAAGATTCTAAAACATAAGATGAGCTATCGGGTCATCATATTTTGGGCATTTTTTAGAATTTTAGAACTTAATCCTTAGAGAAAATTTCATGTTTGTGATCAAGTGGTGATAGGAATTAACCCCTATGGTCTGCACTATTTATTTATAGTGAGATAATAAATTTACGAGTCGACTTTAGGTCTTCCTCTATATCGGATAAATTTATTATGAACTTACTAAGTATAATTACTAGTAGTTGATAACATATATTGACTCTCCATCTGAGTTTACACGTTGAATCAATTTTGTAATTATAATGCAACCATTATTAAGTGGTGATAAAAATATATTTCTATGGTCTTCAAATATTAATTTCAAGTGAGTGTAAATTTATGCGTCGACTTTAGGTCTTCCTCCATATTGGATAAATTTATTGTAAGCTCAATAAGTGAAATACTAGTTATTGATATCATGTACTTACGCTCCATCTGAGTATACATGTTGGATCAATGGAACTAGAGCTATTAATTGTGATATTTACTTGACTTAAATTAACAGTATACTCTCCATCTGAGTTGGGTCCGTTTTAATTTATTGGAGTAAATAATCTAGAATTACATGTATATGTTGCATGAGTAGTTCTTTTCCCATCGAAATTTGCTATTCAAGGTGCATGAATATATGTGTGTAGTGCATTTGAAATTTTCATTAAATGGTTATATACAATTGACTAAAAATAACAGTTTGCTCTCCATCTGAGTTTGTTCTGTTTCTTTTTGGATTGTATAATTCTTGCATTATATAATATACTTTGCATGAATGACTCTTTTGCCATCGAAATTCGCTATTCGACTCTTTTCCCATCGAAATTTGCTATTTGAGATGCATGTATGTATATATATTGAATGCAATCTGAATTTTATTATTCAGTGTTAATTAACTTATTATGATCTATTTAATGTTGTATATCTCAACTCCACAATGACTTCATATAGTTTGTCATATCACTTGTCAAAGATTTCCTTTAGTCGTGATAAAACATTAATTTGATGGATGCCATGTATGTACCATTTGCTATAAGGAATTTAATTCCGGTTTTTTAGCAAAATAAGAGATGGATATTCAATTTATTTTAGAATAACTTTTGTGTTATTGAGCTTCATAAATATTCTATCTCTTGTGGTACATGGATGCATGACCTTGTTATTGTTAATGTCGATCTCCTGAACTGAATAATATTGGTCTACCTTATAAGAGAAAATATTCTTCAAAATTGAGTGAAACTTATCTGTGCACTTACGTCTAAGTCATAATTATTTGGATAGGATTTTAGTTGGTCAATGATGAACCTTAAGGTTCATTTAAAGAAGAGGCACTATCAACTTATGGATTCTGTTTAGAAGGAAATATGACTAAGAGACATTTTTGCTCCAAAGGAAAGAGAGCTGGTGATAAGTTAAAACTAATCCATTTTTGATTGTGTTGTCTAATGAATATATAGACAAGAGGTGGTTTTGAATTTTTTTTATGACATTCATAAATGATTACTCGAACTATGAATATATTTATTTGATACACCATAAGTCTGAATGCTTTGACTAATTTCAGGATTTTAAGGCTTCATACGGAGAAGCACCATGAAATTATATTAAATTACTACGATTTGATCGTAGGTGGATAGCACTTCTCTACAAATTTCATTAGTAACTTATCGAAATAGAAGATTATATCTCAATTGTCTACACCGAATACTCCATAATAGAGTGGTGTCGTAGAGAGAAGAAATACGACTCTTACGGAGATGTTTAGATTAATGGTGAGTTATTCTTATTTATTTCTCTTTTCTTTCTGGATGCCTTAGAAACTGCAATTACATTCTGATTTTAGTTCTTTTTAAGTCACTATCTTGGACCCCATAGAACTGTGGATTTAACGTAAGTCTGGTCTGCCGCAAGTTCGGATATGGAATTGTCCAATATATACCGAAAGGGAAAACAGATAAGATAAAATCAAGGATAAATGTTTACGCGTATATTGGATATCCAAAGGAACGAAATAGGGTTTATTTTATTTTCCTAAAGAAAAGAAAGTAATTGTTAGCACAAATACCAGTTCTCTATAATAGGATTATTTAATAAACTATGTTCCTAGAAGTAAACTAGTTTTACAGGAACTAAGCAAAGAAATAACAAATGAATCATCTGAAAATTCAAACGATGAAGAACATACAACTCTATATGTCGGAATTGATGTTCCATTGCATTTGAGTAGTGGGAGAAACGTTAATAGACAAAAAAAATTTTACTACCTCCAAGTAGTGGGAGTGATGTTGAGCAGAGAACACTATAGGAAGAATTCATTCATATTTTAATACTGTAAGGTAATGAAGATAATATTAGTAGTACTTCGTCGTAGTGGGAGAATAGTAAGGAAAATTATAGTTTGGTATGTACTCTTGGGAGAGTTTCATAACAAGATCCCTGAAGAGTTTAATACCAAACTAGTTAGTTACGACAAAGCACTACTAGACAGAGATTGCATTTGAAAATAACTTGGCAAGTTCCTTTTAGCAAAAGCCTATTGGCAGAGGCTTTTAATAGTCGTGCAAAAGGATAGCTGTGAAAGTTATAGATGCATGGTTATGAGTCTAAGTGGAAATTGTTAAGGCACATACTATTAACCATGCATTTAGATATAGTATATTCTAATAATTCTCATGGTTAAAAGTCTAAGTGGGATATTGTTGGGATATATACTATTAACCATGGATTTTGATTTGGATGTAGTATTTATTATGGAACAGTTATTTATTAAATTTTAATAAAGTTTTAAATAGATCATATATTCGTTTGTATCATTTACTTATATAGTAGATGATTTAGTGTATGGAGTTTAGCTTATACACGAAAGATTAAATCATCAGTTTTTATAAGTATAAAGATCATGTTCACAATGTAATAACGGAATTGGACAAACTATCAGGAATGATTGTAGCACAAGATAAAATATAATTTATCTTGATTATGTGAATAATTTAATTCTGACTTCTTGTGCTAGTGAATGGTATCTGAGGCCAATGAAGCAATATCAATTATCATAAATTCCAAAGCAAGCAATTCAATCATGCGCAAATCATGCCGAGGTCGTACGACCCGCTCCAACATAAATATTTAAATTGTGCATTGCCAAGGGTCGAACGGCGCGAACCATAGATACATCTACTACCGAGGTATTAGGCCCGCTCCATGAAAGAGAAAACATATTAAACAACCAATTCAAGATTTATTAAGCGTCAAATATTCCAAGAATTTTAAATTCCCATTTAACGGTCAATTAAATGAAGTTTAACCTTTTTATAATTCCTTTATCGAGTTTCTAAATATTTTAAACAATTAATTTAACAAGTCGGGCACAACATCGCAAATATAACATGATATGGGTCCTAGACTACCCGGACATAAGCATGATAGTATCTACGCACGGACTTTCGTCACTTCGTGCGTACGTAGCCCCCACAAATAGAAGCAAATAATGATTTAATTCACCTATGGGGTTAATTCCCCCTTACAAGGATAAAAAGAAGACTTACCTCGCTCTGAAGTTCCATAGCCGCCTCCCAAGCCTTTCAAGCAACTCAAATCGACGCCCATCGTTCCAAAACTATTCAATAAATGTGAAAATCCATAAATATATACTCTAATACTCATTATAATTCAATTTATAAACATTTCCAACTCCGCTAGAAAAGTCGATAAAAATAACCCTCGGGCTCACGTGCCCGGATTCCAAAAATTTTCGAAGATAAATACTACCCATAGCATTACGAGCTCAAATATATAATTTATTCTCAATTTCATGCCTAAATTCGTGGTCAAAATCTAAAAATATAATTTCTAGGTTTTCTACCAAAAACCTCACAATTTTTACTAATTTCCATGCTTAAATCCTTATACAAACCATGTATTTAACTTGCAATGGATGGGAATAACTTGCCTTGGCATAGATGATGAAAACTCCCCACTTGAAACTCTCCAAAATCATCCAACCAAGTGAAAAATGGGAGAAAAATGGGCCAAATCCCGTTTTAAAGGAAACGTCACTGCCCAGCTCGAATTCTCGCACCTGCGGTCACTTGACCGCTTCTGCGGTTCCGCAGGTGCGGTAATTATTCTGCTTCTACGGAGATGCCCCCAAGTCGTTGCTTCCACTTCTGCGCTTTCCCTTCCGCAGGTGCGGTCTCGCTTCTGCGGCGAGATAACCGCATATGCGGTCTCACCACTGCCTAACTAAAATCTCACTTGTGCCCCTCATGGTTGCTTTTGCGGCTCCGCACCTGCGGCCAAAACCTCGCAGGTGCGGTTACACCAGATACCAGCTGCCTCATCATTCCTTTAGTCTAAAAATTGATCCGTTAACCATCCGTAATCCACCCAAAGCCCTCGGGACCTCAACCAAATATACCAACACGTCCCAAAACACATTACGATCTTAGTCGAGGCCTCAAATGACGCCCAACAACATTGAAACTACGAATCACCCTCCAATTCAAACTTAATGAACTTTGAAATTCTAAACTTCTACAATCGATGCCGAAACCTATCAAATCACGTTTGATTGACCTCAAATTATACACACAAGTCATAATTGACATTACGGACCTACTTCAACTTCCGGAATCAGAATCCGACCTCGATATCAAAAAGTCCACTCCTGATCAAACTTCCCAAAACCTTCAAATTCTAACTTTCGCCAAATGACCTCAAAATGACCTACGGACCTCCAAATTCACATCTGGACGCGCTCCCAATACCAGAATCACCATACAGAACTATTCCCAGACTCAGAATCCCAAACGGACATTGATAACATTAAAATGCACTTCAGCACAAACCTATGAAATTCTTTCAAAATGCCAACTTCCATAATAGGTGTTGAAATTCTCCCGGGTCATCCAAAACCCGCTCCGAACATACGCCCAAGTCCAAAATCATCATACAAACCTGTTGGAACCTTCAAATCCGAATTCTGAGGTCGTTTACTCAATAATTATACTTTAGTCAATCCTTCCAACTTAAGGCTTCCGAAATTAGAATTTTCTTCCCAAATCAACTCCGAACTTTTTGAAATTCAATTCCGACCACGCGCACAAGTCATAATACCTGAAGTGAAGCTACTCAAGGCCTCAAATCGCCAAACGACGCGCTGGAGCTCAAAACGACCGGTCGGGTTGTTACATCTATCTATTTGAATTTTTTATTATTTTTTCAGAGAAGAAGAGAAAAAAAAAAGAAGAGAATTTTTATGAATGATGACAAGAAGAACTTTATACTAGATATATAAGTTGTTTGTTTCAACTCTTCATCAAAAGCTTTTAGAATTTTCTTATATCATGCATATATACTTCTTTTAGAGTCTCGTTTCAGCTTTAGTGGGAGGATTGCTTTACTTACTGAGTACCGCCGTGGTGTACTGGCATTCTCTCCATAGGAACCTACATTGATCTATGTCAATGTCGGCACAAATTTTGCAGGTAAGAAGGTTACGAGCTAGGATATTCTCCTCCCATTTCCAGAAGATTTGGTGAGCTCCATTTTAGTTCGTGGAGTTCGTTGATTCCAGAATTTTATCTTATTATTTCATTATTTCTTAGAGGCTTCATAGACAGAGTTAGAACAGAGTCATGGGTTTCCACTTTACATTACATTTATTTTTCAATGTATCCAATATAACAAAATGAATTTCTTTTCGGAATATTATTTTATTTGAAGATTAAAAAAAATATTTACTTTAAATCATATCGAATGTGTTGAGATGCATTGCATAACAGAAATAGAACAGAATAAAGAAGACAAGATGGTTCGCTCGGTCAAGTTAAGGCACCGAGTGTTGGTTACGACTTGGTTAAAAATCGAGTCGTGACACTTTCATGGGTCAATATGCCTGGTAAATTGGACATTTATGATATACATTGGTAAAGTAATAGTTAGTTGATGGAATCCATGTCTCGGTCTAGAGATTGATGATATACCTTTATGAAAGCTTATAAGTTTTCATGTGTAAACCCTGCAGGTGGATTTCGTATCCGTCACATGAAATAAGTTAAGCGAAAGTCTAAAGAAAATAATCAATGAATTAAATTATCAATAATTTAATTTATTTGATTAGTATTTCAATCTTAACATGGGGAGTTAAATAAGGTTTAATGGAAGAATTTCGAAATTGAATTGAGGAGTGCAATTACGAATTTTTAGTGGAATAGTTCGTAATTTATTATGGTAGTATTAATTTGTTTATTTCAAATTAAGTCCATATTAGGAAGCCTCGTTAATTAAATATTGTGGTCCCTGTTGTGCACGAATAATTAGGAATTAAATGGAATTCTATTTCTTGGTAGAAAAGTGTAACGACACAACATGTTTAGGAAAATATTTTAAACCCTAAAACCTGTGGCTATATAAAGGGGTCTTATTCCACAAGATGCCATGATTTTAGTACACGATTTTCCTCGGAAAAACTCGCCCACACGAGTTTCGCTAATTTTGGGTATTATTCGGGTCACACAGCAGAAGATCGTGGAACTGGAGGATGATCTAGTGGACATTGGCGGAGGCAGCACTTCTGCTAAGAGGGTTAAAAAAGGAATAAGTTAAAAAATTTAAAGAGATAGTAGCTAGTGGGAATGGAACCAAAGACCTCATAATGATTTTGAACCCCCTTGACCACTAAGCCATGCTTTTGGGTTGTGTGAAGGGGATTCAAAACATAATATATAGAGGTAAAAATCAGATTTTGCCTTATATACACAGTGTAATTTTTCGGCAAGGGGGTTCGGGTGAACACCCTTGCGCCCCCCTGCTCGTGGATGGTTTTTGCTCATGCTTGAAGGTCTTTTCGCGATCGTGGTCACGCTTCAAGAGATAAGTATCGATTTTATATTTGATTAAAATATGTGATTATGTGTTGTCTATATTACATGCAAGTGATCCTGGCTATTTGCTTCTGCTGTTTATATATGTTTTCCATCAATTGGTATCAGAGCCTACTTGCATCTAAGTAGATAACAGATTATATATTCATATAGATATGCATATGTAACTATATGAATTGACTGTTTTCCTGAATTTGTTTTTAAGTTTGAAAAACATGGTTAAAATTTGATTTGCTATTTGATATCGTTTTTCATGTGTTCGTTAAATCTGAAACATGATAGTATAATGATATATAGTAAGAATGGAATCAGAAATATTTTAATCTTAAAAACAAAAGAAAAAAAAAGGGGAAAAGGATAAGGGTAAAACGCTGCCGCTAGGGTTTACCCGAAGATGATGCGGCAGTGGTGAACTTGGTGTTTCGGATAAAGTGATTATAGTTAAATCATTGGTTTGGAAAAGTTAGTAAATACTTTCTTTTCCATATTTTGAACACAATTCTTGTCCAAATTTAACCTTGTAGATCGTGTGGTATTCTTGATTGAACTAGTAGAAAAGATTCCTTATTTTTGTGACTGGACCACATAACTAGAAGAAAGTCACAAGAAAAATAAGAGAGATATGGAAAAGAAAATCCTGAGTAATTATATCTATGTTTAACATTCTTGTCTTCTGCTAATTCCTTCAAGAATGTATACTTGATGTCCTTGTTTACGTGGCTAGATAAAAGATTCCTATAACAGATTCCTCGTGTTTTTGGGTTCTAACATTGAAAGGTATCCATTATATGAGCATATTTTCCTCTCATGTGAATATAATAATGTATAATTAAGAATTTATGATAAATAAATAGGTATTACCGAGGTAATTTATTTATTGAGTATCATTGAAAACTCTTAAAGTTTTATACATGTGCGATGATATAATACATGGATTGAGAATTTATGATTAATAAATGGTTATCACTAAGGTGATTTATTTATTTAAAATCATTAAAAACTCTTAATAGCTTTATACATGTATGACTATATAAACACATGGATTGAGAGTTATAATTAATAAATAGGATCCACAAAAATGTTCTATTTATTTGAGTCATGAACAAATATACTCAATGTATCATGTGTAAGTTGTCTTGGATCAGTGTATGCTAGTGGCGGAGTTTTTATTGACTAAAAGGGTATTTACCATTAGATACTAGTAACACTAACTTTATTCATGAGAAGAGATATTAAGGATCAAAACGGTGAAAAGTAATACCTTCGATTCTCATGTGTATAAAACGGGAGGACAATTTGATGTAAGAGAAAATTTTATGTATCTTACCCAAAAAAGGACATAATCAATGTCATGTGCTCATGGAATAATTATAAGTATAATAGAAAGCATAATCATATTTATTTTAATCCATGAGAAAGCCTAAAACGGTTAATCTCTGAATTTGGTCATGGATTTGGAGGTCATAAAATTTGACAAACTCCGGTTAACCTGAAATTTAGTAGATCCATTAAAAACGACCTGGTGAGAAACACTCACTGTTATGCAATGAATCACGTTATTTTCTGGTGTTTCGAGGTCTTTTAGATGGGGGTTTAAGCAATTTATTGGATTAAATAAGCTTTAAATATGAAAAACTATTCTTTTTATATCGATTTTATTTGTGTTAAATCTGGAACATGATTACACCTGATGATTTAACTTAATATGATATATGAAAATAATGTAAATCATATTGGTTGAATCTTAAATTCGCCTAAAAAGACTTATTCGAATTTGGTCTAGTTTGGTGATCATCATCTCCAATTGACTTGAAATTTGGTGGATTGATCAAAAATGACCTGATAAGAAATATTCACTATTGTGCAGTAAATTATGTCGTATTTCGGCAGTTCAGGGTCGTTTAGATGGAATTTTTTAGCAGTTTGCAGGATTAAAATGTGATTTGAATATGAAAAGTCATTCTTTATGTCGGGTTTATTTATGTTAAATCTGAAACATAGTAACACATGTTGATTTGACATAATTGATATATGGTAAGAATTTAACTCATATTTTAAATTCTTAAAAATGCTTAAAATCGTAACTTTTCGAATTTGGTCGCAGTTTTGGAGATCATGACTTTTATGATCTCCGATTGACCTGAAATTTGAGCTGTTTGGATGGGTTTTTTGTCACGACCCGGAATTTCTATCTTCGGGACCGTGATGGCACCTAACATTTCACTTGCTAGGCAAGACAACGTTAGAGGATTCTTTAAGCCAGCTTTAGTCAATTTCAATAACAGAATCAATCAAACTAAATAGAAGCTAAAACTGAAATGTGGAAAAACATAAAGCCCATAATATTTGATATAATACGGATCTGAAGTCACAACTCACGAGTTTCTAAGATTTGCTACAAACAGAGTCTGAACGTAATACAAATGTCCTGAATGAAAAGAAACAGTAAAATAAGGAAACTAGAAAGGGACTCCAAGGTCTGAGGACGCCAGCAGGTCTACCTTGTGTCTCCGATAAGCAAGTACGGACTGCCGAGTCTCACAATCAGCTAGGGCCGGTACCAAAATCTGCACAAGAAGTGTAGAGTATAGTATGAGTACAACCGACCCCATGTACTCATAAGTGTCGAGCCTAATCTCGACGAAGTAGTAACGGGGCTATGACAAGACACTCACATAATAAACCTGTGTAAATAACAGTATATGTATAAGATAACAACAGATAAAATCTAATCATGTACTATTGGGAGGGGGACATGCTAGAGGGGATACAAGATACAAGAAATACAACGGAAATGATAACCAACACAGTCAATATGCCTTTAACCAGTGAAAACAATTAAGCACAATAAAGAAAATTGCACGGCATCACTCTTCATGCTTTTACTCTCAGCCTCACAATGGAACAATGATACTGCACGACATCATCCTTTGTGCTTTTACTCTCAACCTCACAATGTAAATCAATAGATACGACACGACATCACCCTCCGTGTATTAACTCACATAATATGGCACGGCATCACCCTTCGTGCATTAACGCTCACAATATGGCACGACATTACCCTTCGTGCATTAACACTCACAATATGGCACGACATCACCCTTCGTGCATTACACTCTCCCTTACCACATAACAATGAACAAGTGATAGCAGGGAGATAGAATCAACAAGAACAAGCCTTACTTCAATGATGGTTCCACAATACCAATCTCAACTTTAGAATCAATACTCAATTATCACAAAAAGCCCGTAAACACAGTAAGAACGATCAATTTTGTAAGTAACTAGTCTAAGCATGGATAACATGATCAAAGTAAGCAATATACTACAAGGAACAAGTCTCACCCGCATGCTTTAACCCGACAACAATGCATAAGTACTCGTCACCTCACATATATGTTGTACCCAACATCTAAACATGTAGCAAATAGACAAAACAAGTCCTAATCCCTCAAGTCAAGGTTAGCCACGACACTTACGTCGCTCCAAAAGTTCACTAAAAGCTCAATCACAACTTTGCCTCTCAAACAAGCCTAGGAGCCAATAGAATCTAGTAAATTACCAACCAAACTATTCAAATTAAGCCTTAGGAATTACACACGATTGCAAAGGATTCAATTTAGGTCATTATTGAAAAAGTCAACAAAAGTCAAACCCCGGGCCCGCTTGGTCCAATCCCAGAATTCGGACCAAAACCTGATTACCCATTCACCCCGAACCCAGTTATGTAATTTATTTTGGAATCCGACTTCAATTTGAGATCTAAATCCCCATTTTACAAAAATTCCTAATTCTATCCAAATCCCTAATTTCAACCCTGAAAACACAAGATTTTAGGTTGAAATCTTAGGAAATGTAGTGAAAGATTGAAAAAAACTAGTTTAGAATCACTTACCAGTGATTTCGGAAGAAGAGTTCTTTGAAAAATCGCCTCTAGGGTTTCTATGTTTGAAAATTTGAGAGAATGAACAAAAATCCCGCCTAAGTCCCATTTTGATCAGTTCCAGATGTCGCATTTGCGACCTGGGGTTCGCAAATGCAAAGATCTTCACATCTCTGCTTCCATCGCAAATACGATGAATTGTTCGCAAATGCGAACTGTCCATATCGCAAATGCGACCCATTGATCACAAATGCGAAGTAGACCCCCCCAGTCCCCAACGCAAAAGCGAAGACCTGGTCGCAATTGCGCAACTGGGTCTCTCCGCAAATGCGAAGGTTATGTTTGCAAATGCAAAAATGACAGGTTTGCTACCATATCGCAAATGTGAGGCCTGACCTCGCAAATGCGACCAGAACTGAGACACACCAGCAATATTTTCTAAGTCCAATCCATTCTGTAGCGTATCCGAAACTCACCCGAGCTCTCGGAGTTCTAAACCAATTATGCACACAAGTCTAAAAACATCATATAAACTTTCTTGCACGATCAAAATGCCAATATAACACCTAGAACTACGAATTTAGCATCAAATCAAAGGAAATTTTCAAGAAAACTCATGAACTTCAAATTTCACAAACGAACGTCCGAATCACATCAAACCAACTCCGTTTCTCACCAAATTTGATAGACAAGTCATAAATATAGTGTTGGACCTATACCGGGTTCCGAAACCTAAATACGCGCTCGATATCCAAAAAGTAAAACATTGGTCAAATATTTCAAAGTCATTAAGCCTTTAACTTTCAAATTTCAACAAAGTGCGATAACTCGGGTTAGGGACTTCCGAATTCGATTCCGGGCATACGACCAAGTCCTCAATCACGATACAGACCCACCGAGACTGTCAAAACACGAATTCGGGTCCATTTGCTCAAAATGTTGACCGAAGTAAACTCAAATGAATTTTTAAGGCAAAAATTTCATATTTTCTCAGTTTTTAACATGAAAGCTTTCCAAAAAAACACTCGGACTGCGCACGCAAATTGAGAAAGGCTAAAATGAGGTATTTAAGGCTTCAAAGCGCAGAATTAGGTTCTAAAACATAAGATGACCTATCGGGTCATCACATTCTCCACCTCTAAAATAACCGTTCGTTCTCGAACGGACATAGAAAAGTATCTGGGCTGGTGAAAAGGTGGGGATATCTACTCCGCATATCCGACTCGAACTCCCAAGTAGCTTCCTTGATGGGCTGACCTCTCCACTACACTCGGACTGAAGGATAACTCTTCCACCTCAACTGACGAACTTTCCGGGCTAGAATAGCCACCGGCTCCTTCTCGTAAGTCAAATCCTTGTCCAACTGGACAGATTTGAAATCTAACACATGGGACGGATCATCGTGATACTTATAGAGCATGGACACATGGAACACCGGATGAACTGTTGATAAATCCGGTGGCAACGCAAGCTGGTAAGCCACCTCTCCCACTCTCTCAAGAATCTCAAAAGGCCCGATATACCTAGGGCTCAACTTGCCTTTCTTTCCGAACCTCATCACACCCTTCATGGGTGATATCCGGAGCAACACTCTCTCTCCGACCATGAATGCAACATCACGAACTCTATGGTCGGCATAACTCTTCTGCCTGGATGAGCTATGCGAAGTCGATCCTGAATAATCTTGACCTTATCCAAGGCATCCTGTACTAAATCTGTACACAACAACCGAGCCTCCCCTGGCTCAAACCATCCAACTGGCGATCGGCACTGCCTGCCGTATAATGCCTCATAGGGAGCCATATGAATGCTCGACTGGTAGCTGTTGTTGTAAGCAAACTCCACGAGTGGCAAGAACTGATCCCAAGAACCTCTGAAGTCTATAACATAAGCGCGGAGCATATCCTCCAATATCTGAATAGTGCGTCCGGACTGTCCATCCGTCTGAGGATGAAATGTTGTGCTCAGCTCCACCTGCGTGCCCAACTCATTCTGTACTACCCTCCAAAAGTGCGAGGTGAACTGCGACCTCGATCAAAAATGATAGACACAGGCACACCGTGAAGACGGACGATCTCGCGGATGTAAATCTCTGCCAACCGCTCTGAAGAATAGGTAACTGCCAAAGGAATGAAGTGCGCTGACTTGATCAGCCTGTCCACAATGATCCAAACTGCATCGAACTTCCTCTGAGTTCGTGGGAGTCCAACAATGAAATCCATACTGATACGCTCCCACTTCCACTCAGGAATCTCTAACTTCTGAAGCAAACCACCAGGTCTTTTATGCTCACACTTTACCTGCTGATAATTTAGACACCGAGCTACATATACAACTATGTACTTCTTAATTCTCCTCCACCAATAATGCTGCCACAAGTTCTGATACATCTTGGCAGCGCCCAGATGAATAGAATATTGAGAATTGTGGGCCTTCTCAAGAATCAACTCACAAAGTCCATCCACATTAGGCACACATACACGACCCTGCATTCTCAAAACTACATCATCTCCAACAGTAACCTGCTTGGCACCACCGTGCTGCACTATATCCTTAAGGACAAGCAAATAAGGGTCGTCATACTGTCGCTCCCTGATGCGCTCAAACAAGGAAGACCGAGCAACTGTACAAGCTAGGACACGGCTGGGCTCCGAAATATCCAGCCTCACAAACTGATTGGCCAAAGCCTGAACATCTGATGCAAGCGGTCTCTCATTGACTGGAATATACGCAAGGCTGCCCATACTCGTTGCCTTTTTACTCAAGGCATCAGCCACCACATTGGCCTTCCCGGGATGATACAAGATGGTGATATCATAGTCTTTCAATAGCTCCAACCACCTCCTCTGTCTCAAATTGAGATCCTTTTGCTTGAACAAATACTGTAGGCTCCGATGATCCGTGAAAATCTCACATGACACGACGTAAAAATAGTGCCTCCAAATCTTCAGCGCATGAACAATGGCTGCCAACTCTTTGTCATGGATATGGTTATGTTTCTCATGAACCTTCAACTGTCGCGATGCATATTCAATCACCCTGCCATCCTGCATCAATACTGCACTGAGCCCAACACGGGATGCATCACAATATACCGTATAAGATCTTGAACCTGTGGGCAACACCAACACCAGCGTTGTAGTCAAAGCAGTCTTGAGCTTCTGAAAGCTCACCTCACACTCTCCTGACCATATGAACTGGACACCCTTCTGGGTCAACCTGGTCAACGGGGATGTTATAGATGAGAACCCCTCCACAAACCGACGGTAATAACCCGCCAATCCCAAGAAACTCCGGATCTCCGTGGCTGAAGTGGGTCTAGGCCAGTTCTGAACTGCCTTTATCTTCTTAGGGTCTACCTGAATGCCCTCTGCTGATACAACATGCCCCAAGAAAGTGACTGAATCCAATAAAAACTCGCACTTTGAAAGCTTAGCATATACTGGTTGTCTCTCAGAGTCTGAACTACAATCCGAAGATGATTCTCGTGCTCCTCTTGACTGTGGGAGTAGATCAAGATATCATCAATAAGAACAATCACAAAGGAGTCCAAATAAGGCTTGAACACTCGGTTCATCAGATCCATAAATGTTGCTGGGGCATTTGTCAACCCAAAGGATATTAGTAGAAACTCATAATGCCCGTACCGAGTCCAAAAAGTTGTCTTAGGGACATCGGATGCCCTAATCCTCAACTGATGGTAGCCGACCTCGAATCAATCTTAAAAAACACCTTGGCACCCTGAAGCTGATCAAATAAGTCATCAATCCTCGGCAATGGATACTTGTTCTTGATGGTGACTTGTTCAACTACCGATAATCTATGTACATCCTCATCGATCCATCTTTCTTCTTCACGAACAACACAGGCTCACCCCAGGGTGATACACTAGGTCTAATGAAGCCCTTATCAAGCAAATCCTGCAACAGCTCCTTCAATTCTTTAAACTCTAGCAGGGCCATATGGTATGGAGGAATAGAAATGGGCTGAGTGCCCGGAGCCAAATCAATACAAAAATCAATGTCCCTGTCGGGTGGCGTCCCTGGCAGGTCTGCAGGAAACACATCTGGAAACTCACGGACAACTGGTACTGAATCCATGGTAGGAACCTCCGCACTAGAATCGCGAACATAAGCCAAATAAGCTAGACACCCCTTCTAGACCATACACCGAGCCTTCATATAAGAGATAACCCTGCTGGTAGAATGTCCAGGAGTCCCTCTCTACTCTAATCGAGGCAACCCCGGCAAGGCTAAGGTCAATGTCTTAGCGTGATAATCCAATATAGCGTGATAAGGTGACAGCCAATCCATACCCAAGATAACATTGAAATCTACCATATCGAGAAGTAGAAGATCTATGCTAGTCTTAAGATTCCCTATGTGACCACACACGAACGATAAATGCAATCTACAATGATAGCATCTCCTATAGGTGTGGACACATACACAGGAGCACTCAAAGAATCACAAGGCCTAACCAAATATGAAGCAAAATAGGATGACACATAGGAGTAAGTAGAACCCGGATCAAATAGAACTGAATCATCTCTACTGCAAACTGAAACGGTACCTGTGATAACAACGTCAGATGACTCAGCCTCGGGCCTGGCTGGAAAAGTATAAGCTGGGCCCCACCACTCTGGACTATATCTCTAACGGCCTGACCACCTCTAGCGTCCTGACCTCTACCTCTAACGGCCTGACCACCACCTCTGGCTGCCTGACCCCTATCTCTAGCTGGCTGAGTGGGCGGTGAAGCATCCGGTGCTAGGAGCATGGCACGAGAACCCTGATGTTGTGAATTGCTCGATGTACGAGGGAAAAATCTAGCAATGTACCTCGAATCACCATAAGTATTACAGGACCTCGGGTGCTGTGACTGCTGACCCTGAAACTAACCTTGTCGACCTGAGTAACCACCCTGAAAACTCTAGAGCGGAGGTGCACTAATAGGAGTTGGTGGTGCACTGTAGCCTAGCTTATCGGAATAAGGCATATGAGGGCCACGTCCACTTAAAGCATTGTGAGATTCCTGGAGTGCTGAATGAAATGACCTGGGATGATGGTCTCTACCAAAATTACCCCTGCCTCCAGAAGAGGCACTGAAAAATCCACCGGAATGACGAGGCCTCTTGTCAAACCCCTTACCTCCCCCCGTGTAAGAACCATCTTGACTCGCCTGGCAACATTGGCAGCCGTCTGAAAAGAAATCTCACTCCTGGTCTGCTTAGCCATCTGCAACTTGATAGGCTGAGCAAGTCCCTCAATAAACCTCCTCACCCTCTCTCTCTCTCTCTCTCAGTAGGAAGCAGAAAAATAGCATGACTGGCCAAATCTACAAAACGGGTCTCATACTGAGTAACAGTCATAATGCCCTGCTGGAGACGCTCGAACTGCCGATGATACTCCTCTCTCAATGTGACCGGAAGGAACTTCTCAAGAAATATCTGAGAGCACTTGTCCCAAGTAAGAGCAGGCGACCCCGCTGGTCTGGTCAATACAAAATCCTTCCACCATCTCTTAGCGAAACCCGTCATCTGAAACAAAGCAAAATTGACCCCATTGGTCTCAACTATCCCCATGTTCTGCAGAACCTCATGGCATCGGTCAAGATAATAATGTGGGTCTTCAGAACGTGCACCACTGAAGTGAACTGGAAAGATCTTGGTGAACTTGTCCAATCACAATAATCCTTCAGAAGACATAGTCGGTCCATCACCGGCCTGTGCCGCAACAACCGGCTGAACTACTCCGACTGGCTGAGCTGTTGGAGTCTGATACTGGGAAGCCATATGCTCCGAAGTGTGAGTAGCAGGAGCCTGTGCTCCCCCTCTAGCCTGAGAGACGGTTGTTGCCATGGGAAATGTGCCAGTCTGGGCCACACTCTCCATAAGGCCCACCAAATGGACCAAAGCGTCCTGAAGTACTGGGTGGTGATGAACCCCTCCGGGACCTGAGCTGATCCGACATGAATAGTCTGGGCTGGAATCTCCTTGTCAAACTCTACCTGAGGCTCCACTGTTGGTGGTGCTGCTCGAGCTCTGGGCTGAACTCTGCCCCTGCCTCGGCCTCTGGCACGGCCTCGACCTCGACCTCTACCCCTCGTAGGAGCTGCCACTGGGGGCTCTGGCTGCTGCACAGTTGAAGATGCGGTATGTGTTCTCGCCATCTGCGAGAGAATAAGAGTAGAAGAGTTTAATTAGTAATGAGAGAAAACAATCACACGACAGAGAAGAATAGAAGTAAAATCTGCTCCTAAACTTCATAGCCTCTGGAAGATAAGTACAGACGTCTCCGTACCGATCCTCCAGACTCTACTAAGCCTGCTCGTGAATTGTGAGACCTAGGCAACCTAGTGCTCCTATACCAACTTGTCATGACCCGAAATTCCCACCTTCGGGACCGTGATGGCGCCTAATATTTCACTTGCTAGGCAAGCCAACATTAGAGGATTCTTTAACCCAACTTTAGTCAATTTCAATAATAGAATCAATCAAGCTAAATAGAAGTTAAAACTGAAATGCGGAATAACATAAAGCCCATAATATTTGATACAATACGGATCTGGAGTCACAACTCACAAGCTTCTAAGATTTTCTACAAATAGAGTCTGAACGAAAACACCATCGGATAATATTCCACGGTCGGCGAGATAGAGGTTCAGAGAAACTGCAATCCAGAGAAAACACCACTGCTGCCCGCATCTACATTACGCGGCTATGAAGTTATCAGACGCGGACCCGGTGGAAATTCCACTGGAAGCATGATAAAAGGTTCAGAGACTTGGCAAGTGAAACCTAACTGAAGATCACGGTCCGCGAACATAATACGCGACCGCGATTGAAGCTAACGCGGACGCGAATGTATTTACGTTGTCCGTGAAACTTAGTCTAGTCCAAGCCCAGTATTGAAGAAACGTGGACCGCGCTTATTATTATGTGGCCGCGATAGCTCAAGCGCGGATGTGGTCAGAATTACACGTCCGCGAATCCTCCGCAAGGGCATTTTTTTTTGGAAATTTTAGCTGTGTATAAATAGATCTTTTTGACATTTTTAGGTCACGTTTTGTATTGCAGATCACGTGAACGGCTGGTTCTTCCCCTTTTGGGCAATTTTATAATAGATTTACCTTCAAACTTTAGATTTTCATCTTGTACTTTAATATTATGGCTTATATTTCATCTTCACCTTTGATTTTTGCTGTATTCATGAGTAGCTAGACCCCATAGCTAGGGTGGTGACCCAATCCTCGTGTGGGTATTTAATGGGTCTTGAATTTTAGGGCTTAATTGCTTATGGGTTAGTGATATTTAGCCTAATTCATGCTAAAATTGTAGAATTAGTGGTTGCAAACACTAATCCATGCCTTTATGACTTAGACTCTTCTTGAGAAAGAGAGACTAAGTCTAGGAAAATTAGGCTAACAAGGAATTAGGGTGAACTCAAGAGATTGATAGCCCCGATTAAAGGGTTAAACCTAGAGATAGTAATACCCGACTTGAGCCAGTTTTATTTGGATTGTGTGAACACCCATTTGGGCTTGAGAAAGCCCAATCAGGCAAAGCCACTCAACCTACCGAGAGGTATAGAGTGAGCACTTACGTATGAAGGTTATATCACGACCCCAATCATAACAAGCTTGTCCTAAATTCTTGACATCTATTAGATACTCACCTAGGCGGAAGTCACTACCCTAGTACCTTTTAACACTTGAAAGCATTCACCAAAAATATTGTACTTAGCTTACACTTGGCATACAATAGTATAAAAATTAGAATAGAATCAATCACAACAATGTTTTGAAGTGCAATTAGAAATAACACGCATATCTAGATTAGTTAGATACCTGACTCCAAACCAAATTAACTCCCTGTGGAAATTGATCCCGACCTCATCGGGTAAAACTGCATCGACCATTCTTTGCTACTATATAGTGGTGTAGGTTTGGCCACGATTACTTTTTGGCGCCGTTGCCGGGGAGTTAGACGGTGTTGATTATCTATGGGATTATTGTGATTGGAAAAGTTTACCAAGATCTTTCCAGTTCACTTCAGTGGTGCACCTTCTGAGGACCCGCATAATTATCTTGGCCGATGCCATGAGGTTCTGCGGAACATGGGGATAGTTGAGACCAATGGGGTCAATTTTGCTGTGTTTCAGATGACGGGTTTTGCTAAGAGAAATAGAACAGAATAGAGAAGCCAAGATGGTTTGCTCGGTCAAGTTAAGGCACCGAGTGCCGGTTACGACTTGGTTAGAAATCGGGTCGTGACAAACTTGGTATCAGAGCAGCAGGATTAGAAAGTCCTAGGGGTCTATGAAGCCGTGTCTATAGAGTCTTGTTTATCGTAATGAGGGCTCCACTTCTATAAATAAGGGACTACAGACATTTAAGAAAAATTTCGCATTCTTCCTTATTCTAGATCGTGCGTTAAAGGTTAAAGTGAGAATCAAACTTCCATTTTCATCGATTCACTGAATGATTGATATACCGATACGATTAGAGACTCTAAGAAGAAAAGCTAGCAAGACATCACCGTCTACAAGTGAGGTGGTTTACGGTGCTAACAACTTTTAAAGGAGAAAAAAAGACTAAGCCGATAACTGACCAAGAAAAGTAACCCCGAAAGGGAGAATGAGGTAAGAGTGAGATGACCTGATTCAAGACTGTAACAAATTAGAGCTATCATAAATGTGCCAAAGACTTTGTACTAAAGAGATGAGGTGATGATGTCTTCAATAAGGCTAGACTTGTCATGAAACCCACGAGGAGTTGGTGCTAGTAAGATTAGTAGTAACATGACAAAAGACTATATCCCTAAGCTATGTCCAAATTTAACTTATACACCAAGGAGGTCAGCCATGGCATATGCTACTATTAATGTCAAGAGATTAGGCAGATGAAATACATATCCGGATTTCGTCCATAAGTTGAGATCAAATTTTGTTCAAAACAACGAGGCTAATAAGTTATGTACGTGGGTGAGATAAGAATTGTACATACTCTTAGGATGAAACTTATGGTAGTTGCAGCGAGTACTTTGTGGCTCCTATCAAAGAATGTCCTTTAGATGACGAAGATGATAAGAAGAAACGGGTAGTTAGTTATTTTTATGAGAACCTATGAGTAATACAATGAATAGATCTTTTGAAGTGCATGCATAGTCTACTAGAGTTTAAGAAGTACAAAAACACATGACCTCGGAATTTGAAAGTTGAGCTAAATTACCACCATGAGGCGAACCACGGCAGAATGACAACACCAAACTCTTTGAAGATACAATGTCCGGTCATGAGTACCAAAGAACAAGAGGAGATAGAAGAGAGGGGAAATATACATTACGAGGCGTTCTCTTAAGGGAAAAGGAAAATCACAAAACTCAAAAAGTCACCCTTGCATTATGGCAAGAATGAATGCTATAGAAAATGGATGAAGCGAACAATATACTTCCTATAAGATACAAGTGTGATGGGTTGGCTTAAGGCCATAAGGTTCTTAAAGTGATACTCATATGTTTTGAAGCTAGCATAGATATGAGAGATTTAGAGATATGTTATGAGGTGACTTGAATATCAACTATATAATATTTTGAACGTCGCCAGTAGTGCCTAATATGACTTAAGGCTGAGCTTGAGAATAATCGCATGTCAACGAGCTAAGCCTAGAATTTATAGCATACAGGCATATACATAATGAGAATGTATGATATTTATGTATTTTAATGCGATAGATGTTTAGCCTGGCTAAGGTGCCATAATATCACAGAAAGATTCAGAAAAGCCAAGCCCTAAGGGAAAAATATTTTAAAAGTTAGCCTCTAAGCTAGAAGTTTAGTTTCGGAATACCCCAAGAAATTTCGTAAATGTATGGTATCAAAAGAAAGTGAGATTATATAAAGTATATATTTCTCATGATGCACACAAATAGTTGTATCAATGCAGCATAGATTTTGAGGGTTGTCATATGACTTTCTCAGAGAGACTCACTTTCTCAAGTTCAGCTAAATGTGACTCAAAATAGAATAGAATATTTTAAGAAATAGTATCAAGGTGATATGCATGTGAAGTGTGCACCCTAATGCAATAAATTGGATGGTATATGATGTTTAGACATAAGATTAGTAGTTTTGTAGTACCGTAAAGTTCGGATACAATAAGAACCAAGAGGGCCCAGGATGAGTGACACAATTGGTCAAATAAGTGGTCAGGTGTTAGGTATTACACGAGAGACGATGAAATAAGAAAGTATATCCTAAAGAGATAGATAACTAGAAGAAAATAAGCCACTATATGAGATCATGACTAACTAGTGGAATATTAAGAGATGCAGTAATGAATAGAGACGAGGTTCATATATAAAGTATTAAATCAAGGAAATCTTGAATATTATAGAAGGATTAAATGTGCCTGGAGGCACATTTAAAGAGATGTTGACGATACTAGGATAAATCTAGACCAATGGTTAGTACTCGAAAAATCTATATACGAGGTAAGTATCAAAGTAAATTGAGGATACTTTAGTCCAAGAAGATGGATGCAAGAAACAACATATCTCCTTACAAGAATATTGATTGATTACTAGGTTACTGAAGTGAAACATCTGCAATTAAGGAAGAAGCCTATGAAGCACAAAGAAAGGTAAAGAACAAGCCCAACCCTTTCAAAGGTGAATCGTGATAAGAAAAAAAAATCAGTATGAGATTGGCCCAACAAGAAAAAACCTCATCCATATGAGAAACAAATAGATAGTAAGTCCATATAATTGCAATGTTTATGGTGTCAGGACCATAGACTCATACTAGGGAATGAAGTTACATCTTCTCTTAAGAGTCAAAGCCAAAATTATGAATACCATCATCGCAGTAAATGGCAGGTCCAAGTATGTACACAGATATTAAAGGTGCTTGTATCATGCAGGTTAAATACAAAAAGTAATATTAAGGCACCATGGAAGTTGTAGTAGATTAGAGTGTATCAAGGGACTAAGAGAGTGTAATACACCGAAAATATTTCTAAGTATTTTAAGACTATTAAGAAGATTGATGGGTGCTAATTATATCAATTGGGTATGAACAAGACTGATAATTTGAAAGATATCAATTGATCATGATAATATATGTATGAGGTGTATTAAGAATGGTTTATGTTCTAAGAAGAGCCCTAAGGCTAAGTCAAGTTAAAAATTATATGATGGGATAAAGTTTCAAGTGAGTTTGCACAAGATCTAATTTCAAACGAGCATAACTCTCAAGATATGAAGAGTTATATGGTGTATAACCTATGAAATTAAATCTCTTTGAGTTTAGTTTCCAAAGCATCAAACCGTTTGTCATTTGGAGATATATATATATATATATATATATATATATATATATATATATATATATATATACAGAAGGTTATGGCCATTTTAATGGACCTGTGTCATATACGCACCCAGATGCGCGGCCGCTCATATTTGAGACTTTCTGCCTCAGATGCGCGGCCGCGCACGTAGGAACCCATTAAATAACCCCCAAGGCCAGGTAGAGAGAGGGCTAAGTCATTTATTTGAGCTAGGGCTTGCATATCAAGGGGAATCCGTCCAACACCTCCCTCCCATGAACCAAGGTAATATTGTTGGAGTAATTTTGAGTTGATTACTATTCCTAAACACTTGTATTAATAAGGATTAATCTTGAAGATCCATAGATTTCCATTTAAATCCTCAAATTTGTCAAGAACATTATAATTTGGGATTCTCAAGAGTTTCACTATAAGAGGTATGTCTACCATCTCTAACTAATCTATGGCGATTATTTATGTATGAAAAATGTGTTAAAACTTATGGCATGGTGATTGGAAGCCATAAGTTCCCGATTTAAATACATAACTATTGTAGAGATTGAAAGGTGATTATTTGATGGAATTTTGTTGGTTGGGTGAGAATGGTTGGTCACACATGTGATGTTAGGATTATAAGTTGTTAAAGAATGATAGTGGGATGAATTGTTGGTAGATGATGGTAGTTGGAAGAACTACTTCTATGGTTAAGAAATGTATAAATGTATGCCCACTAGGTGTTTGGTAAGTTGTCTAAATGACCTAAACTATGGAATTGGTTACTAATGTTGGTTCCATTGGATGTTGATATTGTAGATTGAAGTTGCTTAGTATAGTAGATCGTTGTAGTATCATTAAGGGGTAAATTTCAGTTTCGGATCGTTGGCATCGAATTGAGGAGACAAGAAGGCATTCAGATGTGGATACACACGGAAGGGGATTTACTGAGTATTGATTAGCTTGCTCAATGTTGGGTTCGTCTTGCTGAGGTAAGTAACTCTTTTAATGTTGGAGCTGAGGGTATGAACCCTGAATACATGTATTATGTGAATTGTTGGGCGGTGACGCACATGCTAGGTGACGGGCGAGTGGGCGTGCACTATGGAAATTGTGACATAATTGTTTTCGTGAAATTTTATAGTAAACTAATCTTGGCATTTTCCTTGCATTGTCATATGTTAAAGGAATTTGAGCTGAGAATCATACTGAAAATCATGTTGAGGCTATGTGCCAGTATTATTGGGACCCACAAAGGCTGTATTGCAGTGAATTATTTGTTTTTAATTGAAAATTCATATCAGTCATATTCGTTTCATTGAATATCATATCTCAGTCTCTGTTGTTATTTATTGATACATCATATCATCATTTTCGGGCTATTTTCATGACATTGTGAGCCCGAGAGACAGGAGAGATTGATGACTGAGTGAGGCCGAGGGCCAGATTGTGAGGAAAATTATGGGATCAAGCTACATGCCGCAGCAGACCAGATTGGCTTATTATAGCACGTGAGTTGTCCGTGCTGATCCAGATATTATACCATAGCACGTGAGTTGTCTGTGAAGCACGTGAGTTATCTGTGCGGATCCAAATATTGATACTATAGCACGTAAGTTGTCTGTCAGCACGTGAGTTGTCAAGGCAGATTATAGCGCTTGGACTGAAGGAGCCCCTCCGGAGTCTGTACACACCCCCAGTGAGAGAGGTACCTACTGAGTACGAGTGCCGAGTGCGACTGCCGAGCGATTGGGAGGACTGAGTGATTGGGAGTACTGAGTGACTATGAGGACTGAGTGATTGGGAGGACTAAGTGAAATGATACTCTGAGAGTATGCATATGATTTTATCACTGAGTTGCATCGCATTGACATGCACACATGACATACAGGTATATAGATGTATTTTTCTCATGTTGTACAATATTACATCATTCATGATTTCTCACACATGTTGACAGATGAGCATAGTGATGCATTTATTTTACACAGGTTATTTGGAAAGAAAATGAAACATCTCATTTATTATTGAAAGGAATTTGGAAAAATTATTGTTTTTCAAACTTATTCATATTTTTGGCAACTTCGGTAAACGATTTTAGTTTTCACTAATGTACTTGAAGGGAAGAATTATCATTTTTGAAATCATGATTTAGCTGAGCATTTTATCTCTGAGTTACTTCTTGTATTATTTGCTTTACGTGGCTATGGACTGTTGTGGACTATTGGTTTTGGAACCGACCTTGGTAAAAGCTCGTCACTACTTTCAACCTAAGGTTAGGTTTGTTACTTACTCAGTACATGGGGTAGGTTGTACTGATACTACACTTCTGCACCTTGCTTGCAGATGTTGGCTGCTAAGGTTACTGTATTCGATGGGAGCGGGATTTGAAGATGTATCTGTGTTCCGGTTGTAGCTGCGTCTTGTTCATGGTAGCCTTAGATTATAAAAACTTTGTTTATGTACTTTTCAAACAGAAGATGTATTTACTTCATATCAACTTTGTAAATTCTATTCTTAGAAGCTCATGATTTGTACTACCAGTTCTTGGGGAAATGTATTGGTTTTATTAATTTTCTTTTAATTAATTGCCTTATTAATTTTATTGGAATTGGATAGTCGGTATTTGGCTTACCTAGCGGATTGAGTTAGGTTCTATCACGACTAGTTGGATTTTGGGTCGTGACAGAGAGCCATATGAGGTATGCCACCAAAAAAAGGATATCATGAGCGCACATATAGATCAAGAACAATGGGTGGAGTTCTTTAAATGTTAATATCCTGAGAGGCTACAATAACATTAGAGTATTATTCGTTAAAGAGTTATGTGAGGATGCATACAAGTACATAAAATTTTTGGTGCAAAATCTAAAGCAGAGTATGTTAGTGCACCTAAGCTATACAACACCGCATCCCTCACATGTTCCTATCGTACAGAGGATTAAGTTATAAACTTGAGAATGGTGCCAATAAGTGAGGCATGACAGACGTTAAATTACAGTAATCCCAATAATGGTAGAAGAGCACCATTATGTTTTGGGTAATTTCAAGAAATCAGAAAAGATGAGAAGATGAACATACATGGATGTTCTAGAGTTTATGTGTCATCACTTGTCACAAGCCATACGGAGGTAGATAATAGCATATCCATAAAACAAGTAACTCACAAAGTTAGATATTGTCACAGGTTCAGAAGTAATTCTATTTGTAACAATCAAGTGGGCAGAGGGCCGAGTTTTCAAATTGATATAGCGAATCTGATAAGATAAGTGGTATCCTAAGAACCCAAATGGATAAAACGAATACTAGGTATAAAATGATTAAAGGTCAGCAAAAAGTCTTATGTGGAAGAATGGCGTCCTGAGATTGAGGTTGCGAAAAATATGGCATATTATAAATGTGGGATTTATAGGGAAAGTACATCTACTCTGAGGAGAAAAGGGAGGTGCTTTATTTTTGTTTTGATGTGACGTACAGTCTCGAGTATGAATATTTTAAAGGATCTTTCACGTTGTTAAATTTTGGGACAAATTAAATTCTCATATCTGGTTAATGAGTTTGGACTCAGAAAGATTAAGTGTTTTCATAGTAATTGTAATTGTGAAAGGGTATAACAAGATACCAATTTGAGGATAAGCAGGTGGGTTATCTCCTGCGGAGTAATCTACATAGGTGTGTTCCTTATGATGTGAATAAAGAGTTTCTTTTCTGCCAGCGGGACATATGTATTAGGATTTGAATTTGAATTGGTCAAGAAAGTTGACCTGACCGTCACGAGAATAAAGGCGATCTTAGTAGACGATTTGAGGTACCATATAGGTTGTGATGCATGATCTTGGGGAAGAATTTAGTTAAATCTCACTATGGTATTATGGTAGTAATTGAATATGGGTATTGTGAATTATTAAATGTTTGGATCTATGGCTTTGAGCCAAGTGGGGGAGCCTGCATTTGACAATTCAATTAATGGTTATATGTTAAATTTTAGTTTGGTCTGCGGCATACTTGTGGATTAATTATGACTTGTAGAGGTTGAGATCGAGGATGACTCGAGTACTGAAATTTCTAAATACGGAATATATTGCGCTTTATGCGTATATGAAAATTACGGGGAGAGTGAGTTGTTATTTGTGAATAGTGTAGTGCGCATGGAGTTTGAATTTGATCAGTGATGTTAAGGCAGGATTATCTCTTTGAGTGTTGTTGTACTAATGGGGCACGTGTCTTTCAACCCATTTGGGCGGTGCAATTTAGATTTGAGCAAAGTGGGTGACTATCGAGAAGATGCTAATAGATTAAAAAAATGTATAAGTGGTAATTAAAATTTTTTTGGATTGGTATGTCGCTAGAACCGGTTATTTACATATATGTCGGGACTTGCGGTAATTCTGTATGACTATGGATTCTACATTCCAGTATAAGAAAGGTAAAAGAACAATTTTAAGTTTACATAAGGTCTCTTCAGAGTGGGTGTCTCGGTGGTGGTACTTATGGGGTGCTTAAGAAGGAACACAACAACTTATGGGCCTTAGGGCGGTGCGGTTCTAAGTTAGGATGTCTTATAATGAGGCCTTATGAGTGTTTCGTGGCAATACACTTGGATTTGGTGACAATCGTGGCATGGTTGAGTTAGAAAGATTCAATTCTGATAGCTTGGTTATGTGCGAATAGATTTCAAAGTGTTCTTGATGGTTTGAACTAGATAGTTTCTACCTGTGTGAGGAACATGTTGTGTATTGTGATTTCCTCCTGGAAGGGAGCAAATGGAAGGTTTCTAACTAATCGGGTATGTAATTTACTGGTGACTCAGAGTTGATAATGAGATTCTCATGCCTTTCACATGATGGCATGATATATGTGGTGTGTTGTGCGGGATTAAGTCTTACATTTACAAGGTGGCAGTTCAGTCTTGAATGGAAGGTCATGAATTTTAGACAACATGGTCAGTTTAGACACTTAGATAAATGTTATAACTGCTCGGTAAATCCTGAGAATGGTGCACATTTCAGAAGGCACATTGTGATTTGACTTACAAATGTTTTATTGGTATTGCAGAACTCACTTGGTTGATAGACTGCTGGTATTCAAATTATTGTTATGTGGCACGAGAGAATTATGGAAGTATTCCTAGTGGGATGATCGTGCATGAAGGATGTTTTAGTCATTCGAGTGCTAGAGTTGTGATCAGTTACGGTGGTTCACATGTTCTATGAATTTGGGGATTGGAAGTTCTCAAATGCAAATTGTTTCGGGGTCATGGACTATGAAGGTGTGGCCAAGTTAACTAGATAATAGTACGAGTTATGGTTAAGTCATTGAGGACTTTTTAGAGGGCTATTTATCCATGCTCAGATTGCGTTTGGGCTATAATATGCCTGGAATCGATTGTTGAGCTTTAAGCTGTGATGTTTCTAATATCTGTAACACTGCGTCAGCTATTTGAGCCGTGATTGAGGCTACATAGGAGTTAGAATCCCTGAATGAACTTGATAAATGCCTTAGTGATGAAAGATTTTTTTGTTTGAGGTATAATAGCACACTTTGTACATGCCTACACTTTAGCATGACATTTATATTAGTCCGGGAACATAAGAATATTAGCCTACTCATCATATACCTGTATACCTATTTAAATGCTCCCATATGGTATATTTGGACTGGAGGCCTGAGACTATATCATATAGAGTGTGGAATTCGCGAATTTCTCGATCGTTTATCTGATTTTAATTATCTTTCCTTCCTCTTCATGCTATAATATTATTGAGCAGGGTATTTGAGGAATTGAGCACATACACCTACGATTATTCTTTTTACGAAATTTGAGGAGTTGGTTGGAAATATTGGGGTTGAATGTCAATAAAGTGGTTAGGTTTAATGAGATGAGGTCATTGGACCTAGAATGAGTACTATCAAATTTGATTACGGTATATTTGGAAGAATAACATCGGCAGTGTACAAAGGATTTGGAACGAGATTTTATGAAAAGTGGAGTTTAATACTAGTACTTGGTTGGTTTTGAGTAGTTACTATGATCGGGAATGGTGCTGTGAATATGCAAGTTGTATAGTATGTTGTGTGATTATATCTGAGGTTAAGGTTACAGCTTGCTCAAATTTATACAGTATGTAGATGTAAAATTCGGGTCTTGAAAAGAAGCTTTTGGATGTTGGAAATTGGATTCCAAGGCTTATGGGCTAATTCTAAATTAGTAATTTTCAATTATGTGGTGTCGTCAGGCCTATATGGGATAGGGTGACGTGGGATCACCTCGGGTATGCATGCGATAAGGTGAAATAGTGATTTGAAGGCTCAAACATGTCAAAGAAGAAGAATCACCCTGTGATCAAATATATATTGGATAGAAAATTGTCTGGTCATTTTTCATACTAGAACATCTTAGAGCAATTGTTAGAGGTCGCCAAAGGTTTAGTTCGGGTGTTCGGCATAGAGATTTAAAGTTGAAGAAAGTGAACGGGTTATTTTCAAGATTTTCTCTATGAATATATTGGGTGAATTGTTAAGAAAGTTAAAGTATGTGTAGTCACATTAGGCCTTATGAAATCTTGAAGGAAATAGGTCAAACTATGAGTAGGATGTTTTCCTATTATTGTCCTCCATGTATTCGGTGTTTCATGTGTCTATGTTGAAGAAAGAAGTTGGAGATCCGACACTCATTGTTCCGGTTGAGACTATTGAGGTTAATGAGGAATTGACTTATGAAGAGATTCCAGTTTCTAATATTGATCGGCAAGTCCGAAAGTTGAGAAATAAAGAAATTGCCTCTGTGAAAGTGCTATGGCAAAACCAACAGGTTGAAGAGGCTACTTGGGAAGCCGAGGAAGAAATGAAGAAGAAGTACCCTCATTTGTTTGAATAGCCATGCATTTATAAAGTTTTGTTCTACGAAAATGCTAAGAGTTACCTTCTATGAATTATGTATCAACTGTATAGCTGATGTTAAAGGTGTTCCTTTTTGGTAGTATATTGCTCGTGAGGCCACGATTGCCATTGTTTTAATGTTATTTTGTGTTGTTGGTTCATGTATATATTGTTAGGACTGGTTTTGGTGATTCTCTGGCAGGTGGTTAGGCCCAATTGCAGAGGATACTCTGCCAAAATTTCTGAAAAATTTGGGAGTTAGCCAAATTTTGGGGCCTTAAGGAAGTTGAAATGGTGGAAGAATATCTAAGATCTATATGAAGCCAAGAACGATTAAAGATGATGGTTAAGGTGAAAAGAGGATAATATTGTGCCTAATAATGTCTTTTAAAACATTCGAGGACGAATGTTCTTAAGTGGGGGAGAATGTAATACCCCGAAAATATTTTCAAGTGTTTTAAGACCATTAAGAAGATTGACGGGTGCTAATTATATCAATTAGGGTATGAACAAGACATATAATTTGAATGATATCAGTTGATCATGATAATATATGTACGAGGTGCATTAAGAATGGTTTATGGTCTAAGAAGAGCCATAAGGCGAAGTCAAGTTGAAAAGTATATGATGGGATAACGTTTCAAGTGAGTTTGCACAAGGTCTAACTTCAAATGAGCATAAATATCAAGATATGAATATTTAAATGGTGTATAACCCATTATATTAAAGCTCTTTGAGTGTAGTTTCCAACGCATTAAACCGTTCATCATTTGGATATGTATACAGAAAGCTATGGCCATTTTACTGGACATGTGTCATATACGCGCCCAGATGCGCGGCTGCGCATATTTGAGACTTTCTGCCTCAGGTGCGCGGCCGGATGAATGGCCACTTGCCCAGGTACGCGGCTGCGCACGGAGGAATCCATTAAATACCCCCCAAGGCTGGTAGAGAGAGAGAGCTAAGTCATTTCTTTGAGCTAGGGCTTGCATATCAAGGGGAATCCGTCCAACACCTCCCTTCCATGAACCAAGCTAATATTTTTGGAGTAATTTTGAATTGTTTACTACTCCTAAACACTTGTATTAATAAGGATTAATCTTGAAGATCCATAGATTTCCAATTAAATCCCCAAATTGGTCAAGAGCACTACAATTTGGGATTATCAAGAGTTTCACTATAAAAATATGTTACCATCTCTAACTAATCTATGGTGATTATTTATGTATGAAAAATGTGTTAAAACTTATGGCATGGTGATTGGAAGCCATAAGTTCCCGATTTAAATACATAACCATTGTAGAGATTGAAAGGTAACTATTTGATGGAATTTTGTTGGTTGGGTGAGAATGGTTGGTCACACATGTAATGTTAGGATTATAAATTGTTAAAGAATGATGGTGGGATGAATTGTTGGTAGATGATGGTAGTTGGAAGAACTACTTCTATGGTTAAGAAATGTATAAATGTATGCCCACTAGGTATTTGGTAAATTGTCTAAATGGCCTAAACTACGGAATTGGTTACTAATGTTGGTCCTATTGGATGTTGATATTATAGATTAAAGTTGCTTAGTATAGTAGATCGTTGTAGTATCATTAAGGGGTGAATTTAAGTTTTGGATCGTTAGCA
Organism: Nicotiana tomentosiformis; assembly: GCF_000390325.3. Taxonomy (NCBI): domain Eukaryota; kingdom Viridiplantae; phylum Streptophyta; class Magnoliopsida; order Solanales; family Solanaceae; genus Nicotiana; species Nicotiana tomentosiformis. The sequence goes on along the minus strand of NC_090815.1, from coordinate 112,448,477 downwards.
TTAAATTGAGGAAACAAGAAGGCATTCAGAGGTGGATACGCGCGGAATGGGATTTCCTGAGTATTGATTAGCTTGCTCAACATTGGGTTCATCTGTTAAGGTAAGTAACTCTTCTAATCTTGGAGCTGAGGGTATGAACCCTGAATACATATATTATGTGAATTATTGGGAGGTGACGCACATGCTAGATGACGAGCGTGTGGGCGTGCACTATGGAAATTGTGACATAATTGTTTCCATGAAATTTTATAGTAAACTAATCTTGGCATTTTCCTTGTATTGTCATATGTTAAAGGAATTTGAGCTGAGAATCATACTGAAAATCATGTTGAGGCTATGTGCCAGTATTAGTAGTACCCACAGAGGTCGTATTGCTGTGAATTATTTGTTTTAAATTGAAAATTCATATCAGTCATATTCGTTTCATTGCATATCATATCTCAGTCTCTGTTGTTATTTATTGATACAGCATATCATCATTTTTGGGCTATTTTCATGACATTGTGAGCCCGAGAGACTGAAGAGATTGATGACTAGGTGAGGCCGAGGGCCTGATTATGAGGATAATTATGGGATCGGGCTGCACGCCGCAGCAGGCCAAATTGGCTTATTATAGCACGTGAGTTGTCCGTGCGAATCCAGATATTATACCATAGAACGTGAGTTGTCTATGCAGCACGTGAGTTGTCAGTGCGAATACAAGTATTGATACTATAGCGTGTGAGTTGTCCGTGCAGCATGTGAGTTGTCCATGCAGATTATAGCGCTTGGGTTGAAGGAGCCCCTCCGGAGTCTTTACACACCTCTAGTGAGCACATGTACCTACTGAGTGTGAGTGCCGAGTGCGAGTGCCGAGCGATTGGGAGGACTAAGTGATTGGGAGGACTGAGTGATTAGGAGGACTGAGTGACTGTGAGGACTGAGTGACTGGGAGGACTGAGTGAAATGATACTCTGAGAGTATGCATTTAATTTTATCACTAAGTTGTATCGCATTGAGATGCACATATGACATGCAGGTATAGAGATGTATTTTTCTCATGTTGTACAGTATCACATCATGCATGATTTCTCACACATGTTGACAGATGGGCATAGTGATGTATTTGTTTGTTACACAGGTTATTTGGAAAGAAAATGAAACATCTCATTTATTATTGAAAGGATTTTGGGAAAATTATTATTTTTCAAACTTATTCATATTTTTGGCAACTTCGGTAAATGATTTGGGTTTTCACTGATGTACTTGAAGGGAAGAATTATCATTTTTGAAATCATGATTTAGTTGAATATTTTATCTCTAAGTTACTTCTTGTATTATTTGCTTTACGTGGTTATGGACTGTTGTGGACTATTGGTTTTGGACCCGACCTTGGTAAAAGCTCGTCACTACTTTCAACCTAAGGTTAGGTTTGTCACTTACTCAGTACATGAGGTCGGTTGTACTGATACTACACTTCTACACCTTGAGTACAGATGTTAGCTGCTGATGTTGCTGTGTTCGATGGGAGCGGGATTTGAAGATGTATCTGCGTTCCAGTTGTAACTGCCTCTTGTTCATGGTAGCCTTAGATTATAAAAACTTTTTGTATATGTACTTTTCAAATAGAAGATGTATTTACTTCATATCAACTTAGTAAATTCTATTCTTAGAAGCTCATGATTTGTACTACCAGTTCTTGGAAAAATGTATTGGTTTTATCTATTTTCTTTTAATTAATTGCCTTATTAATTTTATTAGAATTGGATAGTTAGTATTTAGCTTACCTATCAGGTTGAATTAGGTACCATCACGACTAGTTGGATTTTGGGTCGTGACAGAAAGCCATATGAGGAATGCCACAAAAAAAGGATATCATGAGCGCACATATAGATCAAGAATAATGGGTGGAGTTTTTTAATTGTTAATATCCTGAGAGGCTACAATAGCATTAGATTATTATTCGTTAAAGAGTTATGTGAGGATGCATACAAGTATATAAAATTTTTGATGCAAAATCTAAAGCAGAGTATGTTAGTGCGCCTAAGCTATGCGATGCCGCATCCCTCACATGTGCCTATCATATAGAGTATTAAGTTATAAACTTGAGAATGGTGCCAATAAGTGAGGCATGACGAACGTTAAATTACAGTAATTCCAATGATAGTAGAAGTGCACCACTATGTTTTGGGTAATTTCAAGAAATCAGAAAAGATGAGACGATGAAGAACATACATAGATGTTTTAGAGTTTATGTTTCACCACTTGTCACAAGCCATATGGAGGTGGATAATAGCATATCCATAGAACAGGTAACTCACAAAGTTAGATATTGTCACAGGTTCAGAAGTAGTTCTATTTGTAAAAATCAAGTGGGCAGAGGACCGAGTTTTCAAATTGATATAGCAAACCTGATAAGATAAGTGGTATCCTAAGAACCCAAATGGATAAAAGGAATGCTAGATATAACATGATTAAAGGTCAGCAAAAAGTCCTATGTGGAAGAATGGCGTCCTGAGATTGAGGTTGCGAAAAATATGGTATATTATAAATGTGGGATCTATAGGGAAAGTGCATCTACTCTGAGGAGAAAAGGGAGGTGATGTCTCAATCCCCTTAAACGTTTTTTTTCAGAAAGAAAAATCAAGAAAGAAGTGCCTAAATATGAGTCATGTTTTCGATGTAACTTTATGATTTTTATGAGCAGACCTACAATAGAGGGTGCATTTCCCAACCTATATATGTATTTTCATGATGAAAGGATTAGAAGAGAAGTGAAATAGTGAGTACGATCATGTCGCAAACCAGAATAATAAGAGTGGCTAATTCGAGCATAGAGGTTTAATCACAAACGAGGAAGGTTATTGTGAAATTATATTTTTATGGTAGCTTCATACGATATATAAGGGAACTTATATTTGTTTTAATACTATATAATTTCTCTTCAAGGTCATAAAAGATCTTTATACATAAATTCAGGCTCTATGTTATCCTCAAGAAATTATTGACTAGAGAAAGGCGGAAGCCGAAGAGGACTTGAAGAAAAAGTACCATTATTTATTTGAGGAAGAGGCATGTAACTGTTTCAAGTTTTGAAAAGTTTTCTTACCTATATATATATATAAGTTTTGATAGCTATGTGTGATCACGAGTGACCTGGATTTTGGGTTGTAGTTGGATAGCCGTATGGGCTATAAATGATTGAGATTTGACATGTTGAAAATGTTGTGGTTGCTCTAGTTCCAAATGTGGCATTATAGAAGTTATAAGAAATTTAAAGTGTTGGCCAAATTTTGCATTTTAGGTAAAGTATGCAAAATAGACAGAGAGCTAATGGTAGGGGTTTTAACTTTAAGTGACTCATTCGACATTCGAGGACGAATGTCATATAAGAGGGGGAGATTGTAAAAACCCGAAAAACTTTTGCTAAGTATAATGTTCTCTCTCAAGCTCTAAGTTGGAAAAAAAGTTGTGTGAAAAGATATGAAGATATAAAATACATAAATCTTATGTTTATAAGATTGCATAGATGGTTATAAGAGGAGAGGAGTAAATTGGAACACATTGGAGATGTTTAAGGGATGACATGACCTTAGCAGCACATGACCTAAGTTTTAATGAGAATATATATCAATATATAATAAATTGAGGTTTGATATATATATATATATATATCAAAAGAAAGCCCCTGAAGTCTAGTTTCCAACACTTTAAACCACTTGTCATTTCGATGTTCCTATACAAAGTTATAGGCGTTTTACTAAAAATTGTCCTATCAGAAAATGGGCCGCGTTTTGGGCGCCAAGGAGGGCGCCAGGCGCGAATCAAAATGCCAAACTCAAAAGTAAAATTTTTCGAGCATTTTGGGTGGCGCTGGGCGGGGACCGTGACGCCAAAGGCATGAAATTGAAATAAAAGGGACGGAAAGAGAGAAAATAGCCTCATTCTTTAAAGATCAAACCTCCCCTCTCATCCTCAAGTCATCCAAGAGTTCTCATACTACTTAAGGTGAGTTTTCAATGCGATTAACATTAGAATACTACTTCCAAACATCAATTCTAACAATATTCCATCTCAAAATCACTAGATTCTAAACAAGAACTCAAGAACAAGGTCTCTCCACTAACCTAGGATTTCACGATTCAAGGTAAGTTTCATAACCTCTTTCAACCACTATTGTTAAAGAGGTTTATGGTTGATATTTTCTCCTATAAACTACCACAAGAACTTAGATTAATGATGAACCCTAGAAGGAGAGAAGAATCAAATCTAGAGTTTCTATATTTTGGAAATCTTGAAACTTCTAGTATTGATCTTTAAATTAACTATGTATAGATTTGTTTGGTGAGTTGAACCCATTGAATTGGAGCAAATGAAGGTATTCAAAAGCAAGGAATCAAGGTGAGTAGAGATAATACTTTTACTAAAGTTTTATTCTCACAAAGATTATGCCATAAGTTATTGTTAGACTGTATAGGGTGTTAATATGGGCTCTGAATGGAGCGAGTGGACTCACATTATTCATTAAAATTATAGAAAAAATCTTAGATGATTATCATGGTAAGTAACTCAAGAATAGATATTCCATAAATCATGTCTCATGCATCCATGACTTGCATATATTTCTTTAATGTATAAACTATTAAAATTTCTTTTACATAATTTTATGGAACTGTTTTGATGAGAATTATGTAGATATATCATTGTTTTAAATTTTGTGATACAAGAATCAGTCTTTTGAATATTTTGGGAGTTTCCTTAGATCTCTGAGAAGGGTTCATAGCCTTTAGTGGTTTATGTTACCCCGAAACTACTTGTGCAGAATAGGAGATTAGTGTACCGTTAGTTCGGGCACTATGATAGAAGCGCCTTGGAAAGGTACAAGAACGCGAGCATGCTAGAATCTTGAACTATGAGGCACCACAGGAATGAGAGCCAGGTGATCGGGCTGGGATCGTCCACCATACCGATCATATGGTGACATTTTCAGAATTAGAATCGGAAAGAATGTCAGAATCAATGGAACTCCCTAGCAAATAAAAGAAAAGAACAGAAAGCAAAATGCCTTGGAAAATTTATAAGGATTGTTTCAAGAAAGTTTATATATCTATTGTTACGACCCAAAATCCATTAAAGGTCGTGATGGCGTCGTACACCGCTGTCAGGCAAGCCAAAAATAAATACTTAATTCGGTTCTCATTTTAATACTTCTGAAATCATATTTTCTTAAATTAAATGGTAAAAGATAGAATTTATAAAATAAATAATAATGTTTTTAACAATTTCAATACAGGACAACCCATAACTACCCCAAAATCCGGTGTCACAAGTGCATGAGCCTCAACTAGGAATATAAAATAAAATACAACATATGTCCGAAATACAAATTCGGACATGAGAAATATAAATACTCTGAAGGAGACTCTGCTGGTTGCGGACTCGTAACGTGGAATGCAGCTTACCTAAATCCCCGCAATAATCGCGCCTCTGCGCCCACACGGCCACTAGACATATATGCACCTGCACAAAAATGTGCAGCAGGTGTAGTATGAGTACATAAATCAATGCGTACCCAGTAAGTATCCCGCCTAACCTCGAAGAAGTAGTGGAGAAGGGTCGACTTCGACACTTACTATGGGCTATAAATAAAATATCAATGATATAATTAAGCATGTATTACGTAGGACGGCTGTAAGCTCAATATCATGAAATAAATAAATAATTCTTTTATTAATAAGAAATTTCCAAATTTATTTTTCATCATTTATCATTTTGTATCTCTGGCCAATGAAGCAATAACAATTATCATAAATTCCAAAGCAAGCAATTCAATCATGCGCAAATCATGCCGAGGTAGTACGGCCCGCTCCAACATAAATATTTAAACTATGTAGTGCCGAAGGTTGAAAGGCGCGAACTATAGCTGCATCTATCTGCTACCGAGGCGTTCGGCCCGCTCCACGAAAGAGAAAACACATTAAACAACCAATTCAAGATTTATTAAGGGGCAAATATTCCAAGAATTTCAAATTCCCATTTAACGGTCAAGTAAATGAAGTTTAATCTTTTTATAATTCCTTTATTGAGTTTTTAAATGTTTTAAACAATTAATTTAACAAGTAGGGCACAACATCGCAAGCACAACATGATATGGGTCCTAGACTACCCGGACATAATCATGATAGCAGCTACGCACGGACTCTCGTCACCTCGTGCGTATGTAGCCCCCACAAATAGAAGAACATAATGATTTGATTCACCTATGGGGTTAATTCCCTTAGAAAGGAGACTTACCTCGCTCCGAAGTTCCATAGCCGCCTCCCAAGCCTTTCAAACATCTCAAATTGACGCCCAACGCTCCAAAACTATTCAATAAATGTGCAAATCCATAAATATATACTCTAATACTCATTATAATTCAATTTACAACAATTTCCAACTCCGCTCGAAAAGTCGATAAAAATCACTCTCGGGTCCACGTGCCCGGATTCTGAAAACTTTCAAAGATAAACACTACCCATAGCATTACGAGTTCAAATATATAATTTATTCTCAATTTCATGCCCAAATTCGTGGTCAAAATCAAAAAATATAATTTCTAGGTTTTCTACCAAAACCCCCCATAATTTCTACTAATTTTCAGGCTTAAATCCTTATACAACCCATGTATTTAACTTACAATGGATAGGAATAACCTACCTTGGCATAGATGATGAAAACCCCCCACTTGAAACTCTCCAAAATTGCCCAACAAAGTGAAAAATGGGAGAAAAATGGGCCAAATCCCGTTTTAAAGGAAACCTCACTGCCCAGCTCGAATTCTCGCACCTGCGGTCACTTGACCGCTTCTGCGGTTCTGCAGGTGCAGTAATTATTCCGCTTCTGCGGAGATTCCCCCTAGCTACTGCTTCCGCCTCTGTGCCTTCCCTTCTGCAGCTGCGGTCTCGCTTCTGCGGCGAGATAATCGCATCTGCGGTCTCAGCACTGCCCAACTAAAATCGCACTTGCACCCCTCATGGCCGCTGCTACGGCTCCGCACCTACGGCCAAAACCTCGCAAGTGCGGTTACACCAGATACGAGCTGCCTCATCATTCCTTTAGTCCAAACATTGATCCATTAACCATCCGGAAATCCACCCGAGGCCCTCGGGACCTCAACCAAATATATCAACACGTCCCAAATCACATTACGATCTTAGTCGAGGCCTCAAATCATGCCCAACAACATCGAAATTACGAATCACCCTCCAATTCAAACTTAATGAACTTTGAAATTCCAAACTTCTACAATCGATGCCGAAACCTATAAAATTATGTCCGATTGACCTCAAATTTTTCACACAAGTCATAATTGACATTACGGACCTACTCCAACTTCCAGAATCGGAATCCGACCCCGATATCAAAAAAGTCCACTCTCGGTCAAACTTCCCAAAACCTTCAAATTCCAACTTTTGCCAAATGACCTCAAAATGACCTACGGACCTCCAAATCCACATCCGGACGCGCTCCCAATACCAGAATCACCATACATAGCTAATCTTAGACTCCGAATCCCAAATAAACATTGATAATATTGAAATGCACTTCATCTCAAATCTATGAAATTCTTCCAAAATGCCAACTTCCATAATAGGCACCGAAATGCTCCCGAGTCATCCAAAACCCGCTCCGGACATACGCCCAAGTCCAAAATCATCATACGAACCTGTTGGAACGTTCAAATCCCGATTCCGAGGTCGCTTACACAAAAATCATACTTTAGTCAATCTTTCCAATTTAAGACTTCCGAAATTAGAATTTTCTTCCCAAATCAACTCTGAACTTCCCGAAATTCAATTCCGACCACGCGTACAAGTCATAATACCTGAAGTGAAGCTACTCAAGTCCTCAAACCGTCGAACGACACGCTGGATCTCAAAACGACCGGTCAGGTCGTTACATTCTCTCCCACTTAAACATACGATCGTCCTCGAATGTGTTAAGAACTGCTCCAGAATTGTCCGAAATTATTTTTTAATACCTCGTGCACCTACCCGTGCTACCACAACCCAGTTAAGCATATTAGCTCGAGAAAATCTGAAGATTCTCCTTTTTATTTAGTCAAATTAGCCTTAGAGCCAAATTCTAACATCTGATATCCTCTACCAGGTCTGTTTCCAACATACAAACACCGTATCCATCACTACACAATGCACCAATACATGGTTGCATACCTTTACTGAATTCATACCATGCACCGTGTAACTCACATGACCATAATAACATCCTCTAACAATGATAGTCGAAATCCCACGAATCTGATGCTCGCACGCACCTCACGAAGCATATAAGCCCCATTTCAACTCTCGCAATACTGCCACAACAGAAGGGATGTGTAGAAATTCATAACCAACTTCTGAGTCGACAAATCATTGAGTCCCTCCTCCTGACAAGGACCATTACCCCATTATGAACCAAATAACGATATTCACTTTTTAATATGCCTCATATAATCCGATCGCACTGATCCCATGTCCAATAATCTTGTCTCACCCAGCATAAGCTGTTCCGGCAATAAGCCACCACAAACACTACCAAAGGTCTCATATGATGCCACCATGTGCCAACAATCCACAAACTTGCATGTGATACATAAGGAAAAATGAACTCCGGAAAGAACTGCTCAACCCACGTGACTAATTAAACAACTGAAAAAATGTTATGAACCTTCCTCAGAAAATGAGAAGCAAAACACACAAAAATAGGTACAGGGAACTATACTCAACATCACACTATTGCGGCGTACCACCCGATCTAACCATGATACCCGTGGCGGTGTGCCACCCAATCCAAACAACATACCTGTGGTGGCGTGCCACATGATCCAACCGTATACCCGTGGCGGCGTGCCACCCGATCCACACATGACAATAAATAGCGAAGTACCCATCAAACCAAAACGCTTATACCTACGAAATACCTGAATGTCAACCACAAGCACGCCAAGTGCACAATACGATCCCTGGGGAGACAGATAGCGCCATACACTACAAAACTCGAGCACGACTAAGGTGTAATAAATGACCCACATCTCGGGAGCCATCCTGCTCATATAACATCACAAACTATACGGGATCTCAATACGAGTGCAAATAAACAAATTGCCTCACAACCCACATGGCACAATAGAGACTACACGGAAAGGCCGACAACAGAAATATCATCCAAGGCCCGAAGATCCCTTCGAAAACAACGCAATGCTGTAATGAACACATCCGGCCTGATATAGAGCCCACATTGACATTTAGATCCATCCACAGACCTCAAGCTGATTCTGATCGTACCGCACCGAGCTAATAACATTTCAAGGATCCACAATAACCCTCTTTCCCTCGACACACAAGAACAACCGTCAAATCCGAAACAAACTTCCATAGTCCGCAACCAAATGAACCGAGCACCCTTCAGGCATAAATACCCACATTAGCGATAGTACCACAATCTTCATACTTGGTTTTAAATCTTTAATCAATCAGGTGACTACATGTCACACTTATACAATCTTCCCGTGGGATACGCTCCCATGACCTTCCGCACCAGGTGACAAGTCTGCACATCTATACCACCGGCCACACTAATGTTGTTAAGCAAATCAAAAAGTCACAAATCGGTACACACAGCCTCTTACACAGGACACCGATCTCAGGTGACGCTAACGACAATACCAGCTGATTCTAACCACCTGAATTCTTCCCTGATCATCCGAGCTCGTGGCATTCTTGTCAATACCGAACCGCAACCTTGATCCTCATCTTCCAATTCCACATGCCGCTCACTGCACCTAACATGCCAATACGTGAGAGTACCAAAATTTTCATAATAACCCATGATCCACTAATAGGATAAACACTTCATCATATAGAAACCTTTTACTTAGCTCATTTCAGAAGAACCAATGCAACACGCAACTAAATTGCCAAACCGCAGAAAATACAACCTCATGTCGTAATCTAAACTGCCATAACTCTTCCGTAAATCCCTTTACACAACAAAGCCATACGAATTGAATACCTCCCAAATCAACCAAGTTGTGGTGGCGCTCAAGACCAAGTGTATAACCACAAACTACATGTATAACTTCACGCTGGAGAAGCTGGTCACTGCTATAACCGTGCTGATTGAACCATTACCAACCGAGCCACTTCTTCTAATTTACTCCAGATTTGCCTTGGGAATAATAATAGCTCCATTTAAAACATAACGAACCCAATTCCGCACTCATCCTGAGTGACCTTATTTCACAAGACCACGTTGTCTCCAAATCCCATGAACCATCTCCTACCCTCCTTATGTGCATATTCACATCTTCAACTGGTACACCTATTCTGAAAATCCCTCTATGAATCCGAAGTTATTTTCTCCCATTCCTCCAATGCCACATCGTAGACCGAAGATAATGTAGAACACTCCAAGCCACTTTTTATAATCCACTGCAAAACCTTAGTACTTAACCATACTACTGGCTCGAAATTCTTAGGCACTGCACTTTGAATCTTTAAACCCACTAGAACCATTATTGAGAGTCACCCACTATGACTTGTTCCCAATTATGATCAAACTCCAAGGCCCTGCTAGCACATGAACACCTTCTCAAAGAAGCACTCGGCTGACTCACTTTCCTTGTACATTACATCTACACGAAGCATAAACTCTGAGTCTTCCCAAAACCTAAACATGAATCGATAAGGCCAATTGTAGCACACATTCATCAAATTCTTTGCTCAAATCACCACTGATGTTCTCTTTCCTTAGTCGTAACAACCCACCAATATGCCGATAACCAGAAACCTCACAAGTAGACAACCATGCAATCCAATCATAGGTGGTGGGGCTCTCCCACTTAAGCTTGAAGCTACCATTACATAACCATGGAGCCTACCAAGATTCCTTCTTCCTCACTGACATGACCTCGCACAATTGACCCGCCAAATTCCTCTAAATCCTTATGTTAACCATTTCATGAACGCTCTAAATCACTAGCCATATTTATATGTTCGACCTCTTACCGGATAGCCAGTAAAATTCTTCGTATAAGCTTCATCAACACCACGTAATAGTTAACCTGCTCGCCGAAAATAACCCACCTGTGGAAATTCCATATTTTCATCTTCCAACAACACTGCACCGAGTACAATTACCACGAAATAAATAAACCATCCTGAGCCTGTGCTCGTTCACCGGCTGTACAAGTCCATTCACTCCTCATGGACATCAACTAAAGGTGCAACAATACATTCCAATCCAAAGTCATGTTGTATCCTTCTTCATACCATGCAACTTATTTCCGTCGTATCCAACCCTTCTCCGTATAGTAGCCAATATTCCAAATTAAGCCCATAGACCCGGTCACTACCCACCATGAATCCAAAATCACTCTAACTTCCCCCAATGTGTGTGGCTATCCTACCACAGAACCCACATGCTACTATGCCACTCTCTCACTTTGGTCAAACCCTCTCCTTTAATCAACTCGACTTCTGCTTCTCACACTTGGCCTTCTAGAAACTTAACCGCGACAAGACACCTCCCACATTTCTTTCCTCATTCTCCGCTGCCCAGCTGTTGCCTTAAATCAAAAATCTGTCTCTGTAGCACTTGAACTAATAGATTGCTACCAACTTTAAACCTCTCCGAAGATCATCCTTCTCGATCCATCAATACCAGGAACACCGATTCGATCCTAAACCACTACACTCCACGATCTCTGACAGCTGCTTCTCCGACACCGTTTCACAATACCCTGCCCCGAAGATGAATTGGAGAAGACCATAACATCAGCGAACTTAATGCATTCAACAAGGATGATGACACCATATAACAGATTAAAATTCTACCACGCTCGAAAATACCAAGTCTTGTTATTCCATCAACACAAACTTGAACATTCTTAGTCCGATTGCCTTTCCTCCACCGGAAATAAAACACTAAACCTATGAATCACGCATTGAGAAAAACAAACTCCCTTCAATTCATTCACTGCCATTACACGTAGACAAGTATCCTACCATTACCTTAATATTGTGTGATAACAACTCATGAACATCATAGCAATTGGTGCATAGCTCCAAAACCATCAGAAATACAGCTACTGAGCTGAGATGACAGAACATCCTTCCACGAGGCGACGACATTAGCCCAATCGAATACATAGGGAGAAATATCCTGCTCTACATCAGTAGTGCCATTAAAATTCCCCGATTCCAAATTTATAACAAGCGCTTCTCGTCGCATAAGATTGAATAGGAAGGAAATGAAGGCATAAGCCTCAAAGGAATCAAATCGCACGATGAGGAATCAAGAAGGGAAGTGATCCTATCAGCCCAGTAGCCTCTCGAAGATAAGTACAGACGTCTCCGTACCGATCCACAAGACTCTACTAGACTCGTTCATGACTCGTGAGACCTAAGTGAACCTAGTGCTCTGATACCATGTTGTCACGACCCAAAATCCATTAAAGGTCGTGATGGCGCCGGACACCGCTGTGAGGCAAGCCAAAAATAAATACTTAATTTGGTTCTCATTTTAATATTTTTGAAATCATATTTCCTTCAATTAAATGGTAAAAGATGGAATTTACAAAATAAATAATAATATTTTTAACAATTTCAATACAGGACAACCTATAACCAACCTAAAACCTGGTGTCACATGTGCATGAGTCTCAACTAAGAATATAAAATAAAATACAACATCTGTCCGGAATACAAATTCGGACAGGAAAAATATAAATACTCTAAAGGAGACTCTGCTAACTGCGGACTCGTAACGTGGAATGCAGCTCACCTAAGTCCCTGCAATAACCGCGCCTCTGCGCCCACACGGCCACTAGACATATATGCACCTGCACAAAAATGTACAGCAAGTGTAGTATGAGTACATAAATCAATGCGTACCCAGTAAGTATCCCGCCTAACCTCGAAGAAGTAGTGACGAGGGATCGACTTCGACACTTACTATGGGCTATAAATAAAATATCAATGATATAATTAAGCATGGATTACGTAGGAAGGCTGTAAGCTCAATATCATGAAATAAGTAAACAATTTTTTTGTTAATAAAAAATTTCCAAATTTATTTTTCATCGTTTATTATTTTGTATCTCAGGCCAATGAAGCAATATCAATTATCATAAATTCCAAAGCAAACAATTCAATCATGCGCAAATCATGCCGAGGTCGTACGGCCCGCTACAACATAAATATTTAAATTGTGCATTGCCGAGGGTCGAACGGCGCGAACCATAGATACATCTACTACCGAGTCATTCGGCCCGCTCTATGAAAGAGAAAACACATTAAACAGCCAATTCAAGATTTATTAAGCGGCAAATATTCCAAGAATTTTAAATTCCCATTTAACGGTCAAGTAAATGAAGTTTAACCTTTTTATAATTCCTTTATCGAGTTTCTAAATATTTTAAACAATTAAATTAACAAGTCGGGCACAACATCGCAAATATAACATGATATGGGTCCTAAACTACCCGAACATAAGCATGATAGTATCTACGCACGGATTCTCGTCACTTCATGCGTACGTAGCCCCCACAAATAGAAGCAAATAATGATTTGATTCACCTATGGGGTTAATTCCCTCTTACAAGGATAGAAAGAAGACTTACCTGGCTCTGAAGTTCCATAGCCGCCTCCCAAGCCTTTCAAGCAACTCAAATCGACGCCCATCGCTCCAAAACTATTCAATAAATGTGAAATTTCATAAATATATACTCTAATACTCATTATAATTCAATTTATAAACATTTTCAACTCCGCTCGAAAAGTCGATAAAAAGCACCCTCGTGCTCACGTGCCCGGATTCCAAACTTTTTGAAGATAAACACTACCCATAGCATTACGAGCTCAAATATATAATTTATTCTCAATTTCATGCCCAAATTCGTGGTCAAAATCCAAAAATATAATTTCTAGGTTTTCTACCAAAAACCTCATAATTTCTACTAATTTCCATGTTTAAATCCTTATACAAACCATGTATTTAACTTACAATGGATGGGAATAACTTGCCTTGGCATAGATGATGAAAACCCCCACTTGAAACTCTCCAAAATCACCCAACCAAGTGAAAAATGGGAGAAACATGGGCCAAATCCCGTTTTAAAGGAAACCTCACCGCCCAGCTCGAATTCTCGCACCTGCGGTCACTTGACCGCTTCTGCGGTTCAGCAGGTGCGGCAATTATTCCGCTTCTGCGGAGATGCCCCCAAGCCATTGCTTCCGCTTCTGCGCCTTCCCTTCCGCATGTGCGGTCTCGCTTCTGCGGCGAGATAACCGCATATGCGGTCTCAGCACTGCCCCACTAGAATCTCACTTGCGCCCCTCATGGCTGCTTTTGCGGCTCCGCACCTGCGGCCAAAACCTCGCAGGTGCGGTTACACCAGATACCAGCTGCCTCATCATTCCTTTAGTCCAAAAATTGATCAGTTAACCATCCGTAATCCTCCCAAGGCCCTCGGGACCTCAGCCAAATATACCAACACGTCCCAAACCACATTACGATCTTAGTCGAGGCCTCAAATCACGTCCAACAACATCGAAACTATGAATCACCCTCCAATTCAAACTTAATGAACTTTGAAATTCTAAACTTCGACAATCGATGCTGAAACCTATGAAATCGCGTTTGATTGACCTCAAATTATGAACACAAGTCATAATTAACATTACGGACCTACTTCAACTTCCGAAATCAGAATCTGACCCCGATATCAAAAAGTCCTCTCCTGGTCAAACTTTCCAAAACCTTCAAATTCCAACTTTCGCCAAATCACCTCAAAATGACCTACGGACCTCCAAATTCACCTCCGAACGCACTCCCAATACCAGAATCACCATACGAAACTATTTCCAGACTCGGAATCTCAAATGGACATTGATAACATTGAAATCCACTTCAGTACAAACCTATGAAATTCTTTTAAAATGCCAACTTTCATAATAGGTGTCGAAATTCTCCCGGGTCATCCAAAACCCGCTCCGGATATACGCCCAAGTCCAAAATTATCATACAAACCTGATGGAATCTTCAAATCCCAATTCCGAGGTCGTTTACTCAAAAATTATACTTTAGTCAATCCTTCCAACTTAAGGCTTCCGAAATTAGAATTTTCTTCCCAAATTAACTCCGAACTTTTTGAAATTCAATTTCGACCACGCGCACAAGTCATAATACCTGAAGTGAAGCTACTCAAGGCGTCAAATCGCCGAATGACGCGCTGGATCTCAGAACGACCGGTCGGGTCGTTACATCTATCTATTTGAATTTTTCTATTATTTTTTTCAGAGAAGAAGAGAAAAAAAAAGAGAATTTTTATGAATGACGACAAGAAGAACTTTATACTAGATATATGAGTTGTTTGTTTCAACTCTTCATCAAAATCTTTTAGAATTTTCTTATATCATGCATGTATACTTCTTTCAGAGTATCGTTTCAGCTTTAGTGGGAGGATTGCTTTACTTATTGAGTACCGCCGCGGTGTACTGGCGTTCTCTCCATAGGAACCTACATTGATCTATGTCAATGTAGGCACAAATTTTGCAGGTAAGAAGGTTACGAGCTAGGATATTCTCCTCCCATTTTCAGAAGATTTGGTGAGCTCCATTTTAGTTCGTGGAGTTCGTTGATTTCAGAATTTTGTCTTATTATTTCAGTATTTCTTAGAGGCTTCATAGACAGAGTCAGAACAGAGTCATGGGTTTTCACTTTGCATTACATTTCTTTTTCAATGTATACAATATAATATAATGAATTTCTTTTCAGAATATTATTTCATTTGAAGATTTTAAAAAAATATTTACTTTAAATCATATCGAATTGTGCTAAGATGCATTACATAACAGAAATAGAACAGAATAAAGAAGACAAGATGTTTCGCTCGGTCAAGTTAAGGCACCGAGTGTCGGTTACGACTTGGTTAAAAATCGAGTCGTGACACTTTCGTGGGTCAATATGCCTGATAAATTGGACATTAATGATATACATTGGCAAAGTAATAGTTAGTTGATGGAATTCATGTCTCGGGCTAGAGATTGATGATACACCTTTATGAAAGCTTATAAGTTTTCATGTGTAAACCCTGCAAGTGGATTTTGTATCCGTCACATGAAATAAGTTAAGCGAAGTCTAAAGGAAATAATCAATGAATTAAATTGTCAATAATTTAATTTATTTGATTAGTATCTGAATCTTAACATGGGAAGTTAAATAAGGTTTAATAGAAGAATTTCGAAATTGAATTGAGGAGTGCAATTACGAATTTTTAGTGGAATAATTCATAATTTATTATGGTAGTATTAATTTGTATATTTCGAATTAAGTCCATAATAGGAAGCCTCATTAATTAAATATTGTGGTCCCTGTTGTGTACGAATATTTAGGAATTAAATAGAATTCTATTTCTTGGTAGAAAAGTGTAACGACCCAACATGTTTAGGAAAATATTTTAAACCCTAAAACCTGTGGCTATATAAAGGGGTCTTATTCCATAAGATGCCATGGCTTTTAGTACCCGATTTTCCTAGGAAAAACTCGCCCACACGAGTTTCGCTAATTTCGGGCATTATTCGAGTCACACAGCAGAAGACCGTGGAACTGGAGGATGATCTCGTGGACAGTGGCGGAGGCAGCACTTCTGCTAAGAGGGTTCAAAAAAGAATAAGTTAAAAAAATTAAAGAGATTGTAGCTAGTGGGAATGGAATCAAAGACCTCATAATGATTTTGAACCCCCTTGACCACTAAGCCATGCTTTTGGGTTGTGTGAAGGGGATTCAAAACATAATATATAGAGGTAAAAATCAGATTTTGCCTTATATACACAGTGTAATTTTTCAGCAAGGGGGTTCGGGTGAACACCTTTGCGCCCCCTGCTCGTGGATGGTTTTTGCTCATGCTTGAAGGTCTTTTCGCGATCATGGTCACGCTTCAAGAGATAAGTATCGCTTTTATATTTGATTAAAATCTGTGATTATGTGTTGTCTATATTACATGCAAGTGATCCTGACTATTTGTTTCCGCTGTTTATATATGTTTTCCATCAATTGGTATCAGAGCCTACTTGCATCTAAGTAGATAACAGATTATATATTCATATAGATATGCATATGTAACTATATTCATATAGATATGCATATGTAACTAGTAGAAAAGATTCCTTATTTTTGTGACTGGACCACATAACTAGAAGAAAGTCACAAGAAAAATAAGAGAGATATGGAAAAGAAAATCCTGAGTAATTATATCTATGTTTAACATTCTTGTCTTCTGCTAATTCCTTCAAGAATGTATACTTTATGTCCTTGTTTACGTGGCTAGATAAAAGATTCCTATAACAGATTCCTCGTGTTTTTGGGTTCTAACATTGAAACAGAGCCTTTTGAGAAATCGAATAATGAGGAAATTTACTTCCATGGGAAGTACTGTAGGACAAGTAATTCATATGTTTATGCTTCTCTTCCGTAGCCACTAAGAAGGGTGACTTTTTCCTAGTTTCAGTGATTATACGAATATGCATAACTGAAAGGTATCCATTATATGAGCATATTTTCCTCTCATGCGAATATAATAATGTATAATTAAGAATTTATGATAAATAAATAGGTATTACGGAGGTAATTTATTTATTGAGTATCATTGAAAACTCTTAAAGTTTTATACATGTGCGATGATATAATACATGGATTGAGAATTTATGATTAATAAATGGTTATCACTAAGATGATTTATTTATTTGAAATTATTAAAAACTCTTAATAGCTTTATACATGTATGATTATATAAACACATGGATTGAGAGTTATAATTAATAAATAGGATCCACAAAAATGTTCTATTTATTTGAGTCATGAACAAATATACTCAATGTATCATGTGTAAGTTGTCTTGGATCAATGTATGCTAGTGGCGGAGTTTTTATCGACTAAAAAGGTATTTACCATTAGATACTAGTAGCACTAACTTTATTCATGAGAAGAGATATTAAGGATCAAAACGGTAAAAAATAATACCTTGGATTCTCAAGTGTATAAAACGGGAGGACAATTTGATGTAAGAGGAAATTTTGTATATCTTACGCAAAAAAAGGACATAATCAATGTCATGTGCTCATGGAATAATTATAAGTATAATAGAAAGCATGATCATATTTATTTTAATCCATGAGAATGCCTAAAACGGTTAATCTCTGAATTTGGTCATAGATTTGGAGGTCATGAATTTGACAAACTCCGGTTGACCTGAAATTTAGTAGATCCATTAAAAATGACTTGGTGAGAAACATTCACTGTTATGCAATGAATCACGTTGTTTTCTGGTGTTTCGAGGTCTTTTAGATGGGGGTTTAAGCAGTTTATTGGATTAAATAAGCTTTAAATATGAAAAACTATTCTTTTTATATCGATTTTATTTGTGTTAAATCTGGAACATGATTACACCTGATGATTTAACTTAATATGATATATGAAAATAATATAAATCATATTGGTTGAATCTTAAATTCGCCTACAAAGACTTATTCGAATTTGGTCTAGTTTTGGTGATCATCATCTCCAATTGACTTGAAATTTGGTGGATTCATCAAAAACGACCTGATAAGAAATACTCACTATTGTGCAGTGAATTATGTCGTATTTCGGCAGTTCAGGATCGTTTAGATGGATTTTTTGGCAGTTTGCGGGATTAAAATGTGATTTGAATATGAAAAGTCATTCTTTATGTCGGGTTTATTTATGTTAAATCTGAAACATAGTAACACATGTTGATTTGACATAATTGATATATGGTAAGAATTTAACTCATATTTTAAATTCTTAAAAATGCTTAAAATCGTAACTTTTCGAATTTGGTCGCAGTTTTGGAGATCATGACTTTTATGATCTCCGATTGACCTGAAATTTGAGCTGTTTGGATGGGTTTTTTGTCACGACCCGGAATTTCCACCTTCGGGATCGTGATGGCACCTAACATTTCACTTGCTAGGCAAGACAACGTTAGAGGATTCTTTAAGCCAACTTTAGTCAATTTCAATAACAGAATCAATCAAACTAAATAGAAGCTAAAACTGAAATGTGAAAAAATATAAAGCCCATAATATTTGATATAATACGGATCTAGAGTCACAACTCACGAGTTTCTAAAATTTTCTATAAACAGAGTCTGAACGTAATACAAATGTTCTGAATGAAAAGAAACAGTAAAATAAGGAAACTAGAAAGGGACTCCAAGGTCTGAGGACGCCAGCAGGTCTACCTTGTGTCTCCGATAAGCAAGTCCGGACTGTCGAGTCTCACAATCAGCTAGGGCCGGTAATAAAATCTGTACAAGAAGTGCAGAGTGTAGTATGAGTACAACCGACTCCATATACTCGTAAGTGTCGAGCCTAACCTCGACGAAGTAGTGACGAGGCTATGACAAGACACTCACATAATAAACCTGTGTAAATAACAATATATGTATAAGATAACAACAGATAAAATTTAATCATGTACTATTGGGAGGGGACATGATAAAGGGGATACAAGATACGAGAAATACAGCGGAAATGATAACCAACACAGTCAATATGCCTTTAACCAGTGAAAACAATTAAGCACAATAAAGAAAATTGCACGGCATCACCCTTCATGCTTTTACTCTCAGCCTTACAATGGAACAATGATACTGCACGGCATCACCCTTCGTGCTTTTACTCTCAGCCTCACACGTCCTAATTCCTCAAGTCAAGGTTAGCCACGACACTTACCTTGCTCCAAAAGTTCACTCAAAGCTCAATCACAACTTTGCCTCTCAAACAAGCCTCCGAGCCAATAGAATCTAGCAAATTACCAACCAAACAATTCAAATTAAGCCTTAGGAACTACCCGCGATTGTAAAGGATTGAATTTAGATCATTATTGAAAAAGTCAACAAAAGTCAAACCCCGGGCCCGCTTGGTCCAATTCCAGAATTCGGACCAAAACCTGATTACCCATTCACCCCCGAAATCAGTTATGTAATTTGTTTTGGAATCCGACCTCAATTTGAGGTCTAAATCCCCATTTTACAAAAATCCCTAATTCTATCCAAACCCCTAATTTCAACCCTGAAAACACAAGATTTTAGGTTGAAATCTTAGGAAATGAAGTGAAAGATTGAAAGAAACTAGTTTAAAATTACTTATGAATGATTTCGGAAGAAGAGTTCTTTGAAAAATTGCCTCTAGGGTTTCTAAGTTTGAAAATTTGAGAGAATGAACAAAAATCCCGTCTAAGTCCCATTTTGATTAGTTTCAGATGTCACATTTGTGACCTGGGGTTCGCAAATGCGAAGATCTTCACATCTCTGCTTCCATCGCAAATACGATAAATTATTCGCAAATGCGAACTGGCCATATCGCAAATGCGACCTATTGATCGTAAATGCGAAGTAGACCCCCCTCCTCCCCAAGTCCCTATCGCAAAAGCGAAGACCTGGTCGCAATTACGCAACTGGGTCTCTCCGCAAATGCGAAGGTTATGTTTGCAAATGCAAAAATGACAGGTTTGCTGCCATATCGCAAATGCGAGGCCTGACCTCGCAAATGCGAGATCAGAGGCCTGCACCAGAACTGAGACACACCAGCAATATTTTCTAAGTCCAATCCATTCTGTAGCGTATCCGAAACTCACCCGAGCCCTCGGGGTTCTAAATCAATTATGCATACAAGTCTAAAATAATCATACAAACTTGCTTGCGCGATCAAAATGCCAATATAATACCTAGAACTACGAATTTAGCATCAAATCAAAGGAAATTTTTAAGAAAACTCATGAACTTCAAATTTCACAACCGAACGTCCGAATCACGTCAAACCAACTCCGTTTCTCACCAAATTTGACAGACAAGTCATAAATATAGTATTGGATCTATACTGGATTCCGGAACCAAAATACGGGCTCGGTATCCAAAAAGTCAAACATTGGTCAAATATTTCAAAGTCATTAAGCCTTTAACTTTCAAATTTTAACAAAGTGCGATAACTCGGGTTAGGGACTTCCGAATTCGAGGGCATACGCCCAAGTCCCCAATCACAATACAGACCCACCGAGACCGTCAAAATACAAATTCGGGTCCGTTTGCTCAAAATGTTGACCGAAGTCAACTCAAATGGATTTTTAAGGTAAAAATTTTATATTTTCTCAGTTTTTAACATGAAAGCTTTCCGAAAAAATACTCGGATTGCGCACGCAAATTGAGAAAGGCTAAAATGAGGTATTTAAGGCTTCAAAGCGCATAATTAGTTTCTAAAACATAAGATGACCTATTGGGTCATCACATTCTCCACCTCTAAAATAACCGTTCGTTCTCGAACGGATATAGAAAAGTATCTGGGCTGGTGAAAAGGTGGGGATATCTACTCCGCATATCCGACTCGAACTCCCAAGTAGCTTCATTGATGGGCTGACCTCTCTACTATACTCAGACTGAAGGATAACTCTTCCACCTCAACTAACGAACCTTTCGGGCTAGAATAGCCACCGACTCCTCCTCGTAAGTCAAATCCTTGTCCAACTGGACAAATTTGAAATCTAACACATTGGACGGATCGTCGTGATACTTACGGAGCATGGACACATGGAACACCGGATGAACTGCTGATAAATCCGGTGGTAACACATGCTGGTAAGCCACCTCTCCCACTCTCTCAAGAATCTCAAAAGGCCCGATATACCTAGGGCTCAACTTGCCCTTCTTTCCGAACCTCATCATACCCTTCATGGGTGATATCCGGAGCAACACTCTCTCTCCGACCATGAATGCAACATCACGAACTCTATGGTCGGCATAACTCTTCTGCCTGGACTGAGCTGTGCGAAGTTGATCCTGAATAATCTTGACCTTATCCAAGGCATCCTGTACTAAATCTGTACACAACAACCGAGCCTCCCCTGGCTTAAACCATCCAACTGGCGATCGGCACCGCCTACCGTATAATGCCTCATAGGGAGCCATATGAATGCTCGCCTGGTAGCTGTTGTTGTAAGAAAACTCCACGAGCGGCAAGAACTGATCCCAAGAACCTCTGAAGTCTATAAAACAAGTGCGGAGCATATCCTCCAATATCTGAACAGTGCGCCCGGACTGTCCGTCCGTCTGAGGATGAAATGTTATTCTCAGCTCCACCTACGTGCCCAACTCATGCTGTACTGCCCTCCAAAAGTGCGAGGTGAACTACGACCTCGATCAGAAATGATAGACACAGGCACACCATGAAGACGGACGATCTTGCGGATGTAAATCTCTGCCAACTGAAGAATAGGTAACTGCCAAAGGAATGAAGTGCGCTGACTTGGTCAGCCTGTCCACAATGATCCAAGCTGCATCGAACTTCCTTTGAGTTTGTGGGAGTCCAACAACGAAATCCATACTGATACGCTCCTACTTCCACTCAGGAATCTCTAACTTCTGAAGCAAACCACCAGGTCTTTGATGCTCACACTTTACCTGCTGATAATTTAGACACCGAGCTACATATACAACTATGTCCTTCTTCATTCTCCTCCACCAATAATACTGCCATAAGTTTTGATAAATCTTGGCAGCGCCCAGATGAATAGAATACCGAGAATTGTGGGCCTTCTCAAGAATCAAATCACGAAGTCCATCCACATTAGGCACACATACACGACCCTACATCCTCAAAACTACATCATCTCCAATAGTAACCTGCTTGTCACCACTGTGCCGCACTATGTCCTTAAGGACAAGCAAATAAGGGTCGTCATACTGCCGCTCCTTGATGCGCTCAAACAAGGAAGACCGAGCAATTGTACAAGCTAGGACACGGCTGAGCTCCAAAATATCCAGCCTCACAAACTGATTGGCCAAAGCCTGAACATCTGATGCAAGCAGTCTCTCATTGACTAGAATATACGCAAGGCTGCCCATACTGGCTGCCTTTCTACTCAAGGCGTCGGCCACCACATTGGCTTTCCCGGAATGATACAAGATGGTGATATCATAGTCTTTCAATAGCTCCAACCACCTCCTCTATCTCAAATTGAGATCCTTTTGCTTGAACAAATACTGTAGGCTCCGATGATCCGTGAAAATCTCACATGACACGACGTAAAGATAGTGCCTCCAAATCTTCAGCGCATGAACAATGGCTGCCAACTCTAAGTCATGGATAGGGTAATTTTTCTCATGAACCTTCAACTGTCGCGACGCATATTCAATCACCCTGCCATCCTGCATCAATACTGCACTGAGCCCAACATGGGATACATCACAATATACCGTATAAGATCTTGAACCTGTGGGCAACACTAACACCGGCGTTGTAGTCAAAGCAGTCTTGAGCTTCTGAAAGCTCGCCTCACACTCTCCTGACCATATGAACGGGACACCCTTCTGGGTCAACCTGGTCAACGGGGATGTTATAGATGAGAACCCCTCCACAAACCGATGGTAATAACTCGCCAATCCCAAGAAACTCCGGATCTCCGTGGCTGAAGTGGGTCTAGGCCAGTTCTGAACTACCTTTATCTTCTTAGGGTCTACCTGAATGCCCTCTGCTGATACAACGTGCCCCAAGAAAGCGACTGAATCCAATGAAAACTCGCACTTTGAAAACTTAGCATATACTGGCTGTCTCTCAGAGTCTGAAGTACAATCCGAAGATCATTCTCGTGCTCCTCTTGACTGCGGGAGTAGATCAAGATATCATCAATAAGAATAATCACAAAGAGTCCAAATAAGGCTTGAACACTCGGTTCATCGGATCCATAAATGTTGCTGGGGCGTTTGTCAACCCAAAGGATATTACTAGAAACTCACAATGCCCGTACCGAGTCCAAAAAGTTGTCTCATGGTAGCCCGACCTCAAATCAATCTTAGAAAATACCTTGTCGCCCTGAAGCTGATCAAATAAGTCATCAATCCTCGGTAATGGATACTTGTTCTTGATGGTGACTTTGTTCAACTACCGATAATCTATGCACATCCTCATCGATCCATCTTTCTTCTTCACGAACAACACAGGCGCACCCCAGGGTGAGACACTAGGTCTAATGAAGCCCTTATCAAGCAAATCCTGCAACAGCTCCTTCAATTCTTTCAACTCTGGCAGGGCCATATGGTATGGAGGAATAGAAATGGGATGAGTGCCCGGAGCCAAATCAATACAAAAATTAATATCCCTGTCGGGTGGCGTCCCTGGCAGCTCTGCAGGAAACACATCTGGAAACTCACGGACAACTGGTACTGAATCCATGGTAGGAACCTCTGCACTAGAATCACGAACATATGCCAAATAAGCTAGACACCCCTTGTAGACCATACACCGAGCCTTCATATAAGAGATAACCCTGCTGGTAGAATGTCCAGGAGTCCCTCTTCACTCTAATCGAGGCAACCCCGGCAAGGCTAAGGTCACTGTCTTAGCGTGAAAATCCAATATAGCATGATAAGGTGATAACCAATCCATATCCAAGATAACATTGAAATCTACCATATCGAGAAGTAGAAGATCTACGCTAGTCTTAAGATTCCCTATGTGACCACACACGAACGATAAACGCAATCTACAACGATAGTATCTCCTACAGGTGTGGACACATACACAGGAGCACTCAAAGAATCACAAGGCACAACATAGAACTGAATCATCTCTATTGCAAATTGAAACGGTACCTGTGATAACAATGTCAGATGACTCAGCCTCGAGCCTGGCTGGAAATGTATAACATCGGGGCTGGGCCCCACCACTCTAGATTATATCTCTAACGGCCTGACCACCTCTAGCGTCCTGACCTCCACCTCTAACGGCCTGACCACCACCTCTGGCTGCCTGACCCCTACCTCTAGCTGGCTGAGTGGGCGGTGAAGCATCCGAAGCCCGGAGCATGGCACAAGAACCCTGATGTTGTGAACTGCTTGATGCACGAGGGAAAAATCTAGCAATGTACCTCGAATCACCATAAGTATAACAGGACCTCGGCTGCTGTGACTGATGACCCTGAAACTAACCCGGTCGACCTGAGTAACCAACCTGAAAACTCTAGAGCGGAGGTGCACTAATAGGAGTTTGTGGTGCACTGTAGCCTAGCTTATCGGAATAAGGCATATGAGGGCCACGTCCACTTGAAGCATTGTGGGATGCCTGGAGTGCTGAATGAAACGGCCTGGGAGGACAGCCCCTACCAAAAGTACCCCTGCCTCTAGAAGAGGCGCTGAAAAATCCACCGGAATGACGAGGCCTCTTGTCAGACCCCTTACCTCCCCCCTGTGTAAGAACCATCTCGACTCGCCTGGCAACATTAGCAGCCGTCTGAAAAGAAATCTCACTCCTGGTCTGCTTAGCCATCTGCAACTTGATAGGCTGAGCAAGTCCCTCAATAAACCTCCTCACCATCTCTCTCTCTCTCAGTAGGAAGCAGAAGAATAACATGACTGGCCAAATCCACAAAACGGGTCTCATACTGAGTAACAGTCATAATGCCCTGCTGGAGATGCTCGAACTGCCGATGATACTCCTCTCTCAATGTGACAGGAAGGAACTTCTCAAGAAATATCTGAGAGCACTTGTCCCAAGTAAGAGCAGGTGACCCCACTGGTTTGGTCAATAAAAAATCCTTCCACCATCTGTTATGCAATGCATCTCAACACAATTCGATATGATTTAAAGTAAATACTTTTCTGAATCTTCAAATGAAATAATATTATGAAAAGAAATTTATTATATTATCTTGAATACATTGAAAAACAAATGTAATACAAAGTGGAAAATCATGACTCTGTTCTGACTCTGTCTATGAAGCCTCTAAGAAATACTGAAATAACAAGAAAAAATTCTGGAATCAATGAACTCCACGAACTAAAATGGAGCTCATCAAATCTTCTGGTAATGGGAGGAGAATATCCTAGCTCGTAACCTGCTTACCTACAAAATTTGTGCCTACATTGACATAGGTCAATGTAGGTTTCCATGGAGAGAACGCCAGTACACCACGGTGGTACTCAGTAAGTAAAGCAATCCTCCCACTAAAGCTGAAACAAGACTCTGAAAGAAGTATATATGCATGATATAAGAAAATTCTAAAAGCTTTTGATGAAGAGTTGAAACAAACAACTCATATATCTAGTATAAAGTTCTTTTTGATGTCATTCATAAAAATTCTCTTCTTTTCTTTTCTCTTCTTTTTTGAAAAAAAAATAAAATTCAAATAGATAGATATATAAACTTTCTTGAAACAATCCTTGTAAATTTTCCAAGGCATTTTGTTTTGTTTTGTTTTCTTTGCTGAGGAGTTCCATTGATTCTGGCATTCTCTCTGATTCTAATTCTGAAAATGTCACCATATGATCGGTACGGTGGACGATCCCAACCTGATCGCCTGGACCCTATTCCTGTAGTGCCTCACAGTTCAAGGTTCTAGCATACTCGCGTTCTTGTGCCTTACCAGGACACTTCTATCATAGTGCCTGAACCAACAGTACACTAATCTCCTACTCTGGCATGAGTAGTTTCGGGATAACATAAACCACTAAAGGCTATGAACCCTTCTCAGAAATTTAAGAAAATTCCCAAAATATTCTTCTGAGTGATTATTGTATCACAAAATTTAAAACAATGATATATCTACATAATTCTCATCAAAACAGTTCCATAAAATTATGTAAAAGAAGTTTTAATAGTTTATACATTAAAGAAATATATGCAAGTCATGGATGCATGAGACATGATTTATGGAACATCTATTCTTGAGTTACTAACCATGATAATTATCTAAGATCTTTTCTACAATTCTAATGGATAATGTGAGTCCACTCGTTCCATTCAGAGCCCACATTAACACCCTATACTGTCTAACAATAACTTATGGCATGATCTTTGTGAGAAGACAACTTTAGTAAAAGCATTGTCTCTACTCACCTTGATTACCTACTTTTGAATACCTTCGTTTACTCCAATCCAATGGGTTCAACTCACCAAACAAATCTATACATAGTTAATTTAAAGATCAATACTAGAAGTTCCAAGATTTTTAAAATATAGAAACCCTAGATTTGATTCTCTCCTTCTAGGGTTCTTCATTAATCTAAGTTCTTGTAGTAGTTTATAGGAGCAAATATCAACCATAAACCTCTTTAACAATAGTGATTGAAAGCGATTACGAAACTTACCTTGAATCGTGAAACCCTAGGTTAGTGGAGAGACCTTGTTCTTAAGTTCTTGTTTAGAATCTAGCACTTTTGATATGGAATATTGTTAGAATTAATGTTTGAAAGTAGTATTCTAATGTTAATCGCATTGAAAACTCACTTTAAGTAGTATGAGAACTCTTGGATGACTTGAGGATGAGAGGGGAGGTTTAATCTTTAAAGAATGAGGCTATTTTCTCTCTCCCCGTCCCTTTTATTTCAATTTCACGCCTTTTGCGTCACGGTCCATGCCCAGCGCTACCTAAAACACCCCAAAAATTTTACTTCTTACTTTGGCATTTTGATTCGCGCCTGGCACCCTCCTGGGCGCCCAAAACGCGGCCCATTTTCTGACAAGATAGTTTTCAGTAAAATACCTATAACTTTTTATAGGAACATTGAAATGACAAACAGTTTGAAGTATTAGAAACTAGACTTCAAGAGCTTTCTTTTGATATATAGATCAAATCTTAATTCATTATATATTGATAGATATTCTCATTGAAACTTAGGTCATGTGCGGCTAAGGTCTTGTTCATCCCTTAAACATATCCAATGTGTTCCAATTTACTCCTCTCCTCTTATAACCTTCCATTCAACCTTATAAACATAAGATTTATGTATTTTATACCTTCATATCTTTTCACACACCTTTGTTTCCAAATTAGAGCTTGAGAGAGAACATAATACTTAGCAAAAGTTTTCCGGGGCTTTACAAAAAAGATCTCGCCTTTTAATAAATCAAAACAATAATAATATACACAGCTAATAATAATTATATCAAAATTAAGAGTATAAGTACATATAATGGCTAGAGACTTTATTTTATTAAGTGAGTATAAAATACTTATCTCTACTTGATCCGTTCAATACATACAAAATGTACTAGCACAAGAAGTAGGAATTAAATTATTTTCATAATCAAGATAAATTATATTTAATCTTGTGCTACAATCATTCCTGATGGACCAATTCTATCATAAGATTGTGAACATGATCTTTATGCTTATAAGAACCGATGATTTAATCTTCCGTATATAAGCTAAACTCCATACACTAAATCATCTACTATATAAGTGAAGGACACAAACGAATATACGATCTATTTAAAACTTTATTAAAATTTAATAAATAATTGTTCCATAATAAATACTACATCCAAACCAAAATCCATGGTTAATAGTATATATCCCAACACTTTCATCCACTTTCATCCGGGCAACTTATGGACAGTCAAAAAGGAAGGCAATAAAATTAGTTTCAAACAAAGCAATGAGATAATGCAAAGTGGCTCAAAGAAACACCTAATTCCGTTTAGTTGTTATGTCAACGGAGTTTTAACAAACCACGACCTTAGCTTACCAAACAAAGTGTTGAGGAACAAAAGTCATAAGCTAAAGATTAAATATCAAAGTCAAAAGTATATATAGCAACTGTAATCAACTTTCTTTTGTGTTTGTAAGTCCAGGGATATACTAGTTCTTGGGCATGCGTAACTTTGTGTTTGTAAGTCCAGGGATATACTAGTTCTTGGGCACGCGCGTTACACGTTCATTTCATAAGAAATAAATTTTTAAAAATATATACGTAAATAATATTCAAAAGATATATTTGCTATAAATTATATTTTTTAAAAGTTCTTAAATTTGATAATTATTAATTCGGTTTAGGGGTTTGGATATCTTGCCAACTCATTATAAGAAGTTCTAAGGGCTACAATTTATTGTTAATATTATGCAACTACTAAAATCACACTGACGATCATATAAACAATTATAGCGGGACTTTGATACTTCACAAATATTTTCTTACTCCATGAGTTACTTCATTTTATTCTTTTTAAATTTATTTCTTCTTTTATGAGTTTCCGCTATATACTTTATTTTGGTGAATCTTCTATCATTCTTTTTGATGTTTTGAAGAAAAACATTCTTCTAGATGTTATTTTAGAGCAAAACTTACATGTCCATGAATTCGTATTACTTCTTGTCAAGCTATTGTCTCATCCTCAACTCAAACTAAAATTAATTTATTCTTTCTGGAATTGAAAAAATAACTTACAATTTATGTTACTTCCCGTATAAAATTATGCTAGCTGGAGTTAAATTTTCGACTGAATGCTCGTGCAAGATAAGATGACGACTGACTGACTTACCGTACGCTAGAGGGTGACGAAGGAACATTAGTTCTATTGGCTCTAAGCCCGCGAATTGACAATCCAAGTAAAATTTCAAACTTCTACATGTCTCCACAGTAAATTTGTCATACTCATTATCTATAGCTATTCATGCATCGACCATTTGTAGCACTACCATAGTAGGAAAAAGAAACTTGTACATATCCTATGATAATAGCATTTCTAATTTCACTAAAATATTCATGAAAATGAGGGAAATAATTAAGAACATACTGTATATAGATCCACATTATGGTAGTGAATAACATTAAAATCGTTTAAGCATAGAAAAGTGAATTTCTCTGTACAAGCAAAAGAAAATAAGTGATTAATAAGATGAAACATACAAACTATAACAGAAACTTATATTACCTTTAGTTCTTCAAAACTTTCTTTCATTTTCGCGAGTTTTTAAAAGAATTCGGCACTCTTTAGGGTGAAATTATTGTGAATCGAAAATCTACGTGATCCATACCCTATGATGAGCTAATTCTATTGATAAGAATTACTCACCAACATCTCGATTTGAAGTTGAAGGGGAGTCTTGGAGCAACGGTAAAGTTGTTTCCGTATGAATTATAATTCATGGGTTCGAGTCGTGGAAGCAATCACTATTAGGTTAGGTTGTCTATATCACACCCTTTGGAGTGCGATCATTCCCCGAATCCTGCATGAACGCGGAATGCCTTGTGCACCGAGCTGCCCTTTTATCTCGACGTAAAGCTAATTAGCGATATTGGAAATATTGTGGCTACATTTGTTGTAGGTCTGATGTTAAAATGTAGGCGATAACTCTATATGTACATTGCAAATTATTCTGAAAAAGATGAATCAGTCAACAGAACTCTTAAGGGTGGAATCATATTAATTAGTAATAGAATGTAGAATGTCCGTTAAACACATAGGATACCTTTCTTTTCGTTTTCTGGAATCCATGCTCTTCAACTTAAAATAATATTACATCATATCAACCTATGCTCCTAGGGTTTCAATTTGGGGGTCTGCTTACTAATGGCCATACAAGAAATAATGTCATAGGCAATATAAACCTCACAGAAAACACGACATCAGCCATTTTTATAGACCTAGGATCATTAACATTAGTGCTGCAATCCCATTATATTATTGAGAGAACCTCAAAGAAATGGAAAGCGTGCTGATCACTTACTATTAGTATAAAAAATGTTAAAACAAAAATCTAGATTTTCTAACTGTTTCAATTTATTAACCAGTCATCAATACATTTACTTATTAATTCAAGATAGGCTCGATCATTTCACTAGTTGTACATGATATGACGCGAATTTACTTTTCACCAATCTTGATTTTGAGATCGCGTTTCCGACATTGAAGATCA
Source organism: Nicotiana tomentosiformis (assembly GCF_000390325.3). Lineage (NCBI taxonomy): Eukaryota > Viridiplantae > Streptophyta > Magnoliopsida > Solanales > Solanaceae > Nicotiana > Nicotiana tomentosiformis. The sequence continues at coordinate 112,417,748 of NC_090815.1, read as the reverse complement.
GGGGCCGAGCTGATAATATTTGAAGCTTATGGATTTTAAAGTTCAAAACTAATAATTTATACATATTCACTAGATTTTTTTAAATCAAATACAGGGTTTGAACCAAAATTAATGGGTTCGGCCAAACCTGTAGGCTACACACTAGCTCCGCCCTTGTTGAAGATGGCATTAAATATATGCACTTGCAAAATACCTTGCTCGCTAAAAACCAGCAAGTTATGACCAATGAGACAGGAACTTGGTACACAAGGAATATTTAGGCTTACCAGGGAATATGTGACTGATATCCTCTGAGCATTCATAAACAAAGGCAAATATAAATTTTCCATGGCTAGTACCAATTAAGTGTGTGTGAGTCTGTGTGTATTATATGTATATAACTGTGCAACACCAATCTGAAGAAGAAACAAATTCAAGAAATCAAGTACCAAAAAAGCCTCCAGGATTAAGATTAATATATGAGCATTCAAACTCAAAATTCCGCAAGATCAGACAATAAAGTTGAATGTAAAAGATAATCAAAAAGTTGGACATGCCAGTGGCTATTATTAGTCCTCGAAAACAAAATCAGAGAGATGCAAAGATGTAGTAATAAACAAGTTTATTAGGGTTCTCCGACGAAAATAAATCATCTGGCCCTCTCCCATAACTACAGATCATTAATTACAATGTCAAATAAAAATGTACCATATATAGTATTATTGTGCCATAGTATTATTCTCTTGAAATATAACACCTTGTTGAAAACCTTCATCATTTATAGGAGGAAGAGGAAGTACAAAAGGATTCATCGATTCCCAGTCCAAGTTTCCTCCAGAAGTAGACGCAGATTTATCAATAAGCATATAATCCTCATATAAAAATTCAAGACCGTCCAATTTTTGTTGATTATTTTGAATCATATGCTCAAGCTCAGCTGTAAAACTGCTAGCTGCCCTATCCATGTTGTATTGAGCATTTCCCAAGACATTATCTATTGGAGCAGAAGAGATCATATTGATAGGAATATTCTGATATATCGGCTGCATCAATAATGAATTATCCATAGGATATTGAGGATTTGTTGCTTCATTTATCGGTTGATCTTCGTCTGAAAATTTACCTCCAAGTTTTATCAACAGTTTTCTTATGGAAGAATGGTCATTAAATCTTGGTTCATCATTAGAGTATGGTATTGGCTGCAAGATGGGAAGCTCAGGCCAACATGGGAATTGGTTGTTGTTATTGTTATTGGAAATTACCATATTGGAGTTGATTTCTTTTCCTTTTCTTGATCCTTGCTTTTGGCGCTGCTTTCCAAATAGCTTCTTCTTCAGCCTAGTGTTCCAGTAGTTCTTTATATCATTATCTGTTCTTTCAGGGAGTTGTGCTGCAATTATTGACCACCTGATATATTCCTCATAAAATTTAGAATTTAATACTTAGATTCATTAGCAGAGCTACAGGTAATGAATGGGGTTCAATTGAATCTCCTTCACCAGAAAATATTATACAGTGCAAACAAGATTAAAAAAAAATTATATAAATTTTTTTTGAATTTCCTTGACATAAAGGGAAGATTTCAGTTTGGTGCAACAATTATTCAAATGTTGTTTTCGGTCACATATTCAAATAATGGAAGCTTTAAATTGGAAGAGATAACCAAGATTTAAAATTTGAGTAAACGGACTCGGAATCGAATTTCTGTGCTTCCAATAGGTTTATATAAGGTCTATGTCCTTCTCCGTGTAATTATTATTTTTAGTAAATATACAAGTTAGGAGTCTTGCCTAAACTCCTCCATCATGTGGATGGACCTTCGGGAAGAGATAACCAAGATTTAACATTTGAGTAAACGGACTCGGAATTGAATTTCTGTGCTTCCAGTAGGTTCATATAAGGTCTATGTCCTTTTCCGTGTAATTATTATTTTTGGTAAATATACAGGTTAGGAATCTTGCCTAAACTCCTCCATCATGTGGATGGACCTTCGGGAACCAAAAAAAAAAAAGTAGGTTCATATAATGATTTTGGACTTGTATGTATGTTCGGATTTGATTTTGGAGGTTCCTAAAAAAAATTTAGACACCATTTTTTGAACGGAAAAGGTCCAAATATGCCCTTGTACTATACGAAACTGAGCACATTTGCCCTTCATTAATAATTTAGCTCAAATATGCCTTTACCGTCACATAGTTGGTCCATATATGCCCTTAGAGTTACACAGTTGGCCCATATATGCCCTTTTCAAAAAGGAATCCACCTAAACTAATTAGCTCTTTCGTTAATTGTATTAAAGTGTATTACAAATACTATTTTCTTTTTATTAGTAGTTTTTTTTCTTTACCTTTCTCTTTTCTTTCTTCTTTTTTCTTTTCTTCTCTTTTTTTTTTCTTTTTCTTTCTCCCTTGTCTGATTTCCTCCATTACTGATGTTCTCTCCATTTTCGTCACCAATTTCACTTGACAAAACTCATGAATTCCAATTACTAAGAAAATTCTCCCATAATAATATTTTTATAGATCATATGTTTGTCAATTTTTTAATTTTTACTGAACATATATTTAATTCTAAAAAATTTAACAAAGTAAGATTGAAATAATATTTATGTTACAAAAAATCCGAAAAATCCAACAAAACCAAACAATTAAAACCGATGTAATTGGTCAAAACCGAACCAACTCATTCCATGTATACCCCTAATTTACATAGTTAATAAAAAAAAATAAAAAATGTCTAGCTGAAAAAAGATGAAAAAGACTAACAACTCAAATTTATAATACTACAACTTGAACTCTAGGCTTTTAATTATTAAATTATCTTTGTAAAAATAATTTAAATATTTTGGTCTTTTGAGTATTGTTAAAGGTTGAGATATTTTTATTATTTTAAAGTTTAAACCATAATTTTTGGACAATTTAATTTCGTTTATTTAGAGGGCCAGTGAAATTTGAACTTGATTACCTTATGGGAGAATTTTCTTAGTAATTGGAATTCATAAGTTTTGTCAAGTGAAATTGGTGACGAAAATGGAGAAGACATCAGTAATGGAGGAAACGGATAAGGGAGAAAGAAAAAGGAAAAAAAAAGAGAAGAAAAGAAAAAAGAAGAAAGAAAAGAGAAAGGTAAAGAAAAAAAGTACTAATAAAAAAGAAAATAGTGTTTGTAATATACTTTAATATAATTAACGAAAGAGCTAATTAGTTTGGGTGAATTCCGTTTCGAAAAGGGCATATATGGGTCAACTGTGTAACTCTAAGGGCATATATGGACCAACTATGTGACGGTAAGTGCATATTTGAGCTAAAGTATTAACGAATGGCAAATGTGTTCAATTTCGTATAGTATAAGGGCATATTTGGACCTTGCCCTTTGCATTTTGAAAAATTTAAGAGTTCATAAGGTTGAGCAAGAGTTTGATATTATTGAACTCATGTTCCTGTACTTTTTGAATCTCCTTATTAAGATTCCTAGCTTCAGCTTTACTTAGATTATGATATGACCTACCAGCTAGTGTTGCTAGTAAAAGGGAGTGGTTAACCAAAAACATGGAGGGAAGAGAACATAATGAAAGAAACTAAGAGCTGGCTATATATTACCTGCTTCCAATACTTATGTAGAGGCTGCAAATGATTCTATCTTCTTCTTCTGAGAACCCTCCATGCTTAATATTTGGACGCAGATAATTTAACCATCTAAGCCTACAGCTCTTTCCACATCTATTTAGGCCTAAATATAGAAAAAAACAAAAACATGAGATGCTTAAGAATATGGGTGCTAAATTAATTTGGGATTTTCCTTACCAATTTTTGGAGGCAAAGCAATCCAGTTGCCACCTGTCCCATTCTGTTCAATATATGACTTCAACTTAGAATCTTCTTCAGGCGACCATGGCCCTCTCTTAACGTTGTTTTTGTCACAGCAAGGAGCTCTTCCCATTTCTTGATTTTCTTTCACTAGCAACTAAGTTGGTTTTAATTAAGCTAATTCCTCTTCTTCTATTACTTTCTTGAGTGTAGTTTACTTTTGTGTTTAGAGAGAGAGAGAGAGAGAGAGAGAGAGGGGAAAAGGAATAACAAAGATTAATATAATAAATGAGAGAGGATAAACATGTTTTAAGGAGCAGTCAGAAAAGTAGGGGTATGGCTAGAAGATGAATGCCAGTAGAGAAAACAAGGGTTCTTTCTTCTTGTCTTTCTCATCGCCGAACCATTAAATATACGCTAGGACTTTTTTATTAAAATCATTTTGAAGTGTACGTGGTCTGTACCTAAAGAAATTGGAAATATATGTCCAATAAATCTTATTGACCGTCCATTTGAAAATCATTGACACATAATGTTACAAGTCTTGGCAAAGTAAACAAATTATGTAGCTAATACGTAGAGTATAACTTTGCCAACTTCAAAAATCAAGGAAAATAAAGTTATATTTTAATTTTGTTTATAAGTTTACCTAGGCTCGGCACGTATATTTATCTTGCAATTTATATGCAAAGTCCTAGATTTACTCTAGGTTTAATTTTGAATGCTTCTATTATTTACTTTCACATTTTGGTTTGATAACTCTGTATCCTTAACGTTTATATACCTATAGAGAGTCGCATACCATATACAAATCTTGTATAGAGAATACTTCACACCTCATTTTATGTTTTCCTTTTTCTTTTTGTTTATTAAGCTTCATGAAGCTGAAAAGATTGAAATTGTTAGGATGCAATGATTGAGTAATCATGTAATTACAACTTTGTTAAAAGTGCATATATCCGCTAGGGTTATGAGCACAAAGTCAATTTGATGTCTGATTCTGTGCAACACTTAGAAAATTCTAGAAGCAAAGCACAAGGAAATATTTTCCGTTTCGGTAGGTGACCAAACGACCACCAAAATTAGAAATGCGAACACAATGGAATTTGGAAATATGGTATTTGAGTATAGATCGAGAAGCAAAGATATCGGCTACGTTAATATAAAGTGATCTGTTGACTCCTTTAATTACCGAACGGTTTCCAATTTTTATTCATCCTATTTCAAGTTTATAAGTAGTTAAATCTTAGAGACTATGTATTGACAAATTAAAGAGAGACATGTAAACGTTTAAGGTGCCGAAATTGGCCAAGAGTTGTCCGATTTTGTCTTCATAAACAACCTCGCACAATTTGCAATCTTACACGTTCACTTTTACTTGTCTACTATACTAAAAATATATTTTCACTTTTACTTGTCTATTTTAGCAAATCAAGAAAAAATAAATTTATTTTTCTTATTTTACTCTTATTATTAACTATTTATTCCCCAAATTATTTCCCGAGACTTCTTGAAATGCTATCATTATATAAGTACTACAATAAAAATTATATTTTATTTATTATTTTTTTAAAGGAAGTACAACGTCAATTGTGAACAACGAAACGTGAACTGAGGGAGTAGACGCAGGTAAAGGCTAAAGGAAAAGTAGCTCTATATTTGGGACGTGACAATATTGGGTCAGAGAATTATAGTTAGAAAGGAAAGAAGCATGGGGGACGATAACTCAATCACAATTAGGAGCTTCGTATTAATTTTAGCATTTAATTAGTAAAATAAAACGATTAAAAAGATCATTTTATGTCCTTTATTGGATGAGAACTAGGGGTGTACAAATGAAACCGATAAATCACACCAACTTGATAATCCGAGTCAAACCAAGAAAACAAACACGATTATGGTTTGGTTTGATTTGGTTTGATGTTGCAAAAAAAAACCCGACCATATTTAGTTTGGTTTGGTTTTAATTAAAAAAAAGTCAAACCGAAATCAAACCAACTCGACATTATATGTATAGAAGTTTTAAATATATTTAATACATAAAAATATTTATTATAGTTAGTTTATAAATATTTCTTAAGCATTTTCATAGTTTTATCTTTTAACGTATTATTTCAAGGTTGGGCTTATAATTTTTAAATGCTCCAATAAGTTTTATAGTCCATAAATGTTAGTAACTCAAATAAATCCTAAACCAAAATCAATTCAATACTAATGCTAATAAAACATCTAATTCAATTGTACTATGAATAAAAATAGTGTTGGATATTTGTTTTTAGTTTTTTCATGGTTTAGATAAAGTTTATAACTTATTTTTCTTTTAGTGGTTAGTCAAGTAAATAATAGCACTTATTAGTCGTAATTTTAAATTATGTTTATTTTCATTATAGCTTATTAATAATATTTATTTTATGCAATTTTATTATCTTTATTGTTGAATATTTTAGTACAATGCCATGACTCATATCATGTTTATATTGTTTTATTGAAAAATAAATTATATAGTTTTGTCATACTAGGATTAAAGAAATATTTGGAACATAAATTTTACGTTTTGTGCTACGAAGACTTTATGAAAACAAAACCGAAAAAATCCGAAAGGCCGAAAAACCCGAGAAAAATCGAGATTAAAAAACCCGACTTTTATTGGTTTGGTTTGATATTTAGATTTAATAACCCGATATAATTAGTTTGGTTTGATAATTAAAAAATCTGAACCTACCCGATCTATGTACACCCCTAATGAGAACAATGAAAGAAAAAAAAAAAAGAAAAACAATATAATCACGAAAAAGGGGAGATAAGGCCCCACCAAAGATGGATACATCGCAAAGGTGCAAAGAACTTGGCCGTTGGGAGGTAGTCCTCACTGTCACATCGTTGGACTTACATACTTGACCTTATTACTCCTTCCCATTTATTTGCCCTAATAACAATCTCATACTTTTTCCCATATGGCTAATGTTTTTAAAATGTCAATAATGACCATTAATGGGTGTGGTACAATGATCGGGATATATCCCTTCACTCATAATAATTAGAAGTTTTAGCTTCAAACTTTGAGAATGAAGAATTTCGTGGCAGGGAGTCTTTGACTCCATTGCAAGTCTATCTGGCACAAATCCTAATTAGTCGAACAAATAGTTATTTTACAAAGACAGTGTTGAAAAATAGCTTCTCTACAATAATGATACGCAAAGGCTAATGCGCGACAGATCTGCTGAGGCATTTCATTGTCTGGCGGCTACACTTGTTCCTAATTTTCTTACTTGCTTCCTGCCCACCATGATTTGCAAAGAATTCAGACTGAAAACTATGACCTCTATACAAAGACGATATTGAAGTGTTATTTCTTCCACATGGTTTAAGAAATAAACCTCGAAATGCGAGTCAGGCAAACTCTACCAGTTTATTAGACTGAATAAAATTACAAAGGTGAGTATCAGTCTTCTTTCAGGTAAAATTGACAGGTGGAAATAAAGACAAATAAGGTATGAATCAGCAAATAGTTGGCATCGGATATAAACATATGACTGGTGTTAAATAAGTTATGAAGGCATTGGAATCGAAAACGAAGATTTGAAAGGAAGATATCGATCGGTTGGAAAAGATAGCATTCAATGAGCAGCCGTTACAAGAATCTCTGTATTAATGTTCAACCATTATATACGCAGCCATCAGGAGCAGGGGCGGAGCTAACATCCGAGACACGGGTTCAGCCGAACTCAGTAGCTTTGGTCCAAACTATGTATTTGTGTTAAGAAATTCATTAAATATGAACAAATTATCAATTTAGAACCCAGTAACTTAAACAGACTAATATTCCGAACCCATAAACTTCAAATCCTGGCTCCGTCTCTGATCAGGAGATGCTTTATTCCCATTAAAGACGAGCTTGATTTGGGAATCTTGTGTTCCTGAATAGAGCTATAAATAGGAGAATTTGTATCCACAGTAGAAAATGAAAAAATCATATGTACACAAAAGCTAAATTCTGCCCTTATTCTCTCTCTCTTATTTTTGATATTGTTCTTATTATTGCTTTCGCTTTCGGAGAAACTAAGTCCACAACCAAGCTTGTATTTTATTCAAGTTATTTTAATAATCTTATTTATGTTCTTACTTACTTTATATTCTTGGATCAAATTAGTTCACGTGTATATAAAGCACGTTACAAATTCAACTGTACCGTTTAACGGGTAAACAAGTCTCCTTTTTCTTTCTTTTATTTTTCAAATTTTAAAACTAAAGAGTATAAACTTCATGGCCCTAATTGTTCATGAAACCCTTAGTATTGGTGGGATTGTTATATAACCGATTCTCATTTCAACAGGGAATATGTTAAAGATTATATGTTAGCTAGGGACTTGAAGGTGCTGACCTTGCGTTGCTAGCGATTCTGCAACTAATGTTAGCTACTTTTAGCAGTGTTTAGTACTCTTTTTCTTTTGTGAACGCTCACATAGAAACTCATTAATTATGATATAAAAGAATGATTAAAATTAAATTTGGACTATGGATCAGTACAGTGGAGTAGCCACATAGAGTGAAGGGTGTTCAACAGAACATCCTTCGTATAGGTCAAAAAATTATTTTTTATAAATATATATTAAACATTAAACATTCTTTGTAAAATTCCTAACTTTGTCATTGAATCAGAGAGCCAAACAGTTTAAGGTACGTACTATAAGGAAAAGCAAACTACAAATAGTAATTTTGATGAACTGTGTTCAACCCAAATATACAAGATATACATAAGTCAAGTTGAAATCAGTTCCAACATACACAAACGTTTCCAACACGAATAAAAGGACAATAATTACATTAAATAAGACGAAGGTTATAAATGAGACAAGAAGACCATTGGGCTGACTTTTCACTCACAAGTCACAAGTAATTATCAAGTCCTGCTGTACCCAATTGGATAGTATGTCAATTAAATTTTCATCGTTTATTAGCTGTTTGTATTCTATAAAATTTTATGTGACCAGTACTATTTCAATGACTGTCTCACAGAAACAATTTCTAACAGACTAGGCTAAGTACGAAAAGGTTGTATAATTTCATGAATGTTTCAATTTGAACGTTGTGACCAATTTACAAGTATAACTGGTTATTATCGAAGTATGTTCCGAGCACCAATATATGAATTTTCGTTTTCCAATCGTATGTGTCCTTGTCTCAAGTTCAACTCGCCACTAATTAGAGATTTTTCTGTGGTTCTATCTTTTATGTATATTAAATACTTAGTGTTGTATTTAAAATATTAGTAAATCGTAGAAGTAGATGCAAGATTAAGAAATATCTGGCGCCAAATCGTGATGGGAATGATGCATTTATGGGGGAAAGTTTACACAACATTTATATTGTTCGACAAAAAAAACTAAGAAGAAATAAATAAATAGTATAGTATGTTAATCGTGAAATTTGCGGAAGCTAAGAAGGAATTTCCATGGTGGAAATACCCTAATGTTCCGAGAGACAAAGAAAACGAGAGAAAATATCTGAACCTTTATTAAAATGAATGTTCTGTCTCTTTCTAGATAGGTCCTAAGTATTTATAGTAACATGAAGTGGCTATACAAATGAAATGTTCTATTCTACTAAAGCAAAATTGTAGTAGTAATGTTACAAGGCTAAAGAAATCACTCATTGGGCTGGCCTGTTGCGGAGAAGACTTGGGTTGTGTATATATATGTCAACACCCCCCTCAAGCTTGGGGTGAGAACACACCAAACTTGCCAAGTAAAGAGTGATGAAGAGGCCCAGAAAGAGACTTGGTCATAATATCAGCAAGTTGGGCACAAAATGCAGAGAAATCAACCCAAAATTGAGACTCTCACGCACATAGTGACAATCAATTTCGATATGGTTGGTCCGTTCATGGAAGAGTGGATTCTTGGCAATATGGAGAGAAGCTAGACTATCACAAAATATAGGAACAGGGGGCAGAAATAGATAAACCAAGATCACCAAGTACCCTGACCAACCATGAAATTTCTGCAATCACCTTTCTAAGAGCCCTGTATTCTGCCTCAGCAGAAGACAATGAAACAGTGGGTTGTTTCTTGCTCTTTCAAGAGATAGAGGAATCACCAAGGGTAATATAGAAGCCAGAAACAAACCTTCTTGACTCAGCACATGCAACACAGTCAGTATCAGAGTAGGCTTTGATAGTGTCATGACCCAAAACCAACCGTCGTGATGGCGCCTATCGTGGAACTAGGCAAGCCAACTCATCAACCAGTTCAACCAAACAAAAACTTTGAACATATATACGGAAGCAATTTATATTAAAGAAAATCCTTTTTGAAACAGAAATAAATCCGCAACACAATACAATTTATCCCAAAATCAGGGTGTCACCGAGTATATGAGCATTTGTACCAGGATACAGCCTACTAAAATGTCTAAGGAATAAGAACTGAAATACAAATAAAGATAATGAAGGAGAGTCAAGGCCTGCAAATGCCATGCAGCTACCTCGATAGTCTCCGAGATCTCGACTCCTCACTCAGCAGCCGCTGTAACCGGAAGCACCTGGATCTGCACATGAGATGCAGAGTGTAGCATGAGTACAACCAACTCAATAAGTAACAAATCCAAACTTTGGACTGAAAGGTAATGACGAACTCAACCGACACATTTCAATATAAAAATAACAGTGTAGAAAAGTAGGCATGATTTCAAATTCAATAGAAAATTCAACAGTAAAAAAATAGAGTAAATCTGAATGATATGAAGAATATAACTCCTCTACTTCTACATGCCAATGCACATGTTGTATGTGATACACCATGCTGACAGCATTATGTGCTCACACTCTCAACTGCTCAATCACTCGGTATTGTACATGGCCCATACGACCCAGGGAAGATCCATCCCGAAATATATACATCACTGACCATTAGTCCAGTACTGAGTAGGGCCAATCTAGCCCGTGGAGAAGATCCATCTCTAGGTATATAATGCTTCGGACAAGATCCATATCCAGGGAAGATCCATCCCTCAATATAATCAACCGCGCTCACTAGGGGTGTGTGCAGACTCCGGAGGGGCTCCTTCACCCCAAGCGCTATCATAAATCAGTATAACCGCTGCGGCGTGCAGCCCGATCCCATTAATGTCACTCATAATCAGGCCCTCGGCCTCACTTAGTCATCAATCTCTCCGGTCTCTCTTTCACGGGCTAACAATGTCATGATACTAGCTCGAAAATAATGATATGATGTATCAATAAATAATTACAGAGACTGAGATATGATATGAAATGAATGAATATGACTGAGTATGAAATACCAATGAAATCAGTAAGACAATAGCAAGAAACGGCCACTATGGGCCCCAACAGTACCGGCATAAAGCCTAAACATGATATCTAGCATGAGTGACAACTCAATTACTTTATCACATGATGAAAACACGGATATCAACAAGATAGAACCACTATACAGTGCCATGGAATCGATCAGGTCACAATTCTCACGGTGCACGCCCGCACGCCCGTTACTTGGTATGTGCGTCACCTCAATACCAATAACATAACACATAATTCGGGGTTTCGAACTCTCAGAACCAAGTTTAGAAGTGTTACTTACCTCAATCCGAGCAAATCCCCACTCCAATACGCCTTTGCCACGCAAATCGGCCTCCAAATGACCCGAATCTAGCTACAAACAGTACAATACAATCAATACGGGCTAAATCAATCAATCCTACAAGAAATTACTAAGTTATAACTCAAAATCCGAAATTAGTTTAAAACTGTCCCCGGGCCCACGTCTCGGAATCCAACAAAATCTACAAAATTCGAAAGCCCATCCACTCACGAGTCTAGTCATATCAAATTCATCAAAATCTGACACCAATTGGTCATTCAAATCCCCAAAATCAACTCTCCAAATCCCTAACCCCAAACTCTCAAATTACACCTCAAAAAACCCCAAATTAGGTGGGAAAATTGATGGGGATACAAGATTATTTATCAAAAACAAGCACAAGGGACTTACCTCAAGAATCCCCTCGAAAACCCTCTCAAAAATCGCCTTAGTCCAAGCTCAAAATGTTTGAAAATGAAGAAAATCGCGAACCCTTATGTTTATATGTTCTGCCTAGTCACAACGCACCTGCGGTCCCAAAATTTGCTTCTGCGGTCCCGCTTTTGCAGTGAAAACTCCGCACCTGCGGAAGTCACTTAACTCACCTGGGCTCGCACCTGCGCTCCAGGTCTCGCACCTGCGGAGGCGCTTCTGCGGCCCATGATCCGCTTCTGCGGAAACAACCTACACCCCTCAACTCCTTCACACTCCGCTTTTGCGCCCTCTTCGCCGCATCTGCGGCCTCGCAGGTGCGGAAAAGACCTTGCACCTGCGACCTCTTCCAATTCCTTCCTGGCCTTCTTCTGCGGCTCCCTTCATGCTTCTGCGGGCTCGCATCTGCGGTTCCCAATCCGCATGTGCGATTACACAAGCAATTGCAAATCTTCAGTAATTCTTCAACTTCACACCTTGGTCCGTTAACCACCCGAAATCAACCCAAAGCCCCCGGGACCTCAACCAAACATACCAACACGTCTTAAAACATCATACAAACTTAGGCGACCATCAAATCCCCTCAAACAACATCAAAAACACAAATCGCACATAGATTCAAGCCTAATGAACTTTGAAGTTTCCAAATTCTACAAACGACGTCGAAAGTTGTCAAATCACGTCCGATTGACCTCAAATTTTGCACACAAGTCACAAAATGACACCAAGACCTACTCCAACTTTCAAAATCGGAATTCGACCCCGATATCAAAAAGTCCACTCCCGGTCAAACTTTCCAAACTTCCAACTTTCACCATTTCAAGCCTAATTCTACTACGGACCTCCAAATCACAATTCAGACACGCTCCTATGTCCGGAATCACTCAACAAAGCTAATGGAATCATCAAAACTCAAATCCGGGGTCGTTTATACATAAGATAACTTCCGGTCAACTTTTCCAACTTAAGCTTTCCATTAAGAGACTAAGTGTCTCAATTCACTCCGAAATCTCTCCGGACCCGAACCGACCAAACCGGTAAGTCATGTAACACTGTAGAGCACAAAAGAAGCAGTAAATGGGGGAACAAGCCTACCACTCTCAAAAAGATCGGTCGGGTCGTTACATCCTCCCCCTCTTAAACAAACGTTCGTCCTCGAACGGGTCTAGAAACATACTTGGAGTGTCAAATAGGCGTGGGTATCTGCTCCACATCTCCCACTCGTTTTCCCAAGTAGCATCCTCAACGGGCTGACCTTTCCACTGCACCTTCACTGAAGCTATATCCTTTCACTTTAACTTTCAAGCTTACCGATCCAAAATGGCCACCCGCTCCACACCATAAGTCAAATCACCATCCAACTGAGCCGTGCTGAAATCCAAAACATGAGACAGATCGCCGATGTACTTCCGCAGAATCGAAACATGAAATACTGGATGCACACTCAACAAACTAGGTGGCAAGGCAAGCTTGTAAGCCACCTCCCCAATCCTCTGAAGTACCTCAAAAGGCCCAATGAACCGAGGGCTCAACTTGCCCTTCTTCCCGAATCTCATAACACCCTTCATGGGTGAAACCTTCAGCAGAACCTTCTCCCCAACCATGTAAGACACATCACAGACCTTGCTATCGGCATAACTCTTCTGTCTAGACTGTACTGTGCGAAGTCGCTCCTAAATCAATTTAACCTTGTCCAAAGCATCCTGAACCAAGTCAGTAGTACCCAATAGCCTAGCCTCACCCGACTCAAACCAACCCACCAGAGATCTACACCGCCTCCCATACAAAGCCTCATACGGAGCCATATGAATGCTCGACTGGTAACTGTTGTTGTAGGCAAACTCCGCAAGTGGCAGAAACTGGTCACAAGAACCCCCAAAATCAATGACATAAGCGCGTAGCATGTCCTCCAATATCTAAATAGTGCGCTCGGACTGTCCGTCCATCTGAGGGTGAAATGATGTGCTCAACTCAACCTGAATGCCCAACTCTCGCTATACTGCTCTCCAAAACTGTGATGTAAACTGCGTGTCTCGATCTGAAATGATGGACACTGGCACACCGTGAAGGCGGACAATCTCTCGGATGTAAATCTCAGCCAACCGCTCCGAGGAATAGGTAGTACCAACTGGAATGGAGTGTGCAAACTTGGTCAACCGATCCACAATCACCCAAATAGCATCGAACTTCCTCGAAGTCCGTGGGAACCCAACTACGAAATACATGGTGATCCGCTCCCAGTTCCACTCTGGAATCTCTAACCTCTGAAGCAATCCACTCGGTCTCTGATGCTCATACTTCACTTGCTGACAATTAAGGCACTGAGCTACAAATTCTACTATATCCTTCTTCATTCTTCTCCACCAATAGTGCTGCCTTAAGTCCTGATACATCTTCGCGGCACCTAGCTGGATGGAATACCGTGAACTGTGGGCCTCCTCAAGAATCAACTCACGTAGCCCATCCACATTTGATGCTCTCTGATGCGATCAAATAAGGAAGACCGAGAAACCACACAAGCTAGGATGCAACTGGGCTGCGAAATATCCAATCTCACAAACCGGTTGGCCAAGGCCTGAACAGCAACTGCAAGAGGTCTCTCACCAATGAGAATAAATGCAACGCTACCCATACTCACTGCCTTTCTTCTCAAGGCATCGTCCGCTACATTGGCCTTCCCGTGATGATACAGAATGGTGATATCATAGTCCTTTAGCAGCTCCAACCATCTCCGCTGCCTCAAATTTAGATCTATCTGTTTGAACAAGTGCTGGAGGCTCTGATGATCCGTAAACACCTCACAAGACACACCGTTGAGGTAATGCCTCCAAATCTTCAATGCATGAACGATGGCGGCTGACTCCAAATCATGAACAGGGTAGTTCTTCTCATGAGGTTTCAACTGGCATGAAGCATAAGCAATCACTCAACCCCTCCTGCATCAACACACCGAATGCCGATCCGATAAGCATCACAATACATTGTATAAGAGCTTGAAGCTGATGGCAAAACTAGAACTGGAATTGTGGTCAAGGCAGTCTTGAACTTCTGAAAGCTCTCCTCACACTCATCCGACCACCTGAAAGGAGCACCCTTTTGGGTCAATTAGGTCAAGGGAGATGCAATAGACGACAAACCCTCCACAAAGCGACGATAATAACCAGCCAAGACAAGAAAGATCTGAATCTCCGTAGATGAGGATGCTCTAGGCCAACTCTGGACCGCCTCTATCTTCTTCGGATCAACCTGAATACCCTCACTGGACACCACGTGCCCCAAGAATGCCACTGAGCTGAGCCAAAACTCACACTTGGAGAACTTGGCATAAAGCTTCTCCTCCCTCAACCGCTGCAACACAATCCTCAAATACTGGGTATGCTCTTCCTGGCTATGATAGTACACCAGGATATCATCAATGAACACTATAACAAACTAGTCGAGATAAGGCTGAAACACACTATTCATCATATGCATAAACATTGTTGGGGCGTTGGTCAGCCCAAAAGACATAACAAGGAACTCATAATGACCATAACGGGTCCTGAATGTTGTCTTTAGAATATCCAAGTCCCGAATCTTCATCTAGTGATACCCAAACCTCAAATCAATCTTGGAGTACACCCTCGCTCCCTGAAGCTGGTCAAACAGATCATCAATACACGGCAAAGGATATTTGTTCTTGATTGTGACTTTGTTCAACTACCTATAATCAATGCACATTCTCATAGTGCCATCCTTCTTCTTTACAAACAGAACCGGTGCACCCCAAGGCGACATACTAGGCCTAATAAACCCCTTATCAAGGAGTTCCTGAAGTTGCTCCTTCAATCCCTTCGACTCAGCTGGTGCCATGCGATATGGTGGAATAGAAATAAGCTGAGTGCCCGGCACCAAGTCAATACCAAAGTCAATATCCCTGTCGGGCGGCATGCCCGGCAGGTCTACAGGAAATACGTTCGGAAACTCCCGCACCACCAGAATAGAATCTATAGTAGGAGTATCAGCACTAATATTCCTCACAAAAGCCAAATAAGATAAACAACCCTTCCCAACCATCTGTTGGGCCTTCAAATATGAAATCACTCTACTGGGAACATAGTCTAGAGAACCTCTCCACTCAATCTGTGGCAACCCCGGAATCGCCAACATCACGGTCTTAGCATGACAATCCAAAATAGCATGACATGGAGACAACCAATCCATACCCAATATCACGTCAAAATCGACCATACTAAGCAACAAGAGATCAACTCTAGTCTCCAATCCCCCAATAGTCACCACACACGAATGTACACACGGTCCAGAATAATAGTATCGCCCACCGACATAGATATATGAACAGATGAAGCTAAAGACTCATGGGGCATAACCAGATAATGAGCAAAATACAATGATACATATGAATAGGTGGAACTAGGGTCAAATAATACAGAAGCATCTCGGTGACATACTGAGACAATACCTGTGATCACTATGTCTGAAGCAATAGCATCTGGCCTGCCAGGGAGTGCATAGAATCGGGCCTAGCTGCCACCTAATCGGCCTCCCCCTCTAGGGCAACCCCTAGCTGACTGAGCTCTACCACGAGCTGGCTGGGCGGGTGGTGAAGTAACGGGTGCTAAAGTCGTAAGCTGAATCCTCTACTGAGCTGAACCTCCCAAAAGGCAGGGACAATGCCTCTTGATATGACCCAAGTCTCCACACTCAAAACAACCTCTCCCTGTGCATGGCGGTGGGGACTGAAGGGAGCCCCGAGCATCGAGATAACTGCTAGAAAGACCCGACATAAATGACTCTGAGCTGATGGTGCATGGGACAATCTCTGAGCTGGAAGGGCACTGAGAGATGACTGACCCTGATGTGTACTGTATGAACCATAGCCAGATGATGCACCACGATGAACTGGACGAGCCATCTGAGCATGCCTATAAGGACGACCCCTGTAGTGGTAGAGCTGACCTCTAGAAGGAACACCACTAAAACCACCTGATCCACGAGGCCTCTTAGCCTCCCTCTCACCCCGCTCCTGACTGCGGACCATCTCTATCTATCGAGCAATGTCGACAACCTCATCAAAAGTATCACCAGATACCCTCTCCCTAGTCATAAGCAACCGCAACTGATATGTGAGGCCATCGATGAACCTCTGAATCCTCTCCCTATCAGTGGGATCCAGCCACACTGCATGATGAGCCAACTCAGAGAACCTCATCTCGTACCGCGTCACAGACATGCCATCCCGATGAAGCTGCTCAAACTGTCGGCACAGCTCCTCTCTGTGAGAGTGCGACACGAACTTCTCTAAGAAGATAACTCCGAACTCCTGCCAAGTAAGTGGTGCTGCACCAATCGCCCTGCGCCTCTCATAAGCCTCCCACCATCTGAAGGCAGCCCTAGAAAACTGAAAAGTAGTTAACGAGACCCCACTGGTCTCTAGAATTCCTGCTGTACGGAAAGTCCTCTGACACTTGTCCAAGAAACCCTGGGCATCCTCCGCCTCTTTCCTACTGAAAGATGGAAGATGGAGCCTCCCAAACCTCTCTAGTCTCCGCTGCTCATCATCAGTCATAGCAGGAACCTCATGGGACTGAGCAACTGCCACCGGCTAGGCTGGTAGTGCCCCCGGTGTTTGGAGTCCCTATATCACCTGCTCTGGTGTAAGGGTGGCGGGAGTCTGTGTACCTCCCCTGGCCTGAGAAGTGGCTGCTGCAGCCGGAACAGAGACCTCCTGAGCAAGACTGGTGCACACGGTCAGAATTTGAGCTAAGGCCTCCTAAAGTCCTAGAATCACAATAGGCACAGTTGGTGCCTGAGCTGGCCCCACTGGCTCATCCGCAATTGGTACCTGCTCTGGGGGTGGGGCAACTGCTGGGTCTGCAGGTGCTGCCCTAGCTGTTGTACGAGTTGCACCTCTACCCCTACCACGACCTATACCTCGACCTTAGCCTCTTATGGCCTTAGCTGGTGGTACTGGTGGCCAGGGGCGGATCTATGTATTGAGTTGGGGGTGGTACGCCACCCGGTCGCTCGGATAAAGTTTTATATACATACTAGTATTTCCCACAAAAACACCTACATAAGGAACAAGTGGCACCCCAAGTCACAAAATGACTAAAGGTGCGATGGTTGAAGTGCTGAAATTCCATGCACAACACCTGGGATCGAGACTCTCTAGATGCAATTGTTTTTCCCTTTTTTGTTAGTTTTGTTTACTTGACTCACCACCAGCAAGGAATCGCAGTCGGCTTCAATGATTTCTGCTCCTAAATTTCTAGCTAGCTCGAGACATGCAATCACGGCTTCGTAATAGATTGTCTAATAATGCCACCCATGGGTGGTTTCAAAACTATGCCCAGCTCGGACCCTTTTACGTTTGAAGCCCCATCTGTAAAAAGGACCCATACCCCCGATGATGTACCTGAGTTCAACAGTTCTTTTTCGGCTTCGGGTATGAGGGCTGGTGTGAAATCGGCCACGAAGTCTGCTAGGACTTGAGACTTGATGGCCGTACGGGGTCGATATTCGATATCGTACCCACTAAGTTCGACGGCCTATTTGGCCAGCCGGCCTGATAACTCGGGTTTGTGCAAAATATTACGAAGCGGGTAAGTAGACAATACGCATATGGGATGACATTGGAAATACAGCCTTAACTTCCTCGAGGCGCTTATTAGTGCAAGCGCCAACTTTTCAAGGAGCGGATATCTAGTTTCCGCCTCTCCTAAGATTCGACTTGTATAATAAACTAGGAATTGCGTACCTTGCTCTTCTCGAACCAGGACATCGCTTATGGCGACTTCCGACACTGCTAGGTACAAGCAAAGTTTCTCATCGGTTTTTGGAGTGTGAAGCAGTGATGCGCTTGACATATATCATTTTAGTCCTTCTAAAGCTTGTTGGCACTCCGGGGTCCACGAAAAATCGTTCTTCTTTTTGAGTAGAGAAAAAAATTTATGACTTCGATCGGATGACCTCGATATGAATCGGCTTAGGGCGGAGATCCGACCCGTTAGTCTTTGCACGACTTTTATGCTGTCTACGATGGTGATGTCTTCAACAGCCTTGATTTTATCGGGGTTAATCTCTATTCCCCGATGTGATACTATGAAGCCGAGGAACTTGCCCGAACCGACACCGAAGGCACATTTTTCGGGGTTGAGCTTCATTTTGTATTTCCTCAGAATCTTGAACGTTTCCTGCAAATGAATTAAATGGTCCTCTGCGCGTAGGGATTTGACTAACATGTCATCAATATAAACCTCCATTGATTTTCCTATTTGTTCTTCGAACATTTTATTCACTAGGCGTTGGTAAGTGGCCCCTGCATTTTTTAGCCCGAAGGGCATCACATTATAACAATACGTCCCGTATTTGGTGACAAACGAGGTTTTCTCCTGGTCCTCCGGGTTCATCTGTATTTGATTATACCCGGAATAGGCATCGAGAAAAGTGAGGATCTCGTGGCCGGCCATGGCATCGATCATGCGATCGATGTTGGGCAATGGAAAAGAATCCTTGGGGCATACTTTGTTCAAATCCTTATAGTTCACGCACATCCTAAGTTTATCCCCTTTTTTAGGGACTACGACTACGTTGGCTAACCATTCGGGGTATTTTACCTCTCGAATGGACCCTATTTTGAGAAGTTTGGTTACCTCGTCCTTTATGAAGGTGTTCTTTCTATCGGACTGGGGTCTTCTTTTTTGCTTCACCGGTCTGAACCGATGGTCCAAACTTAGCTGATGCGTCGTTATGTCCGGCGGGATCCCTGTTATATCTAAATGGGACCAGGCGAAATAATCGATGATATTGATAAGAAATTGAACGAGTTTCTTCCTGAGTTCAGGGCTCAGCCCCGTTCCCAAGTATACATTTTGCTCGGGTCGGCGCTCGATTAATACAACTTGTTCTAGCTCCTCGATTGTTGATTTTGTGGCATCGGAGTCATCAGGAGTTACGAAAGATCGAGGGACCCTTTGGTCTTCATTCTCTTCGACTTTCTGGTTGTCAGGCTGGGTTGCAGTCACTGTCTGTGATTGCTATTTGGTGTCCCGTTCTCCTTCCGGGCCCGGGCCCTTTATCGGCGAAAGTGAGGACATTGGTTTGGCTCATCGACGGCGAATATTTCTTTTGCGGCTGGCTGCTCTCCGTATACCGTTTTGACTTCTCCCGACGCCGGAAATTTGAGGACCTGGTGTAGGGTCGAAGGCACGGCTCTCATGTTTGGATCCATGGCCTTCCGAAAAGGGCGTTATACCTCATATCGCCTTCGATCACGTGAAACTTTGTTTCCTGGACAGTTCCGGCCACATTTATTGGCAAGGCTATCTCCCCTTTGGTGGTTTCACATGCCATATTGAACCCGTTTAGGACCAGAGTTGCAAGCACGATTCGATCCTGCAGGCCGAGCTGCTCTACTACCTTTAATCGGATGATATTGGCCGAGCTACCTGGATCGATCAACAGACGCTTAATCTTAGTTTTATTTACGAGTACGGATATTACCAGGGCGTCATTGTGAGGTTGGATGACCCCTTCTGCATCTTTATCACCAAAGGACAAAGTCCCCATGGGTGCGTACTCTTGAGTCCGAGATCGTTTTTCCCTCACCATCGATGTTTTAGTGCGCTTAAGCATCGGTCCCCGGGGGGTATCGGTGCCGCCGATGATTATGTGGATAATGTGTTGTGGTTCTTCTTGCTCGTTCTACTTGCTGACATCCCTACTTCTAAAATGGCTCTTTGCTCTATCAATCAGAAACTCCCGAAGGTGCCCTTTGTTAAATAGGCGACCTATTTCCTCTCTTAGTTGCTTGCAATCTTCCGTTCTGTGGCCATGGGTTCCATGGTATTCACACGTTTGATTGGGATTTCTCCGGACAGGATTGGTTTGCATTGGTCGGGGCCATTTAGTGTCTTCGATGCGTCCGATGGCCGATACGAGAGCGGATGCGCCAACGCTGAAGTTATACTCTGATAATCGAGGTGCTTCTATAGGTTCGGCATGTTTGTCGAAGCCGCTCTTACTCATAAGGCCCCGAGAATTTTGTCCCTGATCAATTCTTTGACTGTTCTGAACTGCGTTGCGTGTTGAACCATTGTTTACCCGATCGGTGATGTATGGTCGATATCGGTCTCTATTTGACCTTTGTTCTCTGTCGATCTGCTTTTGATTAATAACTGTCCTGTTCTGATGAACAGGTCCGTACGGGGTCCCCGACTGATCGTCCTCGACCCTAATTTTCGATTGATATCGGTTATGTACATCTGCCCAAGTTACCGCCGGGTACTCAATCAAATTTTGCTTCAGCCGATGTGATGCTGTCGAACTTAGCTCGTTCAATCCTTGGGTGAAAGCTTGTACGGCCCAGTCGTCGATGACCGGGGGTAATTCCATGCGTTCCATTTGAAATCGGGATACGAATTCCCTCAGCATTTCTCCCTGCCTTTGCTTTACTTTGAAGAGGTCTGATTTTCTCGTTGCGACCTTTATGGCACCAGCATGTGCTTTTACGAACGAATCTGCCAACATGGCAAAAGAATCTATGGAATTTGGTGGTAGATTGTGGTACCAAATCATAGCTCCTTTCGAGAGGGTCTCCCCGAACTTTTTCAATAGAACGGATTCAATCTCGTCATCTTCCAAATCGTTGCCTTTTATGGCATACATGTAAGAGGTGACATGTTCGTTAGGATCGGTCGTACCGTTGTATTTGAGAATTTCGGGCATACGGAACTTTTTGGGGATTGGCTTCGGTGCCGCACTCGATGGAAAAGGCTTTTGTATGAATTTTTTTGAATCAAGCCCTTTTATCACTCGATGGTACCACCCTCTTGTCGTTGGCTTCGACTCGTTTCGTGAGTTTCTCGAGCAGTTTAGTAATGACAAAGGAACTCAAACATGAACCAGATGCATACACAGTGTACACAGACACGGATAGATTCAAGCATAAGGGATGCACGTGAAGGAGATAAGTTTAAGTTGTTATATCTTATATCTTCTGATCGAAAAGTTTGCATAAATGATAAGGAGGACTCCTTACTCGAATAGAACTTTATTCAAGATAATAGAGGAGTTAGAAGTTGAAGATAACTAGAACTCTTCCACCATGGAAGAGTATAGCATTAGAACTCTAGTTTTTTCTTATTCTACTAACTCTATAAATTGCAGGATGTTCTCATTCTACAGGTACGTACAAACGCTAAAGTTAAACTTGAGTTGAGAGAAAAATAGCAAGGCATTTTGCAAACAATTCTTGTGTGATTCAAGTGTGCAAACATGAAGTTACATGAACCAGATAGAAGAATTAGTTCCAAGTGTCTGTCTTTTATTCTAGTTTCATTGTAGTAGGTGTTTTCAAATTGTACCTTTCAGCTTTATCTAGAGGCAATTATATTAGGTACTCTGAGTATTCAAGTTAAAGTTAACTTGAAGTTGTCGCAACAATTAGAGGCTGGTTGCTACAATGGGATTAGAAGTAATCCTTATGTTTACAAAGAGTTTTATAAATATTATTTTAGCTCAGTGATTTAATGAAGTGTTGGAAAAAATCCTACTGAGTAGTAGGTCTTGGTTTTTCACCTTTTGAGTCCGGTGTTTTCCATGTAAAAATACTTGTGTTCTTTACTTTTCGCATTTACTATTTCCGCAACAGTAGTATAAGGAACACATAGAAGAATCAGGTCCTTCTATAAACAGTGCACGCGAAAATTGGACACCACACAAATCACCCCCTCTTAGCATTGAAGTATAAAACATCACTTTTGTATAGATCATCTAATAGCTTTCACTAGGGGACCAAGAATAGCATCCCCGTACAGTTACTTGAAAACTTTCTACTATACTATTTTTCTGTCAAGCATCAATGTTAAGTAGCAGTGATAGCAAATCTTTACTTCTGTAACTGGAGAGACGCTAAATTAACTGCTTCAATTCTTGTTCTTAAACTGTCTCTCACAAATGTAAAGTTTGTTGCAAAAGTTCATAGCTACATGATGGTCACAACTACGAGAACTTATTCAATTACCACCCTCTTGTTCCAGTAGAACATTATGGAGAATTAATCTTTCTGGATAGACAATAGCTGGCTACAGTACAAGAGTAGGACTCTTTCGGTTTCCTTGTCTACCTACAAAGGAAAGATAAAGTGGTTCTTTCAAAGTTCAAACATCAGCACATGGCAGCTTAATAAAGTTAGTACTTTTTCAGCTTAAAGTGTAAGGTGAAGATTAAGATACACAGACTCGATTATTTGAAAAATATAATCACATCAATTAGTGAGATTAAAATGACAAGGAAGATATATTCAATCTGAAGAGATGTTTCCAGAATATAGATATCCATCTTCCTTGTATTTGATACCGCTTTATTGCTGCCATACAATCAGAATATATCGCGGACCAGGCCTGGCCGGCCCTCTTCGCACTTGCGGCCCTTCCCTCGCAGAAGCGAGGCCGCTTCTGCGAGCCACAGCCAACTCGCCCAAAACCGCTTTTGCGGCCACACGCTCGCACCTGCGAGCTCGCTCCTCGCAATTGCAATTGCACCAGAAGCTCTGCTGTTTCAGCCATCTCTCCAAGTCCAAACGAGTTATGCGCATCGTCTGAATGGCATCCGGGGCTCCCGAGGCCTCGTTCAAACATACCAACGAGTTTGAAATCATAAAACGGACCTGCTCGATCTCACGAAATACGAAAAACAACACCAAAACTAAGAATCATACTCCAAACCAAATCGAATCAACTTATGAACTTCAAGTTCTTCTAATTCGCTACGAAGGCGCCGAATCATACTTAAACTACTCGGAATGACACCAAATTTTGCGTGCAAATGTTGAATCATTATATGGAACTATTCTCGGGCTCGGAATCCCAAACATACGTCGATGACACCAAAACCTACTTCAAACCAAATTTAAAGAACTTTAAAACCCAGGTCATCCAAAAACCGATTCGAATATACGCTCAAGTCCAAAATCATCACACTAACCTATTGGGACCGTCGAATCCCGATTCCGAGGTCATTTACTAGAAATGCTGACCCAAGTCAAAATTACCCTTTAAAGCCAATATTAAGGAACTAAGTGTTCTGATTTCAACCCGAACCCTTCCAAACCCGAACTAACCATTCCCGCAAGTCATGAAACAGTAAAAGCATATACGGGGTCTTATTTAGGGGAACGAGAATCTAGAAAGCAAAACGACCGGTCGGGTCGTTACACAGGTTCTTCAAATGGAAAATAAATTCATGTAACAGGATATGAACCATTAAATCACTGATTTGAAGGAAACATTAACGAGTCCTTCCTCTAAGGAGGGTTAGAGCATTAGTTTAGCTAATCTACAACCCAAATACATCTGTTTGAAGCTATTTTGCTGAAGAGCTCTCGTTTGAATTTCAAAAGCTGCAAATCAACTTCAAATCCAATACACTTATTTCAATCAAACACATAATCGAAAGCTACTTCATGTTTCATGAATTGAGATTTGAGGGACAAATTCCACATGCTTATAGGACATAATTCAGAACATCACGACAGCATTTTCAACTTCGCATAAAACAACGAACAATTATAATCATGTCATTTATTTCATTGATTCAAATCTGGATAACTCTAAGAGAATCGAACCGTACCTTAGGGAACAAAAACAGAGAGAAATACAATGATGAAAGAGGAAGAAGTACAGCTGCAATCCCATCAAGTAATCAGCAATAAAATAGCCCTTCGAAAGCTTGATTCAACTTTGAAAACCCAGCTATTGTATAACTAAATCAACTGAACTCAAAAAAAAAACTCTTCGAAGTCTCTTTTTTTTTTCAAACAAATTTCGTGCATCTGAGGCTCTCCTCTTCTGATCTCGATCTGAAACGTTTCCTTTTGAATGAGTGTGAGAGAGTTAATTTCAGCCTCCCTCTGAGCGTGAGAGTGAGTGGGTTCTCCAAATCAGAGTGAGGTGAGAAATGAGCGTGTGTGGGGTGATATTTTGAGTCTGTTTGGAGGTGTTCTGCCACCGGAAGGCGATTCCCGGACGGCGGAGTTGGGTGGCGGATAGAGAGAGAAGGGGATGGGGGTCGTTTAACCGGGGGGGAACGACGTAGTTTTAACTACATACAACGTCGTTTCAATACTCTAGCCTCAAAGGGAAACTGGACCGGGTAAAGCAGTGGACTGGGGCGGGCGTGGATTAAAGTAACCGGGCCGTCTAAAGTTCAGCCATAGCATGGGCGGACCTCTTCTCCTTTGCTTTTGTATTTGTTCAAATGGCCACTTTTACATATATATTACTCTAATTGCTCCTATTTTACACAATCAGCCCTTTTAAATTACTTGGCCAAAAATTAACCATTTAACTAATCAATTAAACCTAAAAACATAAAGGTAAAAATAATTAAAGCATTTTTGTGATTTTGTGTTTTAGGGGTGCAATTTTATGCAATTAGATGCTAAAAATGCAAGTAAAGTCTAAAAATGTAAAAGATGAAAGATAAAATATTTTTTGTCTTTTTCATCATTTAAATATATTTCTAATTAAGAGAGTTGCAACTAAATGCCAAAAAAACCCAAAATAAAATAGAGAAGAGACTCCCAAAATTCCATAAAAATAATTAAAATTATTTTGGACTATTTTAGGAGTATTAACATAGGGCAAAAATTACGTGCTCACAAGTAATATTATTACTAGCTTTAAGTGTACGTGCGTTGCACGTGTGTATAGTGTCTCATATATATATATATATATATATATATATATATATATTGACGTTAAAATAAATGTAACGTTTGTTTAAATTATGAAAATAATATTGTTACATTTACACAATAACTGAATTCAATATCTTCTGAATATGCAAGATGATGAATTAATTAAATTATATGTACAATATTTGTAATTATACATATATTTATAATATTAAATATAAGTATGTTAAGTTGTATCTCGCCTGACATCTCTTTATGATACATTTGATTTTATATTATTTCATTCTTATTTATTTAAGTTTACATTTTAGCTAATTTAGTTTTTAGTATTATATTATAGCGGATTTTGCTCTATCTTTTGGTTTCTTTCATCGCTGATAGTATTTTATGAAAACAAATTTATGTATTTTAATATTTATGTCAACTTGAAAAATTATTTTACTTATAAGACAAATTTGGAAAAAGAATGAAATTGGATTATTTTGCTAATTAATTCATTCAAATATTTTTTTAATTAGTTAATCCAAACACTTAATCATTTATTCTCAGCATTAAAAAATACTTATTTTTTGAGGATGCAAATTCTTAATATTAGCTCAAATCAAAATTTAGATATTTAATAATAATTATACTTTTATCCACAACAAATTCTGTTTTCAAGCGGTAAAATATTAAAATTTTGCACTTTATGTTTGCCGAAGCGTTTGTGTTATTGAATTATTCCAATTATTCTCTCTCTCTCTCTCTCTCTCTCTCTCTCTCTCTCTCTCTCTCTCTTTTTGTGTCTCTCTTTCTCTCTCTCTCTCTCTTTATTATTAGATAATTTTGTAACTATTTTTTTAATTATATTTTTAAATCTATAGTAATATTTATATTTAAGCAAAATAATGATCAAAGAATAAAACGAATAGCCAGTGCAATCTCACATGACTACTCATAGAATTTAAAAGGGAGTTGTTGAATCGGGATAAAGAACAAAGTAAAATGTTCCCTGTTTCTCTAATATATTTAATACCTTTTTAATTTAATATTATTGTTCACCTAAAAATTAGCACAATGAAACGATTTATTTTGAGATTAAAAATTGTGCAATTAGAGACAACTCACGGCATAAAATTTTGGTATATTTAGTCATAATTTAAGTTTAATATTTATAGAAGGTATAATTTTTTTTGTTTAAAGTTCTAAATATAAGGATTTCTACTTAGTTCAAACAAGAAAAATATTTAATGAGTAAAAATTCTAATTTATTTCATGTTCTAAATATTAGAAAAGTAAATCAAATGATAATTTTGTCTAATATGAAATCTATTTTTAAAGGATAGAACGGACGACATTTTTACTAAAGAGTTTTTAAATATGAAATCCACGTAAATTCATATTATTGTAGCAGGATGCCTCATGAGTTTTTCAAAGATGCCCTATGTATTTTTTTACCTAATAAGACTTAAAAGATTTAGGAAGTTTAGTAACATAAAAAGAATAATAATCATGTTACATAGTTCAAATAACAAAAAATCCAATATATTAATTCTAAAATCAAATATATTAGTAATTAATTTATATGTCAAAGAAGGAAAGTTTAAATAGAAACTTTTCTAGTGTAAATTGTTCATGGTATAAAATTTAATACTCTTCGTAAACATAAAAAGATAAATTTAATACTCCTAACTATATTGGAGTAGAAGGTGACGATTAGTAGTCCTACCATATGACCCAAAAAAACTCCTACGAGACTTTCCTAGTTTGAAATTCTAGAACTAAAGGGAAATTAAAATCGAATTTTAAAATTTTAGAAAAATAATTAATGGCTATTCCTAAATAGTAGGGAGTTAATTAAATGACTATTCTTAAATATTTAAAGAAATAATCAAATGACTATTTTGTACAATATAAACTCTACTTTAAAAGGGTAAAAAAGGCGAACGACATTTCGTTAATCGCCTTCGTGCTTTTAATATAATATAGATTTATATTATCAAGGATTAATTCATGTTGATAAAATATTTGCCATGTGTTTGTAATATATTACCTTAGATTTTGTTGTAAGAAAATCTATTTGCTAATATGAAGATTGTAGTTTAATTTAAAGTTCTAAGATACTTCTAATATTAAAAAGCAGATATTCTTTGTTTTTTTCCTTCTTTTTTGCACATATTTTATACTTTTTTTTACAAACTCCGATATTGTCTAAGTGAAAGTATTATTATTTATTTGACCATTAATACTTTTTGGAGCCTCAAAATTTTAGGAGCCTAAAGTACTAGCATTACCCTCGCACCACCCATAGTTTTTACATATTTAACGATGATGTGCTAAGTTCAGATCCTTCACTTTGCAATGACATATATACAGTGCATATTTATTTCGTTTCCTTGAACTCTATTCATGTCATTGACCATGATAGATAGTGTGATGGCCGGAAGAATAGATATAGAGTTGGTCGGATAGTACGCCTTTGATTTTATTTGTAGAAGGTTTAAAGTTAGAGAAAATGCTAACTTTTGTTATCTTTAACTTTTGTAATTTATAACATTTTGAGGTATACCTTTAACTATTTTTAGTATACATATCCTGTAAAAAAAACTTATATGAATTACACATGCAACGCATATGTAGAGAAACTAGTAAATATATATATATATATACTAATTTACAAAAGTGGGAAAGTCCTAACTCAAAAGTTAATTTACAAATATATATCCATCAAAAACTGAGTGATAGTTTTACCCTTCAATCAAACATTATTCAAGTAACTTTTTTGTACAAAGATGTGAAAATACATTCTAATAAAAATAACAAAATATTAAAAGTTAAACTAGAAATATATTAATGTGGGACATAAAAAAGGTTAGCTTTACCAAGGCTTTTAGTTTTCTTGAAATAATGTATCTAAGCTTAGAGCAATCATGATAATATTGCTATTTTATGGGGCATTTGCATCTATACCCAATTTTTGGGTTAACTTTTAATTTATACCCGCTTTGCAAAAAATATTGCAAGCGTATCCACTTTTCGGGTAACTTCAGACATACATGCCTGAAGTAGCAAAAATTTATGTCTGAAGTTTGAACTTCATAATGTTTTGACTGAAGTGTAGCAAAACTTCAGATATTTTTGCCTGAAATTTGGCCTGACTTGCAAAGGCAATCACGCAAACTTTATTTCATAGTGCAATGGCAAACTTCAGCTCAATAAAACTACATCATGTTTTGGCTGAAGTTTTTGTTTTGTAATTGCTGAACTTGAGCATTCTAGGAGCTGAAGTTTGTTTTGTAATTGCTGAACTTCAGCATTCTAGGAGCTGAAGTTTGTTTTGTAATTGCTGAACTTCAGCATTCTAGGGCTGAAGTTTGTTTTGTATTTGCTGAACTTCAGCATTCTAGGAGCTGAAATTTTTGTTTATATTTGCTGAACTTTAGCATTCTTAGAGTTGAAGTTCTAAGTCTGCATACGGAAATGAGGAAGATAATCTTTCAAAAAAAGAATTCATCAAAAGAACATATTGTACATAAATGAAATAGTACTAAACAACAATGAATTTAATAGTGTATTGATCTGGCCAGTCGTTTTGAGAGTAATAGCCCTGATTCCCTATTTACTATTTTTTCGTATCTTTTTCTGCTTATGTGACTTGTCCGGAGGTTTTGTTTTTGGTTTCTGAGTGTTTTGGGACACTTAGTCCCTAAAACGGAAGCTTAAATCTTAGGATTTTGACCGTAGTCAGAACTGTATGAAGACGACTTCAGAATGGAATTCTGTCAGTTTCGTTAGCTCCGTTGGGTGATTATGGACTTGGGGGCGTGTCCGGACTGTGAATTTGAGGTCTGTAGCTGATTTAGGCTTGAATTGGCGAAAGTCAAATTTTTGGAGATTTTGACCGGTAGTGAACTTTTTGATATCGGGGTCAAATTCTGATTCTGGAAGTTGTAGTAGGTCCGTAATATTGAATACGACTTATGTACAAAATTTGGGATCAATCAGACGGGATTTGATAGGTTTCGGCATCGGTTGTGAAAATTTAAAGTTTCAAGTTCATTAAGTATGAATTGAAGGGTGATTCGTGATTTTAGCGTTGTTTGATATGATTTGAGGGCTCGACTAAGTTAGTATGGTGATTTAGGACTGGTTGGTATGTTTAGTTGAGGTCCAGGGAGCCTCAGGTGTGTTTCGGATGCCCAACGGATCGATTTTTGGACTTAGGAGGTTGCTGAAGTTTTCTGGTGTTTGAGTTCTGGTTTTCTTATACTCGATCGCGTGGGGTGATCCGCGATCGTGTAAGCTAGCTTGACGAGAGGATGGAATTGTTCTTCGCGTTCGCGGACAGAGGCATGCGAACGCGTAGTGAAGTGAGGTGGTGCTTCGCGAACGCAAAGACAAGGTCGCGTTCGCGTAGGGTTAAGTGGACCAAAGTTGGGCCACGCATTTTTCTCATCGCGAACGCGTAAAACACCATGCGAACGCGATGCTCACTTCCGCTTCTGCACGTCTGCTTCTGCGGATCTATGGCCGCACCTGCGGTCCCAGCTGGACAGGGTCAAAACCGCTTCTGCGGCGCAGCACCTGCGGCTCAAAGTGCGCAGATGCAGACTCAGTCCCCCTTAAGTGATTTCACACCTGCGATGGAATTGCCGCAGGTGTGGTTGAAGGCTCGCAGAAGCTAGATTTCTGGGCAAAAAAGAAGAAAAATCGAGGGTTTGATTCATTTTTTCATTTTTGGACTTGGGAGCTCGGGAATTGGCGATTTTTCGAGGAATTTTCAGAGAGAGCTTTGGGGTAACGATTCCTAACTCGTTTTTGGTTGTATTTCATTAATCTATAGTTGTTTCCTCCATTTAATGTCGTATTTGGATTGAAAAGTTGGGAAAATGGGGGAAGAGTTCCCTAACCGAATTTCTGAGTTGTTGTCTTTCATTTTCTGAGTTGTTAGGCTTACATTTGCAGAATAATGAAATAAAAAAAAATATAAATTTAACAACTAACTGTAGCAATGACAACATAACTGGATACCATGCCACTTAGCACGTACAATAACTAACTCCTCAATATACTACACAGCATTCCCAAAACCCGGAACATCGTGAATCACAAAATACAGAAGGAAAATCTAGTGTCTCTATACATCAGAGTCTATCAAAAGAAAATACAGAAGATAATGGACATGGGGAAGAGTAGAAGGGGACTTCGAGGTCTGCGGACGCGGAAGATATACCTTGAAATCTCTAAAGCTGTCCCGGCTCACTGATAGTGCGACTTATAAGGGGTACCGCAGACTTTGGGACTCGGGTGTGTTTCGGATGCCCAACGGATCAATTTTTGGACTTAGGAGGTTGCTGAAGTTTTCTGGTGTCTGAGTTCTGGTTTCCTTATACGCGATTGCGTGGGGTAATCCGCGATCGCGTAAGATAGCTTGGTGAGATGATGGAATTGTTCTTCGCATTCGCGGACAGGGGCATGTGAACGCGTAGTGAAGTGAGGTGGTGCTTCGCGAACACAGAGACAAGGTCGCGTTCGCGTAGGGTTAAGTGGACCAAAGCTGGGCCACGCGCTTTGCTCATCGCGAACGCATGAGGACGTTCACGATCGCGTGAGTCTGAGAGCTAGAGCATCACGTTCACGTGGTGTTTTATGTGTTCCCGTTGAGTTAATTTCTGGGGCAGCAAAGTAGTTCTTCGCGATCGTGAGGCTATTTCCGCGATCGCAATTAAGGAATCACTGGGTAGACTTATATCATTTCCAAAAAAAGGGGTTTTGCTATTTTATCAAAACTTGGGTTGGGAGCTCGGATTTGGACGAGATTTTGAGGGAGTTTTAGAGATATCGATTGGGTAATGATTCTACACTCCATTTTGGTTATATTCCACTAATCTATCATTAATTTCCTCTTTAATTTCAGATTTTTTGTGTTGAAATTGGAAAAATTTGGAAGAACTTCTTCAACAAAGATTTCGAGTTTTGAAATGGGATTTGTAGTCAGAATTGAGTAAATTTTATATAGTTGGACTCGTGAGTAAATAAGTATTCATATTTTGTGACTTTTACCCGATTCCGAGACGTGGGCCCGGGTCGACTTTTTAGGGCGAATTTCGGAATTTTTGTTAAAGTATTAATTTCATTAATTAGATGAGTCTATTATGGTTGTATTTATGATATGTAATTGCTTTTGGCTAGATTTGGGCCATTCGGAGTCGGATATTCGTGGAAAAGACATTATGATCGATTGATTGAGCTTGGTTCGAGGTGAGTGGCTTGCCTAACCTTGTGTGGGAGAAATTTTCCTTAGGATTTGGTACTGTTTTGATATGTGAGCGCCGTGTACGTGAGGTTGCGAGTACGTACACAGACTATTTGTTGTAAAACTCTGTTCTTCACTAAGTAGTAACATATTTCTCCTTATTTGAGCTACACTCATATGTAACTATCCTGTTTAGCTTAGGATAGCATGCATATGCGTCTTAACTGCCTATCTGAACTCTGTGCAGCACGTTTAGTGAAATTTCCTATTTTTCCTTGACTTGAACTTAGTCTCAATTTTAGGTTTTCTTGCTGTAATTGTTATTTCCGTTAGTTGAGCTGCATATTTACTTTGGGACTACAGAATGGTATTCCGGGAGATCCCCCTTGTACTGTATATTTACTTTGGAACTACGGAACGGTATTCCGGGAGATTTTCTTGTACTGCATATTTACTTTGGGACTACGGAACGGTATTCCGGGAGATCCCCCTGTACTGCATATTTACTTTGGGACTACGGAACGGTATTTCGGGAGATCCCCCTGTACTGTACATTTACGTTTGGGACTACGAGACGGTATCTCGGGAGATCCACTGTTGTATTTCTGTGTACTGCATTGTTACCTTCTATGAATTCTTTCTTGTTAAATTTCAGTCTTTATTTTACTGCGATATTTCATTCTTGCCTCGCCTTATTATTATTTATACTAGTAAGGTCCTGACCTGACCTCGTCACTACCCGACCGAGGCTAGGCTTGGCACTTACTGGGTACCGATTGTGGTGTACTCATGCTACTCTCTGCACATATTTTTCGTGTACAGATCCAGGTGCTCCTTATCAGCCGCAATATCAGTGAGCCGGGACAGCTTTGGAGACTTCAAGGTATATCTGCCGCATCCGCAGACCTCGGAGTCCCCTTCTACTCTTTCCTATGTCCATTATCTTCTGTATTTTTCTTTTGTTAGACTCTGATGTATAGAGACACTAGATTTTCCTTCTGTAGTTTGTAATTTATGATGTTCCTGGTTTTGGGAATGCTATGTAGTATATTGAGGAGTTGGTTATTGTACATACCAAGTGGCATGGTATCCAGTTATATTGTTATTGCTACAGTTAGTTGTTAAATTTATGTTTTTTTTAATTTCATTATTCCGCAAATGTTAGGCTCACCTAATCATAGAGACTAGGTGCCGTCATGACGTCATACGGAGAGGAAAATTAGGTCTTGACTAATAGATCATGATTAGCAGCGATTGATGCTGTTCATTTTAAAGATTAAAGAATGAAAAATATTTTCGACATGAAAACAAGTTACTGCAGATAAATTAGAACCAAAAATCAATGTGCCTGTAAAGCTAAAATATCTAAGAGGTTAAATTATTGTGAATAAAACCAAACTAAACATAATGGGATAAGCAGATATATATGAATCATCAGGCTAGAACGCATAATAGTATCTCAAACCTCAGCATTCAGAAAATGAAGGAAGAGGAGAAAGAGGCCTGAAATTATTTAAAAAATGGGTACAAATTAAAACTTTTTTAAAAAGTGGATATAGGTGAAATGGGGGCGACCAAATAGGGTGCCTCGTGCAATTTAGACCTATTTTAAAGCAAATAAAGAAGCTACTGTTCAATTCCATAATTTATGTTGGTCTACTGAGCCAACAACGGTTATTTGGTTCATTGAGTTAATAGCAATGTGAAGAGTCAGAATAAATTTTGTACTGCAAATAGTTCTCCAAGCTTCAACCAATCTACTTCCATTCCCTCGGAGAATTGACATGTCCAAAAAATTGCTTGCACTCTATATATATACTAGTATTAGCACCCGCGCAGATGCACGGACACTAATCATGTCAAATATTTAAATTATTTAGATTATATGTAAATAATCTTAAAATTTAAACTTTCTCAGTAAATATAGATAATCATTGGATATTAATAATAAACACTACATGAAAATAATTAACCATATCTTCTGTTTTTCTTTTTTGATATCATTCTCGCCGATGTCATTGAATCCTAAAAATAGTCAGGAAGCAAAATAATAACTCATATTTATGGCAAAACAATCAAATGTTGAGACTATGAATGACACTTTGGATACGACTTGACTCTTACTACTACTTGAACTCTTATTTTGTGTGTTGATATCTCTTTAAAAAAAAAATTAAAAAAAATTTAGTTTCTAAAACTTTATTTTTCAATAATAATTATTTTTATAATAATATAAGTGAAAATATTATACTTAATTCAAAACTCATTTAATTGGCTATCTAAAAATTTAAAAAATTCTTTAGCTAGTGAATTTTTTCCCGATATGACTCCATTTTGATATTTGACATTAACCATGTTAAATATCTGAGTTATTTGAATTATATGTAAATAACCTTAAAATTTAAGCCTTCTAAATAATTATAGATAATCGTTAGATATTAATTAAGAAATACTACATGAAAAAAGACTAGCACTTTCTCAAATCTCGTAGTGATAAGTTTATTTTTACACTACTCTCATTGGTGTCATTAGAACCTAAAAATAGCCACAAAGCGAAATAATAACTCATATTTATGGCAAAGCACAAAGGTTGACACAATATAAACGATTATTTGGCTATGACGTGACTCTTTTACTACGACTTGAACTCTTATTTGGTATGATATTATCTTTCAAAACATATTTCTATTTTGAAATTCCAATTTCAAAAACTTTATGTATATTTCAATAATGATTATCTTTATAATGATGCAAGTGAAGATATTATCCTTAATTTAAAATTCACTTTAATCGGCTATCTAAAAATTTAAATGATTCTTTAGCCGGAAAAACTTTATTTCAATATGACTCTATTTTAAGTTTATTGATATCTCTAGCTAAAATTTTGAATTTTTAATACCCTATATATACAAAAATATTTGTTCTTTGAATCATTAAATGTTAAATTAGTTGATTGTTATTATACAGCATTGCATATATTGTCTTAAAATTCCCGAATAGTTTATTTTTTGACACCGTAATTGGCTTAACCTCAATGCAAACTACTCAAATTGCATTTAAATTCAAATTCGAATATCATATCAGTTTGTTAATAATAGTGATTTCTTAAAAGCGACACACAATATAAATAAAAAAAATATTCTAACATATCTATATCTTATAATCTATGTATTTAAGTTGAAAAGAATATTTGAAATCGATGAGATTAGCTTCCAAATTATTTATATTCAACAAAGATGAAACATAAGAAGAAATTCTTTGTCATCTCTTATTTATGATTTTTAGATCTTTCATACATTTTTTTCAATATTTATTTTCTTTTATCTTATTTTTTATGTCATTCTTTCTTTTGTTACAAAAAATTAATTTATTTCACTATAAAAGGACGGGTTTTAATAGAAATTGTCTACATAAAAACTTTATTTATATTTTTAGTATTTGGTTAAAATTCTTTCATAATTTTCTTTTGGCTTTATCTAATCAGCCTAAATAGGTGCTCAACCGACCACTTGAATTAAAAATTTGAAGGATGTGTAATTTATATATAATACATATATAATATGTATATAATCGTGTGTTGTCGATATATCATCTATTTATATTAGCTATAAAAAGTAAATAATAAATATGGACGGATATTTATGTAAATATTCCATAAGATTTCGATTTTTTTGAGTTTATCCATGATATGACTTCTATTATAATAATTTTAAAAACTCTCTACTAATGTTCAAAAATATCTTATCTTTTTATTATCCTTGAAGTATAAAAAAGTAAATAGTTTTTTCAAAATAATTTGTTTACATTTTAAAAACAAAATCACATCATACCAATATTTGTTTTTTAAATATACTCTTTGTTACACTTGAAAATCGCTATAGAAACTATCAATTAGAAACCAATATCTCTCTTGTTGAGTTCGAGGAAAAAAAAAACCTTTCACATAATCTAATGATTCAAAACTAATATTCTTCAACGAAAAAAATATTATACATTTGTAATATTGGCTTGAGTGCAGCTAAATGAAGGGGTTTCAGCTTATACACTTCTATTCCTAGAATGTGCTAAATTAAAATTAATGATAGCAATTGTATAGCCAAAGTTTTGTTATTTGTTTGATGTCCATTTATACAAATTGACTCTTCAAACAAATATTCTTCAAAACGAAAAGAAAAAAACAGCTTCTTTTTTTTTTTTTTTAATATTGACTGATTTTTGTGATATTTCTTTCTCTAGCATGTATGTTTACTTCATTATATCTATAAATAAACTTTTAGTCAATTTTTAAACTCTTTTTTGTTATTGGATAAACATAGACGTGTATTTTATATATTATATTTATTTTAAAAGAAATTCACTTTATTCAAATCTAGCTACAATATTTTAAAGAACTATAATTATAGGATTTTAAATATAAAAGAGTTTTATAGTTATATGGAGTAGTTTTTTTTTTTGCCAGAGGCGAAGTAGTATTTAAATAATTAGAAAAGATAACAAAAGTTCCTAACATGATTGTATTTTTTTTTGCCAGAGGCAAAATTATATTTAAATAATTAGAAAAGATAACAAAAGTTCCTAACATGATTTCATATGATCATTAACTGAATTAAGTATGATAACATGATAAAAAAAGTTAAATTTTTATTTTTAATTTAAATTCGAATTTTAAAACATAATATATAAATTCAAAATTATCTTTTAATTCAAACATAATATATATATATATATATATATATATATATATATATATATATATATATATATATATATATATATAATATATATATAACAGGGAATAAAAGTGATGACTTGGCACCTCTCTTAGACTAGGATTGCTATTTATCTTTTTTCTCAATTTTTGCCTTTTTCTCTCATTGTTTGGTTCTTTTTTTATTTTCTGTTATTATTGTAATCAATGAAGGCAATGAAGGGTTAGAATAGTGAGGTAACTAAGAGACATTGCATTCATCATTAATAATAAAGGGACTTGAAAATTTAGAAACGGAAATAAGCGATCATAATCCTTGAATGTGTGTGTCATGACTCGAAATTCCCACCGTCGGAATCGTGATGTCACCTAACATTTCACTTGCTAGGCAAGCCAACGTTAGAGAATCATTAAACTAATCCTTATTCCATTCAGTAAATAACAACAAATAAGATAAGATGAAATATAGCGAGTGCGGAATAATATAGAAACTGCATCAATTACTACTACCCGAATATGGAGTCACAATTCACGAGCATTCTAGAATTCACTACAAGTAATAGTTTGAAAGAAATACAACTGTTTTGATGAAAGAAACAGTAAAACAGAAAAGATAGACGGGGAATATGGCACGGCATCACCATTCGTGCATTAACACTCATAATATGGAACGACATCAGCCTTCGTGCATTAACACTCACAATATAGCACGGCATCACCCTTCGTGCATTAACACTCTCCCTTACTATAATGTAATGCATAAATAACAACAAGGAGATAGAATAACAAGTACAAGCCTTACTTCAACATTTGGTTCCACAATATCAATCTCAACTTTGAAATAAATGCTCGATTATCACCAGAAAATCTGTAAACATGATAAGAACGATCAATTTAACAACACTAGTATAAACATATAGTAATTAGGCATAGGAAAGAGACAATATAAGAAAAATGAGAAACACAGGGAAAACAGGTAAATTGGCGGCGCATAAGTACTCGTCACCTCACATATACGCCACTCACATGAATTTCACATAACAAATAGTCTGAGATTCCTAATTCCCTCAAGTCAAAGTTAGACACAACACTTACCTTGCTCCGAAGGTCACTTAATTCTCAATCACAGCTTTTCCTCTAAAATTTACCTCCAAACCACTCGTATCTATTCAAAAATGACTCAATAATATCAAATATTGCTAAAGAAATTAATTATATTGCATAAATTAAATTTTCCAAATTTTTCTCCAAAAAAGTCAAAAATCAACCCGGGCCCGCTTGGTCAAAACTCGAGGTTCGGACCAAAATCCATTTACCCATTCACCCCGAGCCCGGTTATATAATTAATTTTGGAATCCGACCTCAAATTGAGGTCTAAATCCCCAAATTTTCGAAATTCCTAGTTTCTACCCAAACCCCTAATTCTATCATGAAAACTCTAGATTTTAGGTTGAAAATTTATGAAATGAAATGGGTAATTGAAAGAAAATAGTTTAAAATCACTTACCAACACTTTGGAGAAGAAAATGACTCTTGAAAATCGCCTCTAACCATTTGGTTCTTGAAAATGTTTAAGAAATGGCTTAAGTCCCGTTTTGATTCTGTTTTATGCACTGGGCGACAATGTGCATCACGTTCGCGATGCCACTGTCGCATTCGCGAAGAGCAGAGTTGCCAAGCCTTCGCGTTCGCGAGACCTTACTCGCGCGATCAAATCGCCAAAATAACACCTAGAACTACGAATTTAGCACCAAATCAAATGAAATTCTCAAAAACACTTTAAAATTTCTATCTTCACTACCGGATGTCCAAATCGCGTCAAACTAACTCCGTTTCTCACCAAATTTCACAGATAAATCATAAATATTATATTAGACCTATACCGGGCTCTAAAACCAAAATATGGACCCGGGATCAACAAGGCCAAACATCAACCAATTCTTAAAACAATTAGTTTTCAGACTTTTAATTTTCATCAAAAATTCATAACTCGAGCTAGGGACCTCTGAATTCGATTTTGGGCATAAGCCCAGGTCCCATAATTCGATACGGATCCACCGGGACCGTCAAAACACGTATTCGGGCCCGCTTGTCAAAAATATTGACCGAAGTCAACTAAAATCAACTTTTAAGGCAAAAAATTCTTATTTTCATCAATTTTCAACATAAACGTTTTTCGGAAACACGCCTGGATTGGGTACGCAAATTTAGGAGGGTAAAAATGAGATTTTAAGGCTTAAGAGCACATTATCGAGTTCAAAAATATAAGATGACCTTTTGGGTCATCACATTCTCCACCTTTAAAACAATCGTTCGTCCTCGAACGAACATAGAAAAGTACCTGAGCTGGTGAAAAGGTAGGGATATCTACTCCGCCTATCGGGCTCAGACTCCCAAGTAGTTGCCTTAACAGGCTGACCTCTCCACTGCACTCGAACCGAAGGGTAACTCTTTGATCTCAACTGGCGAACTTACCAGGCTAGAATAGCCACCGGCCCCTCCTCGTAAGTCAAACCCTTGTCCAATTGGACAGAGTTGAAATCTAACACATAGGACGAATTGCCGTGATACTTTCGAAGCATGGACACATGGAATATCAGATGAACTGATGATAACCCCGGTGGCAACGCAAGCCTATAAGCCACCTCTCCCACTCTCTCCAGAATATCAAAAGGTCCGATATACCTAGGGCTCAACTTGCCCTTCTTTCCGAACCTCATTACACCTTTCATGGGTGATACCCGAAGCAACACTCTCTCCCCGACCATGAATGCAACATCACAAACTCTGCGGTCGGCATAACTCTTCTGCCTAGACTGAGTTGTGCGAAGTCGATCCTGAATAATCTTGACCTTATCTAAGGCATCCTGTACTAAGTCTGTGCTCAACAACCGAGCCTCCCCGGGATCGAACCACCCAATTGGCGACCGACACTGCCTACCATATAATGCCTCATAGGGAGCTATCTGAATGCTCGACTGGTAGCTGTTGTTGTAGGAGAACTCTGCAAGGGGCAAGAACTGATCCCACGATCCTCCGAAGTCTATAACACATGCGCGGAGCATACCTTCCATGATTTGAATAGTGTGCTCGGACTGCCCGTCCGTCTGAGGATGAAATGTTGTGCTCAACTCAACCCGCGTACCCAACTCACGATGTACTGTCCTCCAGAAGTGCGAGGTGAACTGCGTACCTCGATCAGAAATGATAGACACGGGCACACCGTGAAAACGGACGATCTCACGAATGTAAATCTCTGCCAACCGCTCCGAAGAATAGGTAACTGACACAGGAATGAAGTACGCTGACTTAGTCAGCCTGTCCACAATGACCCAAACTGCATTGAACTTCCTCTGAGTCCGTGGGAGTCCAACAACAAAATCCATAGTGATACGCTCCCACTTCCACTCAGGAATCTCTATCTTCTGAAGCAAACCACCAGGTCTCTGATGCTCACACTTTACCTGCTGGCAATTTAAACACCGAGCTACATATGCAATTATGTCTTTCTTCATTCGCCTCCAACAA
This sequence comes from Nicotiana tomentosiformis, assembly GCF_000390325.3. NCBI lineage: Eukaryota > Viridiplantae > Streptophyta > Magnoliopsida > Solanales > Solanaceae > Nicotiana > Nicotiana tomentosiformis. The sequence goes on along the minus strand of NC_090815.1, from coordinate 112,377,763 downwards.
TAATGCTGCCGCAAGTCCTGATACATTTTGGTGGCGCCCGGATGAATAGAATACCGAGAACTGTGGGCCTCCTCAAGAATCAACTCATAAAGTCAATCCATATTAGGCACACAAAAATAACCCTGCATCCTCAAAACTCCGTCATCTCCAACAGTAACCTACTTGGCACTACCGTGCCGCACTGTGTCTCTAAGGACAAGTAAATGAGGATCGTCATCCTGTCGATCTCTGATGCGCTCACACAAAGAAGACTGAGCAACTGTACAAGCTAGAACACGGCTGGGCTCAGAAACATCCAACCTCAAGAACTGGTTGGCCAGGGCCTGAACATCCAATGCTAGCGGTCGCTCACCAACTGGAATATAAGCAAAGCTACCCATACTAGCTGGCTTTCTACTCAAAGAATCGGCCACTACATTGGCCTTCCCGGGATGACACAATATGGTGATATCATAGTCTTTCAATAGCTCCAACTACCTCCTCTGCCTTAAATTGAGTTCCTTCTGCTTGAACAAATACTGCAAGCTCCGATGGTTTGTGAATACCTCACATGGCATGCCGTAAAGATAGTGCCTCCAAAACTTCAGCGCGTGAACAATGGCCGCCAGCTCTAGATCATGAACAAGGTAATTCTTCTCGTGAACCTTCAGCTGCCGCAAAGCATATGCAATAACCTTGCCACCCTGCATCAATACCGTACCCAGACCAATACAAGATGCATCACAATATACTATATAAGATCCTGAACCTGTGGGTAATACCAATACCGGTGCCGTAGTCAAAGCTGTCTTGAGCTTTTGGAAGCTCGCCTCACACTCGTCTGACCACCTGAACGGGGCACCCTTCTGGGTCAACCTGGTCAACGGGGCTGCTATGGATGAAAACCCCTTCACGAATCGACGGTAGTAGCCCGCCAAACCCAAGAAACTACAGATCTCTATAGCTGATGTGGGTCTAGGACATTTCTGGACTACCTCAATCATTTTAGGATCTACCTAAATACCCTCTGCTGATACAATGTGACCCAAGAAAGCAACTGAACTCAACCAAAACTCGTATTTTGAGAACTTAGCATATAACTGGCTGTCTTTCAGAGTTTAAAGAACGATCCGAATGTGCTGCTCATGCTCCTCCCGACTGTGGGAGTAGATCAAGATATCATCAATAAACATAATCACAAAGGAATCCAAGTAGGGCTTGAACACCCGGTTCATCAAATCTATGAACCGCTTCGAAGAATAGGTAACTGACACAGGAATGAAGTGCGCTGACTTAGTCAGCCTGTCCACAATGACCCAAACTGCATTGAACTTCCTCTGAGTCCGTGGGAGTCCAACAGCAAAATCCATAGTGATACGCTCCCATTTTCACTCAGGAATCTCTATCTTCTGAAGCAAACCACCAGGTCTCTGATGCTCACACTTTACCTGCCGGCAATTTAGACATCGAGCTACATATGCAATTATGTCTTTCTTCATTCGCCTCCAACAATAATGCTGCCGCAAGTCCTGATACATCTTGGCAGCGCCCGGATGAACAGAATACCGAGAACTGTGGGCCTCCTCAAGAATCAACTCATAAAGTCAATCTACATTAGGCACACAAAAATAACCCTGCATCCCCAAAACTCCGTCATCTTCAACAGTAACCTACTTGGCACCACCGTGCTGCACCGTGTCTCTAAGGACAAGTAAATGAGGACTGTCATCCTGTCGATCTCTGATGTGCTCACACAAAGAAAATCGAGCAACTGTACAAGCTAGAACACGGCTGGGCTCAGAAACATCCAACCTCACGAACTGGTTGGCAAGGGCCTGAACATCCAATGCAAGCGGTCACTCACCAACTGGAATATAAGCAAAGCTACCCATACTAGCTGACTTTCTACTCAAAGCATCGGCCACTACATTGGCCTTCCCGGGATGATACAATATGGTGATATCATAGTCTTTCAATAGCTCCAACCACCGCCTCTGCCTCAAATTGAGTTCCTTCTGCTTGAACAAATACTGCAAGCTCCGATGGTCTGTGAATACCTCACATGGCATGCCGTAAAGATAGTGCCTCCAAAACTTCAGCGCGTGAACAATGGCCGCCAGCTCTAGATTATGAACAAGGTAATTCTTCTCGTGAACCTTCAGCTGCCGCAAAGCATATGCAATAACCTTGCCACCCTGCATCAATACCGCACCCAGACCAATACGAGATGCGTCACAATATACTGTATAAGATCCCGAACCTGTGGGTAATACCAATACCGGTACCGTAGTCAAAGCTGTCTTGAGCTTCTGGAAGCTCGCCTCACACTCGTCTGACCACCTGAACGGGGCACCCTTCTGGGTCAACCTGGTCAACGGGGCTACTATGGATGAAAACCCCTCCACGAATCGACGGTAGTAGCCCGTCAAACCAAAGAAACTACAGATCTCTATAGCTGATGTGGGTCTAGGACAGTTCTGGACTGCCTCAATCGTTTTAGGATCCACCTAAATACCCTCTGCTGATACAATGTGACCCAAGAAAGCAACTGAACTCAACCAAAACTCGTATTTTGAGAACTTAGCATATAACTGGCTGTCTTTCAGAGTTTAAAGAACGATCCGAAGGTGCTGCTCATCCTCCTCCCGGCTATGGGAGTAGATCAAGATATCATCAATAAACACAATCACAAAGGAATCCAAGTAGGGCTTGAACACCCGGTTCATCAAATCCATGAATGCTACTGGGGCATTTGTCAGCCTAAATGACATCACTAGAAACTCAAAATGCCCATACCGAGTCCGAAAAGCTGTCTTAGGGACATCGGATGCCCTAATCCTCAATTGATGGTAGCCAGATCTCAAATCAATCTTCGAAAACACCTGGGCAGCCTGAAGCTGATCAAATAAATCATCAATCCTCAGCAATGGGTACTTGTTCTTGATGGTGACTTTGTTCAACTGCCGATAATCTATACACATCCTTATCGATCCATCTTTCTTCTTCACAAAAAACACAGGTGCACCCCAGGGCGAGACACTAGGTCTTATGAAGCCCTTATAAAGTAAATCTTGCAACTGTTCCTTCAATTCTTTCAACTATGGCAGGGCCATGCGGTATGGCGGAATGGAAATGGGCTGAGTGTCCGGAGCCAAATTGTCACGACCCAAACCGATGGGCCACGACGGGCACCTGGTACCTTACTCAACCGAGTACCAACATAACGTATCTTTCGTATCATAGGTAAATGAACTGAAGTAAAGCATGGGGGAATACAAACTTATACATATGACATTTGAGCCTATAAGACCAAAATAACCACTCATACACTAAACATAGGCCGACAAGGCCATACAATCTTTTACGTACATGACATCTATCTACAAGCCTCTAAGAATACATAATTATCATAAAGGTCGGGACAGAGCCCCGCCATACCAAATAATACACATCTAAATCATACTGACCAAACAAGCAACTCCAGAGCAAATGGAGTGCACCAACATCTTCCGCCGAGCTGATCGTCTACTTGGAGGACTCTCGATCTGTCTATCGAGACCTGCGGGCATGAAACGCAGCATCCCCAGGCAAAAGGGACGTCAGTACAAATAATGTACCGAGTATGTAAGGAATAAAAATCAGTAAACAATAGACATGAGAGAAACATGGAGTAAAAGACTCAAATATCTAAATAGCTTTGTGAGTCATTTAAATTATAATGTCATGCATATGCGTATAAAATATCATACCACTCATGGATATATGCGTTCATAACATCATCAAGCCTCTGAGGGCATCCAATCATATCATCTCGGCCACTGTGAGCAAATCATCAACGTATACCAGCTGATCAAGTGGTGGTGCGTATATAACGCCGTAACCTTTTTCTATATCCCTTATACATATAATAAACATATATACGCGTATATAACGCCATCTGGTCATGGGTCAATATACATGTATAAATAAATGAAATGCATATGAAATACGTCAATAAAATCTCTCGGAACGTAATAGAACCATTATGCCTTTGATTAAAGTCATGAAATAAACTTTATTAATTTACGTATTTTCTGAGACCCATGAATAGATGATAGAATAATATGACACATGGGGAATAAAGAACATAAGCATCTCTAGTATTTCTATAAATAAAGTCATTTATGAAAATTATGCATTTGCTCGTTTCGTTTGTGTCGTATAGATCATGCCAAAAGAAAGAAGGGATAGCCTTAACATACCTGGATCAATTCTCTTGACAATTCTTCTAACACACATCTTTTGCGACGAACACGTAACGGCAGATCGAATTAGGGAAAAATTCATATGATATTCTTGAGAAAGATTGCACCGTACTCCCTTATAATTGTAAAATCCACGTTGCTATAATATTAAATGGTCTTCGTATGAAAGGTTTGAAGCAACTACATTGTTGTTACAACCCATTACCCTTACTGAAGACTTCTTTCTTAATGTAGTAGATGAGAGCAATTTGTTTTGGGTGAATTAGAAAGGTTGTCTTTATGCTTTTAGGTGTGGGCCCCACTAGGATGACTAGAAAGACCACCAATCTTTCTTAATGTGCCACCTTATCATAATGACTTAAGAGTCATTAATTTGGGATGGTTGGCTGCCATGTGTGGGGGTTTAGGCTTAACAAGATTTATGATTAATTAACTAATCTTCCACCAAAAATTATTAATTACCCAATTATCCACATAATTAAGAATTATCTCAAATTACTTATAATACTACTCACTTTTAACATACTTTATACACCTTACTATCATGGTTATGTGGTACCTTGTATGACACTAGTCCATAAATATCGGGTATTTTAGCTCGGGCAGTATTTTATCCCAACACATCAAACTTTGACGAAAATTCATATTCTTTGATTTGCTTACCTTCTCACCTTCACGAATTTACTCATCACTTATTTGGAATAGAATAATCCTTATAATCTCAAAATAATCTCATTCCTGAACTTACGTCGATTAGCTTACGACGAAACTTTAACGTACGAAAATACGGAATGTAACATCTCATTTCCGAGCTTATATCAATTTACTTATGGCGTACTATCATTTTCATGACTTATGTCTTCCGAATACTTTAGTACTCTCCTTGCCATCTAGGCAACTGTTCTGTGAATAATTCCAAAGGCCAGGGCATTCCCGCCTTAGGCCTCTTTCTCACACCACGACTTATGGTCAGAATCCTTCCAATATCGCTACTGTTGCTACCTCCTATCGTGCAGACTGTATGACTCTGATCTTGTAAGTGTGCCTATGCGACTCTTCTCTCCTTTTTTCTCCAGCCTTTAGCCCATCTCTAGGCCTCACTTTGTAAACATATACAGAGCTTGACAAGATGTCCCTCTCGGCATCTATAGGTATACTGAAGTTCTTCATTCGGTATTTTGTCAAACTTACAAATATTGTTATGTCTTATTTCATAGACCCGGTTATCTATCTGCATGACTTTACTACATCTAAGTAGGTCATACTATACCATAACTCTTACTTCGATTTATCGTTACTGAGGTCTGCTACCAAACTCCAGGCTACTCTCATTGTTTTTCCCATATATATAAATCTAAGTCCTTTAATGCTTCCTCATTACTATCCATCTTAAGTATGATGGCCTGATCTCATCTCATACTGTTGAACTTTTATCCATCTATTTTTGATTCACCTTAATGTTGATCCATCATCTACCACTGATAACTTGACCTCTTATGTAACACTGCCGCTAGGGCTCACGTCTCATCGGGGACATCTGGAGTAATTAGATTGATCCATCTAGGGGTGATACTATACTTCCATAATCATACTTTATAGTATCCCAATGCGATTCACCTTACATGGGTATTTTAATCCCGTACAATTCATGAAATCCTCTTCAAGTCATTACTCAATCGAAGGCCCAAACATCATCCTTTATCTATCACGATCACACCCTCGTTCTACTACCAGGGCAATATTTCATCTCTTATAAATGCTACTAGTTTTAGACTCCTTTGAGTTCATTCAGGCTATACTGAGCTTTCTATAACTTAGAGAAACCATCATCTCTCTTGTTTTCACAAGGCTTAATCTCGAGAACTTATCAATTTTCGTCACCTTCTCACTTGCCCTTTCTCATCCTTACTCCTGTCATAAAACCTTGTCGCTTTACTATACTTTAGCTTGGGACCTATACGTATCTATTTATACTATTCGCAATCTTCCTTCAACTTGCTTGCACCATATAGTTCCTTATGTTATTCTGGAACATCAAGCGAGACATCACATCGTCTCAAACTCTTCTTTACTCTATTGTCTAGATCTCTCTGTACCTAGAAACCATAGGCTAGAAGATATGCTACTGATGATGCTGCTATTATTTTTGGATACTGAATCCCCACACTTCTAGCCTTTTATCTGAAGTATGGACTATTCACAACCTTCTGCATTTGAGTATTTTGTACATTGTTCACCTTTACCTTACTACCTTAAAATCTTGCATCGTATCTTTTATCTCTTTCATAACCTCCGTTCCACATAGGTATAATTCATATTCGCAACTTGAAGCTTTATTATAATACTTGCACCTCTGGTACATGCACAATCCAGTGAGAGCTTCATACTGACTTCTTATGAGGTTGGTACTCTTCTAACTGGCTTTTTTGTAGAGCCGTTATAAAATATGGTTGTTGTACTATCTCTCTTGTACCTCTAATATTAAGAGTGATCCTGCAATATTTTCAATCACGAGGTCTATAATTTTCTGGGTCCAATAATCAGACTCCTGATTTATTTGGTTGATATAACTCTTTAGTTTCCTCTTCCTTCTAATCCGCCTTCATGTAGGCTTAAGCTATCTTCCGATATGCAGCTCCTGGTATTAGTTATTACTTTAGCCTTTCATGGGCTTTATGGAATATCCATGATACAATCTTCTAACAACTCAATCCTTTGGCTATGCCTTGGGCTCAATTCTTTCTTTTAACTTATACCAGAGTCTTCTATGTCTGTATGATTGCCAACATATATGCTGCATGTATAAAACCCCGAACTCTTAAGTGCGTTCATAATGTACTCTGGGTCATTAATCGAATAATTCTTTTTGTTCCTTCTCAGTTTTATTTTTAAAATGTAAGCAATTACTTTTCCTGGTCTTTCTTCCCCTTGTTGTGTGCATACTTAGCTCACCTTAGTGCCCACACACATTGGAATTCCATACAACTCATATGATCTTGAATATCACTTCTGATTTTACTTCCCGTTCATTAGCCACAGTAGGTTCCATTTTCTTATGGGGCGCATACAATATTGTTGTGAGACTGTTGTTATAAGACCATTTCCTCCTTAGGTTACTGAGCTTAGGTTGAAGCCTTCTTCCTTACTTTCTCATGTAGTCTTTCATTGTAGTATTTAGGGAGGATCCTCTAACTCTTGTAAAGTTGTAAGCTTAATACATTGTATATTCGATGGACCTTTTGATGTCATTCCTTGCCTATAATTATTTGTAGTTACTTACTTCCATGCCTTTGTGCTTTTCGGGTTGTTCTGAATTGATATTTTGATTGTCTTTCGGTGGCACTCTCTTTTATTCCTGTAATACTCATACGGTACCTTTAACTATCCCAACTCCTATCCGAATAGTTCTCAAGTATTACAATGACATTACTGCGAGGTTGAATTCACTATATTGTGTTTTACTATATTTATCTTGCATGATCTGTTGACTCATCTGTAACCTCCTGTTTAGCCATAACTAGGCTCTTCCTGAATCAATTACTAACTACTCGTTGGCCTATTCTCATATCAATATTCTGTGTAATCTTTCTTGGGTTATTTCCTTTGTCTTAACTTACGTCTCGCACTGGCTCCTTATCTATCAATAACATCTCGGGTAGGGACCCTTACTTCCTTTTCTTGACGTCTTGTTTGCATAATGTTCTGGAATTATAGCATATCTGTAGGCTTTGAATAAGTGCAATCTCATCCCTTTCTCATTTTTGTCGCATTCTTCCTTTACCATTCCATAATTACTAGAACCACTTAATTCTGACTTAATGTTACATCACTCTATATTCCCTCCTTTAGGGGAGTACTAAGGTTTAGAGCTACGACGATCTACCTATAGATATTTTACCTCTTCATCTTTAGCGTCTTTTCACATCATCGATGACCCTTACTCGCCTTGCGGAATTCCTTCTGTACCAAGGATAACAAAATTCCTTATTTACGAGGGTGACACTTAGTGTAACTGGTACATACAATCCCTCAAGCTTACATTTGCCCACATTGCTTGCTTTAGGGAAGCGTCTTCCTGAATGACCATTCTCTGAATTTCTCATGAATCTTCTTCTGTTGTCCATTCTTTATCGCCGGAACGCAATCTGAAATTATCATGATGCCGACCATTATCAAATCACTCAGTCCCTAGTTCATGTTTAGTTTATCTTGTTCATCGGTCCATATTGATTTTTGTTACTCTGGGTTCTAACTTTTCCTTTTGGTAATCGTGTTAGAGTCACGAACTTATTTCTCGAAATGAGGATATGACTTTATGGCCTATACTCTTTTGTTGTCTCAAGGCCTGTCACCTCTCGTCTTTTCCTTCACTTGACTATAGACTCTGTAATACTGTCATCTTTTTGATCTACCGTTGTCATCCATGTATCACATTTTACTCATAATGCTTCATTAACTCTCTCCTTATTTTCATGTTAACATTTCTCTCTATCACTTTATTCCGAAAACTTCAACAAGACATTATTTTGCTTTTAGCTTCCCTTGCTCCATCCATTGGCTCTTTGGGTCGCCTAACATTCTCTTTCTACCAGGGACGGGAGCCATATTAAAGTAATATTTATCCCTTTCGGGCTTCCAATGCCTATCTTTATAGTACTCATATCTAGCTGTACTATTTTAGAGTGAACCATCTAGGTGTCTCACAAGGAGATCTATTAGCACATTTGCACTATCCTTCAGAAATGTCAACTAACGCAAATAATCCATCCATCATTTTGGGTTACTCTAACCCTAGCCAGATCCTGATATTCCGTCCTTCTCTTAAACCATATCTGTTAGCTTCCACAGGGCATAACTGAGATGGGTGTGGCCGATTGTACATACCTCTGCTACTGTTGAAGGTAACTCAAAATGCTTATATCTCCCTTTCTGAATGGTAAATAATGATAATCTTCACTAGCTGGGTACCTCGTACCCTTCTTCATCTTGCTTGTTTTACTTGTTGAAACTTGTATCTATCTTCTGAATCTCTCATTGCCTTTCACCATAGGGGTGGATAGATATTCCTGCCATAAGGCTCCTTATCAAAAGGCTTACACATCTTAGTACACACATGAACTGCTAAAAACCTCATATTTATCCATCATAAGTATGGTGCAAAATTGAGTTCCTCTGACTCAACTCTTCTACAGCCGCATTCAATCCCTTACCAACCGTCTTTTTAAATGTAGGCATCGCCGTATTATGAATAAGATAGAGTTTAGGAAATTGAGTTCCTACAACTGAGCTCTACCACACGATCTAGAGTAAGAAGAAAGAGTGAAAATCCTAAATGCCATGTAGCCTCCTACTTATAATTGTGATGCACAACTCACCCATAAACAAGATTCTACTAGAAAAGACTTGTAGACTCCCTAGGACGGAACTGTTCTGATACCACTTTTGTCACGACCCAAACCGATAGGCCGCGACGGGCACCCGGTACCTTACTCAACCGAGTACCAACATAACATATCTTTCGTATTATTCTATCATAGGTAAATGAACCGAAGTAAAGCATGGGGGAATACAAACTTATACATATGATATATGGGCCTATAAGACCAAAATAACCACTCATACACTGAACATAGGCCGACAAGGCCATACAATCTTTTACGTACATGACATCTGTCTACAAGCCTCTAAGAATACATAATTGTCATAAAGGTCGGGACAGAGCCCCTCCATACCAAACAATACACATCTAAATCATACTGACCAAACAAGTAACTCGGGAGCAAATGGAATACACCAACATCTTCCGCTGAGCTGATCGCCTACTTGGAGGACTCTCGACCTGTCTATCGAGACCTGTAAGCATGAAACGCAGTGACCCCAGGCAAAAGGGATGTCAGTACAAATAATGTACCGAGTATGTAAGGAATAAAAATCAGTAAACAACAAACATGAGAGAAACATGGAGTAAAAGACTCAACATGCATATCTGAATAGCTCTGTGAGTCATTTAAATTATAATATCATGCATATGCGTACAAAATATCATACCATGCATGGGTATATGCGTTCATAACATCATCAAGCCTCTGAGGGCATCCCATCATATTATCTCGGCCACTGTGGGGAAATCATCAACGTATACCAGTTGATCCGGTGGTGGTGCGTATATAACGCCGTAACCTTTTTCCACATCCCTTATACATATAATATACATATATACGTGTATATAACGCCATCTGGTCATGGGTCAATGTACATATATAAATGAATGAAATGCATATGAAATACATTAATTAAATCTCTCGGAACGTAATAGGACCATTATGCCTTTGATTAAAGTCATGAAATAAACTTTATTAATTTACGTATTTTCTGAGACCCATGAACAGATGATAGAATAATATGACACATGGGGAATAAAGAACATAAGCATCTCTAGTATTTCTATGAATAGAGTCATTTATGGAAATTGTGCATTTGCTCGTTTCGTTTGTGTCGTATAGATCATGCCAAAAGAAAGAAGGGATAGCCTTAACATACCTGGACTGATTCTCTTGACAATTTCTCTAACACACGTCTTTTACGACGAACACGTAATGGTGGATCGAATTAGGGGAAAATTCATATGATATTCTTGAGAAAAATTGTACCGTACTCCCTTATAATTGCAAAACCCACGTTGCTATAATATTAAATGGTCTTCGTATGAAAGGTTTGAAGCAACTACGTTGTTGTTACAACCCATTCCATTTGCTTCAGACTTCTTTCCTAATGTAGTAGATGAGAGCAATTTGTTTTGGGTGAATTAGAAAGGTCGAGAAGGTAGAATGCAGAGGTATTTAGATAAACTGCTTATCACTTTGCGCCATTTCAAATAATGGACTTTACGGCATGTACCGCGGGAACAGAATAATGAGGCCGACGCACTGGCGAATTTGGGGTCATCGGTCGAGGTAGATGATATGGGCTCGGGGAATGTGGTTCAACTTTCGAGATTGGTAGTCGAAGAAGGACACGCCAAAATAAATTCTACAAGCTTAACTTGGGATTGGAGAAACAAGTATATCGAATATTTGAAAAACGAAAAACTCCCATTGGACCCTAAAGAGTCCAGAACCCTACGGACCAAGGCTGCTCGATTCATTTTGGCTTCAGATGGAACACTGTACCGAAGAATGTTTGACGGACCATTGGCTGTATGCTTGGGTCCGGGGGATGTCGATTATGTCCTACGGGAAGTGCACGAGCATACTTGCGGGAATCACTCTGGAGCCGACACATTAGTCCAAAAAATAATCAGAGCAGGGATTATTGGATCGATATGGGCAAAGATACGAAGGAATTTGTTCGTAAATGTGATAAATGTCAAAGGTTCGCGCCAATGATCCACCAGCCCGGAGAACAACTCCACTCGGTCCTATCCCCGTGGCCTTTCATGAAATGGGGAATGGATATCGTCGGCCCTCTGCCATCGACCCCAGGTAAAGCTAAATTTATTTTGTTTATGACTGACTATTTTCCTAAATGGGTTGAAGTGTAGGCGTTCGAGAAAATAAGAGAGAAAAAAGTTATAGACTTTATTTGGGATCATATCATATGCCGGTTCAGGATACCCGCCGAAATAGTATGTGACAATGGAAAGCAATTCATTGGCGGCAAAGTAACAAGATTCCTCAAAGACCACAAGATAAAAAGGATATTGTCGACGCCGTACCACCCCAGTGGGAACGGGCAGGCTGAAGCAACGAATAAAACTGTCATTCAAAACTTAAAAAAGAGGTTGAACGATGCTAAAGGGAGATGGAGAGAAATCCTCCCCGAAGTCCTTTGGGCATATCGGACAACATCAAAATCCAGTACGGGGGCGACCCTACTCTCCTTGGTATATGGATCCGAAGCATTAATACCAGTCGAGGTCAAACCCAGTGCCAGATTTCGATTCTCGATGGAAGAATCAAATAACGAGGCTATGAACACAAGCCTCGAACTATCGGACGAAAGGCGAGAAACTGCCCTCGTCCGAATGGCCGCCCAAAAGCAACGAATCAAAAGGTATTATAACCGAAGAACCAAGCTCCGCCATTTCAAGCCTGGGGACTTAGTGTTAAGAAAAATTATCATCAATACCCGGAATCCGAATGAAGGGAAGCTAGGACCGAACTGGGAAGGACCATATCAGGTACTCGAGGACATCGGAAAGGGATCGTACGGGATCGGCTTCATAAACGGCAAATAGTTATCAAGCAACTGGAATGTATCACATCTGAAATGGTACTACTGTTAAGGTACAACCTTTCCATATTCGTTTACATCTCGAAACTGACCCCTGCAGAAGTCCGAATAGGGGACAGATCTCTCATCAGAAAGCACGCGTTGCACTCTTTTTTCCTTAAGACCGGTTTTTATCCCAAATGGGTTTTTCGGCAAGGTTTTTAATGAGGCAACCACTGGTCGTGCAGCACTTATGATAATATCTGAGGCCCCGTAAGAGAGTTATTTCACAGCAACAGGGTCCCGATAGGAAAACTGTAAAGAGCCAAATGATCGAAGCGAGCCATGCTCGTATAAGTTGGCCTGAACCCTGGCGTGTAATAACATGTGAAGAATTAAGATATAATGCGACCATTAAGCCTACGGGCTATATATGTTTTATCTCAAGTTCGGTCTATCACTCACTCGACCAAGCCTACGGGCTATTCTTTAATTCGAGTTCGAGCAAACACTCACTCGACCAAATAGCCTATGGGCTGCATTAATTCGAGTTCGAATCATTCACTCGATCGAGCCTACAGGCTATTCTTTAATTCGAGTTCGAGCAAACACTCACTCAATTAAATAGCCTACGGGCTGCATTAATTCGAGTTCGAATCATTCACTCGATCAAGCCTACGGGCTATTCTTTAATTCGAGTTCGAGCAAACACTCACTCGACCAAATAGCCTACAGGCTGCATTAATTCGAGTTCGAATCATTCACTCGATCAAGCCTACGGGCTATTTTTTATCACTAGTTCGAGCAAAAACTCACTCGACCAAATAGCCTATGGGCTGCATTAATTCGAGTTCGAATCATTCACTCGATCAAGCCTACGGGCTATTTTTTATCTCGAGTTCGAGCAAAAACTCACTCGACCAAATAGCCTACGGGCTGCATTAATTCGAGTTCGAATCATTCACTCGATCAAGCCTACGGGCTATTTTTTATCTCGAGTTCGAGCAAAAACTCACTCGACCAAATAGCCTACGGGCTGCAGTAATTCGAGTTCGAATCATTCACTCGAACAAGCCTACGGGCTATATTAATTCGAGTACAAGCAAACACTCGCTCGACTGCCACGCCCACGGGCTATATTCTCTTCAAAATTGAATCGTTGACAATTAAACCGAGCACAAGCAAACACTTGCTCGGTTGAAGAGACTGCGAGGTTCGATTTTGATTAATTGGTTTAAAACATTATGGAAATATTCATGAGGCAAATCACAACAACCCAGGAAACAGAATCAAAAGCAAGTCGGCAAAAGAAGAGGCCTATACACAAAATTTATTTATATGGGTGGCTACAGCAACAAAAAAAAATTTAAACGGGAGCGGTCTTTTCTTTATCAGATTCCCCCCGTTCTCGGATCCGCTTTTGCTCCCATCGTTGTCATCATCATCATCGGAAACCAGAGCTTCGGCATCAGCCTCGAGTTCTTTTGCCCTTTTTATCTCTTCCGTGAGATCAAAGCCGCGAGCATGAATCTCCTCGAGGGTTTCTCTCCTGGATCGGTACTTAGCAAGTTCGACAACCCAATGCGCCCGACCATTAGCGGATTCGGCTGCCTCTCTTGCCTGAACTTGGGCAGCTTCAGCATCAGCCCGATAGATGGCCACGAGCACGTCCGCATAAGTCTTTGCCTTTTCAGCATCGGATTCGGCCTTGGCGAGTACTGAGGCCAACCGAGCCTCAAGCTCCTCGATTTTCTTTGCTTGAACCAGGTTTTTTTCCTTCACTTTCTGAAGTTGGGTTTCCGACGACGATAACTGGGCTCGAGTGGTCTCTTTTTCTGCAGCAAAGAGGTCCATACCTTCTTTCCACCGCAAGGATTCCATCCTTATCACATAGACCTCCTCACGCAGCTTCCCTATCATCTCGATTTTTTGCTGCAGCTGTGAGACCGAAATGTTAGATACCGTTCCAGTATTGAACCCATAGGTTTTCAAAAGCATCATTACCTGCTCAGACAAATCATTCTGGTCTCGATAAGCCTTGGACAGCTCGGCCCGGAGATCTTTTATTTCCTCCTCTCTCTGTCCTAAGTAAAGTTTGAGAGAGTTCCGCTCATCGATAGCGCGTTTCAGGTTGGCCGCGTATCGATGCAGCTCATTCTTGGAACGAGAACATTGTTCTCGATGGACTGCCGCAACTTACGAAGAAACAAGGAGTGAAGTTAACAAAAGACGAACATAAAGGCAATACCAACAAAAAGGTTTTCAAAAGACTCACTTGGTCCAAAGCCTGCCGCAACCCGTGAAAAAGATCCGATTCATCACCGGCACGGGCAACGTCCTCGATACCAGTAAACAGGTCACGAAACGGATCCTCTTCATCGTGAGGCCTATCTAGATTAAGGGCCCCCAGAGCTTGAGCTTCTCGAATCACCCCTGCGAAAAAAGCGGGAAAGAGAGGCGAGTCCTCGATCGCTGCTGCCTCAAGTGAATCGCTCGGAGCATTCACCTCGGCTCGGAGGGGTTCGAAGGGCACCCTGATTGTAACCCCTGCGGGTTGATTCCGATGAGAGGTGTCTTCGACATCCGATAGTTCGGGGACTCTGCCGGAACCACTCTCCGATATATTTTCAGTTCGAGATGGAGCCCCATAGGGCATCATCGATCCAGCCGGCATTGAAGCATCGGTGGCTCTCTTCGTCCGGACCGCCAGCGTGGACTCATTATATTCTTCTTCTTCTTCATCATCCCTTAGGCGCAGAACGGATTCTACGGTCAAAGGAATGACATTCTTTTTTGGTTTACGAGCCGTCCTCTTCTTCGGTTTTGGATATTCGGACAACGAAGCTCTCTTCTTTTTATTTTCCTTCACAGGCTTTGGAACGAAGGTCGAGACATCCTCCTCATTAGACAGAGGTCTCAAGACCGCATCCTTACCCAAACCTGCATATGGGAAACCTTATCAAAAATATATCGAGAAGTGCCTCGTCAGATTCCGAGAAATGAGCTTACCGTGGTTTTTGGCCTCCCACCGACCCTTAGACAAATCACGCCATGAGCGCTCGGCGTATGTGGAAGTCGAAACAAGAGCCCGTACCCAATTCTTGAGGTCGGGAACCGCTCCGGGCATCCAGGGAACCGCTACGTCACGAAAAGGGGAGTGTCGATAAGAGAACAAATGAAAGAACAAAATAGAAACAACATCAAAATCACACTTACGTTTCAAATTCCACTCCTCGAGAAAGGGCATCTTTTCGGTCGGGATCAGGTCCGAAGTCCTTACTCGAACGAACCTTCTCATCTAACCCCGGTCCCTGTCCTCGATCAATAATTGAGAACAAAGCCTTGGTAGCCCGACGCTGGAGTTTAATTAACCCTCCCCGAAAAAGTCGGGGACGATATAGCCGGATAAGATGATCAAGGGTGAACGACATCCCCTCGATTTTGCTCACGAAATATCGGATCAAAATAACGATCCGCCATAAAGAAGGATGGACCTGGCCTAAGGTTACCTGATACTGTCGAGAGAAGTCGATAACGACGGAATCGAGGGGACCCAAAGTGAAAGGATAGGTATATACGTTCAAAAACCCTTTCACGTGAGAAGTAATGTCTTCGTCAGGGGTAGGTATTATCACTTCTTTTTCCCCCCAATTGCAGTCCTTCTTTAACAGATCGAGGTGCTTCTCAGTAATCGAACACATGTACCTCGATACCGGCTCACACCGGTCAGGGACCGATGAACCTTTATCAACTTTAAAATCTGAAGTAAAGATGCACGCCCCGGGGACACACTCCTCTGGCCGTGGTTCCACCGGTGTCTCATCGGCGACACACTGTGAAGATGAAGCTTTCTCTTTTTGAGGAACTTTTTGCGATGTTTTCGCCATTTTTGAATTCAAAAATAAGGAGCAGAAGGAGGTGATAGAGATTTGGTAGAATTGAGGGATCCTTTCGGAAAGAAATCACAGCTTTTTTTGTAAGAAGAGATTGAGAAATTTTAGAAGATTGAAGATGTAAAATTGGTAAAAGATAAAGGTGAGAGTGATTTATAGGTTCAAAGAGACGGCGGTTCATTATCAGCAGTGGCCGACCACCACCTGATATGCATTAAATGCCTTGGGAGACTAAACCGACAGGACAGCTATCATATGCATCATGATCGAACCTGATGGAATCAACAGAATATAATCCGATCGATCTGTTGAAAATCATATTGCTTCTCGCCGTATTTATTTCTGAGAAACGAGGGGACTATCTGTATACGGTTGAAATGGATTTGGCATGTCCGGTACAGTTCGAAGGGTGATATAACGGAGTAAGATCCCGAAGGGGGAGGGCACGAACTAATCTAGAGCCTGGGAAGGCCGGTCCGTGTTGAGATCGATATCATAATCAAACTCGAACAAGAATCGAACCATGGCGCGGGTAGATCTATCGTGCAGATAATCGAAAAACCAACCTACATCGACCAAGAATCCGTTCGAGGGCTCAAACCGGGATCGAGCTCGAGTCAAGATCACAAGTTTGAGCCGAAATCAAGCTCGAACCAAAATCAAGGGTTCTAAGCAAGATCGGGCTCGCAGACAAAAGCCGTTGTAATCCCACTAGAGGGAATCTTGGTAGAAATTATGGAAAAGCTGATTTATCATGGGTTTCCCACTGAATGTTTATTTTATTATGCTTGAAGCCAAACCCCTTTCACTATAAAAGGACTTATTTATCATTTTTGTAAGGGACCTATGGCAGGACTTACACTATCACAAATTGTATTATCCCCTCTACAAGAAAGAGTAATCTTTCTAGTTTCTTAGATTGATTCTATTTTTGTTAAATCCTAAATTTCACTGTTCATAATTGATTGGCCTAGATTACATTTTTCTCCAATCTATATTCATACTTTTATTTATCCTAGCATTCTGTATTAAGTTGTATCACGTATCTTTGGAACCGCGCATAAATTCAACTCTATCCCTTTTTTCGGGTAAACAATGTCAATAACAACAATTGGTGTTCGGTAACACAACAAGCATTAACTGTTGATGAATTAATAATTTGGAAATGTATATGTGCAGGATTGAATATAAGATAAGTTCAGAAATGATAAGCCAACAATTGAACTCGAGGCTAGTGGGGATTCAAAGAGGCACTATTGAGGATAAGAGGAATGGGATTGTTGAGGTTAAATGAGATTCGATCTATTGATCTTTGAAATAAATAAAAGATTGAGAGAGTGCTTTGCTTGGTATAGCTAGTTTAACAACCGTTCACTATCCTGTCAAGTGGAAGCTGTGAGTTCGAGTCATGTTTGTCGCGTCAGTTCAATAAGTATATCAATGCATCTTTTAGCTTTTTGTATTTCACCACCCTATCAAGTGGAACCTTTGAGTTTGAGTCATATCGCAAGAATTCAATAAGTATATCAATGCATCTCTCAACTTTCTTTAATAAATTAATAGTGCTTTGAGAACATGAATTTAAGACAAACTATTGTTTACCCTCAAAATAGGATAATAATTAAATTTATAAGTAGTTTTGAGGATACGCGAATTTATTTGACACAAAGCAGTAAATAAAGAAAAATTAAATAAATAGGAATAAAGTAAGCTCAAACCACACGAGGAAGACGATTTAAGCCTTAGTGAAATATTTGCGCTCGATCTGGGCTCGTAACAACAAGCAGTGATGAACGAAAGTAGAAGAACTAATAACAAAAAGAATAATGATATATTTTCTTGGAATGCGTGTTACAATGTGCTTTATGAATTATCAGACTCCCTTTATATAGTAGAGGAGTCCTACTTCACGTACAACTCTATAAAAGGTAAAAAATCTTTTGATTTACTGATTGTCAGTTCTTTATCGGTACGTGCCGAGATTCCCGCCGTAATATCCAGCCGGTCACGGATATTTCGGTCTTCTGTTGGCTATGTTGACAATGTTTTTTCTGAGTCATTTGAGGCTAGGACCGGTTCCAGGATCATGGCCTCGATATTCTCGAAGGCAGGCATCCTATCTCCGGGTTCTAGCCTGGTGGGACTTGGGGTCGATCTCTAGTCCTTCATTGTCATGTCTCGAGCCTGGCTTACCACGTCGGAGGCTAGGATCCACCACGAGCTCGATTTTGACCGTATACAGTTAGTCCACTCGTTTTTCGGAGAGTAGACGACGAGAAACGATGTGTGCTTCCGATTCTCACTTCGATACACCATGACGAAAATGACAAAACAACTGAAATGCCTTGTCAGTCAAGTCCTGATGGCATTAAATGCATGTCAGCCGCTGGTCGGCCATTCCTGGATGCGAACCGTCGCTAAAATACTATAAATACCTCTTCCTTTGCTCATTTTAACTTTTCATCCAAACCTTCTACCCTCGTACTCTTAAAAGTTCAGTACTTTATAGCATTTTTACTCCAGTTATCTTAGATCCTTTGCGAGAACTCTTGTTTATCTTTATCTCAAACCAACAAGTACAATCCTTCAACCTTCTTTCTTTCTCTATTTTTGCGCCATCTTTTAAAGAAATGGCAATGACTTCCAAAACTGTTCCCCAGAAAGAAACCCCTTCTACTTCACGGCCCACTACTTAGGCCGAGGAGACTGTTTCGCATACTGCCATCGATGAACCAGTACCGGAACCCCCTTTGAAAATGTTCATCCACGGAAGATGCTCGGTCAATGCCGATTTCAAGGTTGAAAAACATTCCTCTGTACAAGGCCGGTGTGAGGAGGTCTCGAGATACATATGCTCGATCACTGAAGAAGTCCTCCCTACGGTCCAAAAAGACTGCAACTGGGCCGGTAAGGTCATAGTGATCCCTGATCCCGAAGAAGCCACCACCACCCATGTCAAGGGATACCAAAGTGTTTAAACTTATCCTTTTACATTTTGGCCCGATGGAACCGGTTATCGTTGATTTCTGTAAGAGGTATGAGGTGTTCCTCGATCAGATTCATCCTTCGCTCTGGAGGATTGTGATCCTCCTCCGATTCTTCATGAGCAGAATCGATGGATGCTCGTTCACCATCGACCATCTTCAATGCTTGTACAGTCCCCGAATCTTCCGGGGGCGACTGATAAAGCTCGTGTGCCTGGCCAACAAAGCCCCGCTCTCGAGTATTGATGATAACCAAAATCGGGGCTGGCAAGGTCGTTTTGTCTGAGTGAGGACTTCGAACGTGATCCCAACTGAGTGCATGCCATTCCACGAGAAGTGGAATACATCACGTAAGTACAATTTTATTTTTGAAAGTTGATTTTATACTTATTTCCTTCTTCCTTATCGGTGTTTTGTGGCGGTGCAGCCATCGCTCGGGTCCCGAATGCTGTCCCTCGACTCAAGGAGTGGGTTAAGGATATCATATCACGGATGCCCTACTCCGAGCGCTCATGGCGCAAGATCTTGAAGGGCCGTTGGGAGGCCCGTTCCCATGGTGAGACTCTTTTCCTAAGTAGGAAATATTTGGATTCCATTTTTCTTTTTATCATTAAGTCCTTACTCCCTTTACTTCTTTTTGCAGGTTTATCCAAGGATGGCAAACCGAGGCCTCCAGCCGGCAGTGAGGACTTACCTACCGAGTCTCCTGCTCTGAGACAGGCCAGAGAAAAGAAAATAAAGAGGGCTCCGAGTTCCCCGAGCTCGAAGAAATAGAAAACAAAAAGAAGGATGGTGCGCAAGCCAAAAGATAACACCAGTGTCCGAGCACCACCTTCAGATTTACTCTACCAGAGTAGGTCCGTGGTGTCATTTGTGACTTGTGTGCAAAATTTGAGGTCAATCATACGTGATTTGATAGGTTTCGACGTCGTTTGTAGAATTTGAAAATTTAAAAGTTCATTAGGCTTAAATCTATGTGCGATTTGTGTTTTTGATGTTGCTTGAGGGGATTTGATGGTTCGACTAAGTTGGTATGATGTTTTAAGACGTGTTGGTATATTTGGTTGAGGTCTCAGGGGCCTAGAGTTAATTTTGGGTGGTTAACGGACCAAGGTTTGAAGTTGAAGAATTGCTGAAGATTTGCAACTACTGGTGTAATCGCAAATGCGGATTGGGAACCGCAGATATGAGCCCGTAGAAGCAGGAAAGGAGCCGCAGAGGGCGTAAAAGCGGAGTGTGAAGGAGTTGAGAGGTGTAGGTTGTTTCCGCAGAAGCAGATCATGGGCCGCATAAGCGCCTCCGCAGGTGCGAGCCCAGGTGAGTTAAGTGACTTCCGTAGGTGCGGAGTTTTCACCGAAAAAGTGGGACCGCATGTGCGCTGTGACTAGGTAGAACATATAAACATAAGGGTTTATAATTTTCTTCATTTTCAAACATTTTGAGCTCGGACTAAGGCGATGTTTGAGAGGGTTTTCGAGGGGATTCTTGAGGTAAGTCCCTTGTGCTTGTTTTCTATCAATAATCTTGTATCCCTATTGATTTTCCCACCTAATTTGGGTGTTTTTGAGGTGTAATTTGGGAGTTTGAGGCTAGGGATTTGGAGAGTTAATTTTGGGGATTTGAATGACCAATTAGTGTTAGATTTTGATGAATTTGGTATGACTAGACTCGTAAGTGGATGGGCTTTCGAATTTTGTGAGTTTTGTTGGATTCCGAGACGTGGGCTCGGGGGCGATTTTGAACCAATTTTGGATTTTGAGTTATAACTTAGTTGTTTCTTGTAGAATTGATTGCTTTAGCCCGTATTGATTGTATTGTACTTTTGTGGCTATATTCGGGTCATTTGGAGGCCGATTTGCGAGGCAAAGGCATATTGGAGTAGAGATTTGCTCGGATTGAGATAAGTAACACTTCTAAACTTGGTTCTGAGGGTTTGAAACCCCGAATTATATGTTACGTAATTGGTATTGAGGTAACGCACATGCCAAGTAACGGGCGTGCAGGCGTGCACCGTAAGAATTGTGAACTAGTCGATTCCATAGCACTGTATAGTGGTTCTATCTTGTTGATATCCGTGTTTTCATCATGTGATAAAGTAATTGAGTTGTCACTCATGCTAGATATCATGTTTAGGCTTTATGTTGGTACTGTTGGGGCCCATAATGGTCGTTTCTTTCTCTTGTCTTACTTATTTCATTGGTATTTCGTAATCAGTCATATTATGAGCCCGTGAAAGTCATGTGGTACCTTGTATGGCACTAGTCCATAAATATCGGGTATTTTAGCTCGGACTGTATTTTATCCCAATACGTCAAACTTTGACGAAAATTCATATTCTTTGATTTGCTTACCCTCTCACCTTCACGAATTTACTCATCACTTGTTTGAAATAGAATAATCCTTATAATCTCAAAATAATCTCATTCCCGAACTTACGTCAATTAGCTTACGACGAAATTTTAACGTACGAAAATACGGAATGTAACATCTCATTTCCGAGCTTATATCAATTTACTTATGGCGTACTTCCACGTACGAAAATATAGGGTGCAACATAAATTAATGCATAAATCAATATTCCTATCGGGTGGCATCCCCGGTAGGTATGCAGGAAATACCTCTTGAAACTCACGAACAACCGGCATTGAATCCATGGAAGGATCCTTCGCACTAGAATCGCGGACATAAGCCAAGTAAGCTAGACACCCCTTCTTGACCATATGTCGAGCCTTCACATAAGAGATAACCCTGCTGGTAGAATGACTAAGATTCCCTCTCCACTCTAATCGAAGCAATCCCTGCAAGGATAAGGTCACCATCTTGGCGTGACAATCTAATATAGCATGATAAGGTGACAACCAATCCATACCCAGTATGACATCAAAATCAACCATATCGAGAAGTAGAAGGTCTACACGAGTCTCAAGACTCCCAATGATGATCACACACGAACAATAAACACGATCTACAACAATAGCATCTCCCACCTGTGTGGACATATACACAGGAGCACTCAAAGAATCACGGGGCACAACCAAATATGAAGCAAAATAGGATGACACATAGGAGTAACTAGACCTCGGATCAAATAGAACTGAAGCATCTCTACTACAAACTGTAACAATACCTGTGATAAAAGCGTCAGATGATTCAGCCTCGGGCCTGGCTGGGAAAGCATAACACCGGGGCTGGGCCCCACCACTCTAAACTACGTCCCTGGGATGGCCTCTAACTGGCTGGTCTCCACCTCTAACGGCTTGACCTCCACCTCTAACAGTCTGGCCTCTAACTCTAGCTGCCTGACCCCTGCCTCTGGCTAGCCGAGCAGGTGGTGCAGCAACTGGTGCCGGAACCCAATGTCCGAGGGCAAAATCTAGGAATGTGCCTCAGATTACAACAAGTATAACAAGACCTCGGCTACTGTGACTACTGGCCATGAAACTGACCCTGTCGACCTGAGTAACCACCCTAAAAACTCTGGAGCAGAGGTGCACTAATAAGGGCTAGTGGTGCACTATAGTCTAGCTGGTCGGAATAATGCATTTGAGGGCCACGACCACCTGAGGCACCGTGGGATGCCTCGAGTGCTGAATGAAATGGCCTGGGAGGATAGCCTCTGCCATAAGTACCCCGGCCTCCAGATGGGGCTCCATTGAATCCACCGTAGTGACTAGGCCTCTTATCAGACCCCCGACCACTCCCCTGAAACCATCTCGACTCGCCTAGCAACATTGGCAGCCGCCTGAAAAGAAATCTCACTCCCAGTCTCCTTAGC
Source organism: Nicotiana tomentosiformis (assembly GCF_000390325.3). NCBI lineage: Eukaryota > Viridiplantae > Streptophyta > Magnoliopsida > Solanales > Solanaceae > Nicotiana > Nicotiana tomentosiformis. The sequence goes on along the minus strand of NC_090815.1, from coordinate 112,354,677 downwards.
TATCTGCAATCTGATAGGCTGAGCAAGTCCATCATTAAACCTCCTCACCCTCTCTCTCTCGGTAGGAAGCAGAAGAATAGCATGACGGGCCAAATCCACAAAACGGGTCTCATACTGAGTAACAGTCATACTGCCCTGCTGGAGACGCTCTGACTGACGGCGACGCTCCTCTCTCAATGTGATAAGCAGAAACTTCTCTCGGAAGAGCTGAGAGAACTGGTCTCATGTAAGAGAAGGCGAACCCGCTGGTCTGGTCAACAAATAATCTTTCAACTATTTCTTGGCGGAACCAGTCATCTGAAATGCAGCAAAATCGACCCCATTGCTCTCCACTATATCCATGTTCCGTAGAACCTCGTGACAGCTGTCAAGATACTCCTAAGGATCCTCTGAAGTAGCATCACTGAAGTGAACTGGGAAGAGCTTGGTAAACCTGTCCAACCTCCATAAAGCCTCAGAAGACATAGCTGACCCAGCACCGGTCTGTGGTGCAACAACCGGCTGAACTACTCCGACTGGATGAGCTGCTGGAACATGATACTGGGGAGCTATCTGCTCCGGAGCGGGAGTAGTGGCAGTCTGGGCTCCTCCTCCAGCCTGAGAGACTGCTGGTGCCATAGGAAATGCGCCCGTCTAGGCCACACTCTCCATAAGGCCCACTAAACGGACCAAAGCGTCCTGAAGTACTGGGGTGGCAATGAACCCCTCCGGAACCTGAGCTGGTCCGGCAAGAACAGTCTGGGCTGGAACATCCTCGTCAAGATCTATCTGAGGCTCCACTGCTGGGGGTGCTACTCGGGCTCTAGACTGAGCCCTGCCCATACCTCGGCCTCCAGCACGGCCTCGGCCTCTGCCCTGTGTAGGAACTACCACTAGAAGCTCTGGCTGCTGCTCAGCTGAGGAAGCGATATGTGTTCTCGCCATCTGCGAGAGAATAAGAGTTCAATCAGTATTGAGAAAACAAAATCGCACGATAGAGAAAAATAGAAGTGAAATTTGTTCCTAAACTTCATAGCCTCTGGAAGATAAGCACAGACATCTCCGTACCGATCCTCCAGACTCTACTAAGCTTGCTCGTGAATCGTGAGACCTAGGCAACCTAGTACTCTGATACCAACTTGCCACGACCCAAAATTTTTACTGTCAGGATCGTGATGGCGCCTAATATTTCTCTTGCTAGGCAAGACAATGTTAGAGAATCATTAAACCAATCCTTATTTCATTCAGTAAATAACAACAAATAAGTTAAGATGAATATAGCGAGTGTGAAATAATATAGAAACTGCATCAATTACTACTACCCGGATATGAAGTCACAATTCACGAGTATTCTAGAATTCACTAGAAGTAATAGTCTGAAAGAAATACAACTATTTGGATGAAAGAAACAGTAAAACAGAAAAGATAGACAGGGACTTCAAGGTCTGTGAACGCCGACAGATCTACCTTGAGTCTCCAGTTAGCGGGTCCAATAGCTAAAATCTCGATCAACCCGAGCCGGTACCAAAATCTGCACAGAAAGTGCAGAGTGCAGTATCAATACAACCGACCCCATGTACTGGTAAATGTCGAGCCTAACCTCGATGAAGTAGTGACGAGGCTAAGACAAGACACCTACAAATCAACATGTACAAGTTAACAGTGTATATACAAATAACAGCAATGAAGAGTTAGGCAAGTAATATCGGGAGGGGGAAAATATGTTGAGAGGAATACGAGTTAAAGAACTACAGCAGAATGATAACTGGAACAGTCAATATACTATGAATCAACAAGAACAGTGAATACAATAAACGAAAAATGCACGGCATCACCCTTCGTTCTTTTACTCTCAATCTCACCATAAAAATAATAGAAACAACACGGCATCACCCTTCGTGTATTTACTCTCAAATCATGGCACGACATCACCCTTCGTGCATTAACACTCACAATATGGCACGGCATCACCCTTCGTGCTTTTACACTCATAATATGGCACGGCATCACCCTTCATGCATTAACACTGACAATATGGCACGACATCACCCTTCGTGCATTAACACTCACAATATGGCACGATATCACCCTTTGTGTATTAACACTCTTCCTTATCATAATGCAATGCATAAATAACAACAAGGAGATAGAATAACAAGTACAAGCCTTACTTCAACATTTGGTTCCACAATATCAATCTCAACTTTGAAATAAATGCTCGATTATCACCAGAAAATCCGTAAACAAGATAAGAACGATCAATTTAACAACACTAGTATAAACACGTAGTAATTAGGCATAGGAAAGAGACAATATAAGAAAAATGAGAGAAACATGGAAAACAGGTAAATTGGCGGCGCATAAGTACTCGTCACCTCACATATACGCCGCTCACATGAATTTCACATAACAAATAGTCTGAGGTTCCTAATTCCCTCAAGTCAAAGTTAGACACAACACTTACCTTGCTCCGAAGGTCACTTAATTCTCAATCACAGCTTTTTCTCTAGAATTCACCTCCAAACCTCTCGTATCTATTCAAAAATGACTCAATAATATCAAATATTGCTAAAGGAATCAATTATATTGCATAAATTAAATTTCCCAAATTTTCCTCCAAAAAAAGTCGAAAATCGACCCCGAGCTCGCTTGGTCAAAACCCGAGGTTCGGACCAAAATCCATTTATTAATTCACCCCCGAGCCCGGTTATATAATTGGTTTTGGAATCCGACCTCAAATTGAGGTCTAAATCCCCAAATTTCCGAAATCCCTAGTTTCTACCCAAACCCCTAATTCTACCATGAAAACTCTAGATTTTAGGTTGAAAATTTATGAAATGAAATGGGTAATTGAAAGAAAATAGTTTAGAATCACTTACCAACACTTTGGAGAAGAAAATGACTCTTGAAAATCGCCTCTAACCGTTTGGTTCTTGAAAATGTTTAAGAAATGGCTTAAGTCCTGATTTGATTCTCTTTTATGCACTGGGCGATAGTGTGCATCGCGTTCGCGAGGCCACTGTCGCGTTCGCGAAGAACAGAGCTGCCAAGCCTTCGCGTTCGCGAGATCTTGCTCGCGCGATCAAATCGCCAAAATAATACCTAGAACTACGGATTTAATACCAAATCAAATAAAATTCTCAAGAACACTTTAAAATTTCTATCTTCACTACCGGACGTCCAAATCACGTCAAACCAACTCCGTTTCTCACCAAATTTCACAGATAAGTCATAAATATTATATTGGACTTATACCGGGATTCAGAACTAAAATACGAACCCGGTATCAACAAGGCCAAACATCAACCAATTCTTAAAACAATTAATTTTCAGACATTTAATTTTCATCAAAAATTTATAACTCAAGTTAGGGACCTCCGAATTCGATTCCGGGCATACGCCCAGGTCCCATAATTCGATACGGATCTATCGGGACTATCAAAATATGGATCCAGGCCTATTTACCAAAAATATTGACCGAAATCAACTAAAATCAACTTTTAAGGCAAAAAAATTTATTTTCATCAATTTTCAACATAAAAGTTTTCCGGAAATACGCCCAGACTGCGTACGCAAATTGAGGAGAGTAAAAATGAGATTTTTAAGGCTTAATAGCGCAGTATCGAGTTCAAAAATATAAGATGACCTTTTGGGTCATCACAGTGTGATAGTGGAGAATTAATACTTTCCGTTCACTCTCATCTTTTTTCTCCTCTTAAAAGCCTCATGCCATGTATTTGAGCTGCATATTCTATATACAGGTTTGTATATGCTTTTTGAACAAGATTAAGATTATTTTCTGATAATGAAATAAGTAGCTTCAAAGTCGGTACTAGATATGCAAGCACAAGGTTGAGCCCTACCAAACCATAACGGAATTATCGGTATAATCCGGTTATTTGTATTCTTCTTTAAATTTTTTTTATTAACTATGAAAGAGTTTTGTATTCTAATTTTGCAACTGAATAATTGAATATTAGAGATACATGATAACGACAACTATGATTTGTGAAGTTTTTATAAATTTTATGGTAAAGTAATCTATATATGCAATTGTTAACCATTTTTATCTTTCTTTTTCTTCTTTCGCATACTGAGCTATTGTTTTCTGATATGCAGAAAACATTATTATACGCAATTTTAGTCTTTTAAGTTCTGTTGTTCTTCTTCAATAATCGTGATATAATTGCTCTTTATTTTTGTGTTTTCTACTTGATATGTTTTAAACAAAGCCAGAACACACACACACACACACATATATATTGCACAGAGTGTGTGTGTTCTCTTAAATTTCTATTGCACAGAGTTACAAAATGACTCTAAACTAAGTTGATGTAATTCCCCCATTTCTCTATCTTCTGGTTCTTCCTGTGGTACCAATTTTTAACAGAATAGTGGGTCGTCCCATTATTGTTTTAATTTTGGTTTAAATCTGGATTAGCTTAATCTCCCGCCGAATAGACTTGTATTTTGTGAAATTGAAGGAGGCTGAAATCACATAAAGTCCTTGACACCTAATTATTTGAGCTGATAAACACTTTGATCTAATTAATTCATGGTTGTCAAAATCTGAAGATAATTACATTAAGGATAGATAAAAAAAAAATTGTTCCTTAGTAGTTTTATAAATATGTGATTTTATTATTAAAGAAATGTACTTGACAAAACGTGGTTTCATTATTTTTAAAAAATTCTAATTTGATTTAGGAATATTATGGTTGATCTTAGAGTTGACTTGAATTTGAAGCAAATTTAAATTATAGTTTTGTTTGATTTAGGAGTTCGAGAATTCAGTAGTACCAATGTAAATGAATGAATTGCGCCCACACAATTTTTGATCCGAATAAACTCATTTTATTACAGGTTGAATTCATAATTTGAGTATGAGCTTATTACATAATATTATAAAAATAAGAAATAAACTATTGCTAAATTAAATTTTGAATTATATAATTCTAGATACAAATGAAAGGAATGTGAGTGCAACAAGATAAGGAGAAGAAATGACGGACAACAACAGCGCAGGAGGACAAGAAGGAGAAAAGATAGAGTTTATGTTTCACCTCAGTTATACTTGGTAATTCGAAACATCATATTTAAGGCGACTTGGCATTTATTAAAGTCTTTAAAGTTAGAATTTGATGATAATATTAGAACCATGGGAGCGCGGGTAAGTTAACTAGTTTAATATATAATCTTGAGATCAAAGAGTACATGGCAAACAAGATTCTTTTATTTATCTCAGGTGATTTGTGGAGACAAAAGATGTAATTAATTATACGTCACTGACTTAGAGTTCAACTTCCTAATAATGAACGTGTGTCGTTCCTCTTTACCATCACAAGGCTTGTGGCATATGGAAAATCTGTAGATGAGGAGCCGCTTGAGAAGTAAAATATGAAGGTTGTGTTCATTCTTGATCGAAATATTTGAGAGATTCTGCCATCTGATTACCTATTTTAGGTCGACGGCTTAAGGCTCCCAAGGATATGAAAACCCAAGTATGTGGTATTCCCGGGTCGACCCATAATGAGAATTTATGATTAATTGGGTATCCCTTCTTGATTGGAATTTGTTAGTAAGCCATGAGGTTGAACTTTTTATGACTCAATTGGACAAGCACTGAGACAAATATCGGAATGCATATTATCATTCTAAAGTGTCATTAATCTAATGAGACAAGAGGACCACTGGGCTGACTTTTCCCTCACATGTCACAAGTCACAAGTAATTATCCTGCTGTACCCAACTGGATAGTATGTCTACTAAATTTTCATCTTTGTGCTGTTTGTTTTCTATATAATTTATGTGACAAGTACTATTTGAAGAAAGGTAAAGCTAGGATTTTGAGCTAATTTTGGATTCCAGAAAATATAGATTACGACTTGTTTGAATTGATGTTACATGTCGTTTCATAATATATTATATTGTAGTGTTGGATATAACGTTTGGATAAAAAATATCGTTTGTCGTTGTTTCATGATATTATGTACCAACAATCTATATATAAGTATAAAGTTGGGAATGAAAGAGGTGATTGTCATTCTAACAAGTATGGCATTTCATCCTTTTTCTTAGAATTTTGAACTTTTTTCCTTAATTTCTGCAAACAAATGCAAAAAGAAATCGTTTTACTCATTATTATTCCATTTATTTCTTTTCATCAAAGTCCATTTCATCTCTCTTTCTTCCGTTTTCTTTATCCTCACTATTACTCCATTTATTTCTTTTCATCAAAGTCCATTTCATCTCTCTTTCTTCCGTTTTCTTTATCCTTATTATTACTCCATTTATTCTTTTTCCTCAAATCCCTCCCTCCCTTTCTTTTCTTCCATCAGGATTTGTATTTATCGTTCACCTCAACTTCCTTCTCTTTTTGCTCTTTTCCTTCCCATAAAATTTATCCGCTCTTCCCAATCTTCAAAATCAATTAATACTTCATAATAATTTAATTAATATGATATTTCCGTTACATCGTAATGATTCAATAACATGGTTTTTCTGTTACTAAAACTCTTTGGAAAAATAAAACTTACTATGAGATCTCTCACATCTATATAAAGGTTTTCACCTAACTAGAGACGTAGTTGTAAACTTGAAGGAATTTTTTTTTTCCCGAAATGGTTTGATAACGTGGAAAATAATTATGTTTTTTAAAGTTGGATGAATTATGAATGGAGGTACATGAGATATCATGAAGCAGGAGGTAGACGGCGCAGAGGAGTTTGGAAAGATGAAGTGAGAGACAACCATTAGTTTGATTTTGTTTAGGTACTTACAATTGAAGAAGCAACTACCCAAGGATCAGAGTTTTCAAGAGATTAAAAATGAAGAGTCGAAGTCCGATCTGGCGAAGAATGAAGGTAGATGAGTAAATAACGAGAAAAATGAAGAAACTGGGATCGGAACTAAGCCGGAGGCATCAGAAGAAGTTTCCGATTAAGGACCAAGTACACGAGTAATATGTGTTGAGGGTCAACAAAGTTTGTTCTTTCTTTGCAAAGAAGTATTCACTTTTTATAATTTAATTTATTACTTGTAAATAATTTTTAAATTTATAAGTGCACTGAAATTTCATGTTGAGCAAGTTTTTTCTATTACTATTTGAGCTTAAACTGCTCATACAAATATTACATGAACAGAAAAGAATCATTTGATACCACAATAGGAGTGCGTGTAAGTTACAATTTTTAGTACTTTCAAGGAACAGAAGAAAGACTAAAAAAAGAACTAAAGAAAACCAAAGAAAAAAGGAAAAAGATAAAAGGAGTACTATATGGTGTAATAAAACGTCTATGTATTGGTTTTTGTTGTAGTATGTATATATTGATGTGAATAATGATTTGATATTAACAATTAATTTGTCAACTGCAAGATGGTTTTATTATACCAAAACATCATCTTCTTCCATAAATGGCTTTTGCTTAAAAACAAGGTGAAGAAAAGAGAAATGACAAAGGTGCAAATTTATTTGTTTTGTATTTTCTTTTTCTTTTTTCTTTTTTATTTCACATATCTTCTTTGTTATTTTTCAAAATATGAGAAACATTGGAAAATATTTTAGAAAATAAATTAATATGTTAGATAAAGACATTATTATTTTCAAAAAACAATAAATTCACCTGAAACTTATTTTCATATCCACAATTAATTAAGGAATGCTTATCAACAAGATTTGCTCATTTGACTTGTAACATGTATGGTGCTTGAAGTATTGAAATTACACCCATGGATATTATCGAAAATATTTAATCAAATTTACAGAATTAATTTTAAATTCATATATAGAAGATTTAGTTTAACTTTTTAATTTGAATTTTGTTTTTCCTATCTCACTAAATTTACACGGCCATTTTGTGAATTCACTACTGTTTCTTATAACCGCGCGAAGCGCGGATAAATTTACTAGTATGAAGAATAAACTTGAAACATTACTGAAAAATAATAGGAAACAGAGTAGAATTATTATATAAAAAAATAGGGTAAGAGATAAAATATGATTATTTTATAACAAGGAAGGGCAAGATGAGAGAAAAAAATAGGTAACTGTCACGCCCCGAACCTGGGGTGGCGGGACCGGCACCCAGTGCCTCACCTAACATAGCGTACCAACTTGCGACTAAGGGATTCAGAACTTTTAATGTCATAATTTGGACAGGGGCCACATTGTAAGACAATTTGCGAAGCAAAATATAAAACTGAACGGAAACTAGCGCTGACTAAACATCAATATAAAGTTGGGCCGACAAGGCCGTCATAACTACTACAACTGACAAACCAACAAAATATACATACCAGGCCTACAAGCCCAACATACTGCATTAACTGACAGGATATGTCTACAAGCCTCTACTGATGGATGTATTGTGATCGGAACAGGGACTCGACCTACCCATAACATATATACATACATACAGAAGATATACACGAAACCTTAGACCCGACAACTCCGAAGGACGTGGAGCTTACCAATCAGGTTGAACTCGGGAAATACCTACTGAGGAGGTCTAACAGTCTGTCTATCTGAACCTGCACGCATGAAATGCAGCGTCCTCATAAAAGGGACGTCAGTACGAAATACTGTATCGAGTATGTAAGGCAATAACATAACTAAAAGCTGAAACGGAACTGATAATATAATAACTGAAAGTAACTGGGAGTCAAAGATGATCTGGAGATATACTTATCTGCTGACACTAACTCAACACCTTCAATATATTAAGTAAAATAAATTTCCGGCCCTATAAGACTTGGTACGTATAACTGCTCGGCCGTAGTAGGCTCACTCATAGATGCTCGGCCATACTAGGCTCTGTATCTCGGCTATCCTAGGCTCGCTCATAGGCGCTCGGCCACAGTAGGCTCTGTATATAACTTACCATCTGATATGAGGTTGCCCAATAGGGGCCTGCCCACCGATTATAGCTCGATGGTGGTGAAAATACTTTAATACTGTATATATATAGATCATCTACTCTCTTGACTGGAAGAAGACAATACTCAATTGTATATAAAGTCCCTATAAGGGAGAATACTGTAACTTATGAGATTAGGGTAATGTATATATGTAACGACCCGACTTGTCGTTTTCAGAATTAATGCCCCGTTCAGTGACATAAGGTCTCGAGCAGCCTCGCAATATGTATTATGACCCGCGGGTGTGATCGGGTTTGATTTATGGATGATTCGGAGTGATTTGAGACACTTAGTCCCTAAAACGGAAGCTTAAGTCTTAGAGTTTTGATCGTAGTCGGAACTGTATAAAGATGACTCCAGAATGGAGTTTCGTCGGTTCCGATAGCTCAGTTGGATGATTTAGGACTTAGAAGGGTGTCCGGACTATGAATTTGAGGTTTGTAGAGGAATTTGGCTTGAAATGGCCAAAGATAAATTTTTGAGAAGTTTGACTGGGGGTTGACTTTTTGATATCGGGGTCGAAATCCGATTTTGAAAATTTGAATATCTTCGTTATATCATTTATGACTTGTGTGCAAAATTTGAAGTCATTCCGGATTGATTTGCTAGGTCCCAGCGTCGTTTGTGGAAAGTTTAAATTTCAAAATTCATTAGGCTTGAATTGGGGTATGATTCGTGATTTTAGCGTAGTTTGAGGTGATTTGAGGGTTCGACTAAGTTCGTATTGTATTTTGGGACATGTTGGTATATTTGGTTGAGGTCCCGGGGGCCTCGGGTGAGTTATTAACGGATGTATTTTGGACTTGAAACTTTGCTGGTTTGCTGGTGCTGATGTTGTTCTTCGCGAACGCGATGGGACTCACGCGTTCGCGAAGAAGGAAATTGAGGGGGCAGTTGATTGCTCTACGCGAACGCGAAGAGAGGCTCGCGAATGCGTAGGTGAACCTGGCAGTGCTTCACGAATGCGGAGGCCCAACCGCGAATGCGAAGAGGAAAATAGAGGAAACGGGGCAGAAGGCCTTTGGTCTACGCAAACGCGAGATGGGAATCACGAACGCGAAGGGTTGAGGCAACGACCCATCGCGAACGCGACGAGCTGGACGTGAACGCGAAGCATGTTTCGGGGTAGTAGCACTTTTGTGCTTCGCGAACGCGAGGCACTGGCCATGTTCGCGAAGAAGAAAATACTGGACAGAAACTTTTAAGTTCTAAAAATGGAACTTCGTCCCATTTTCCATTTTTGACGGATTGGAGCTCGGGAAGAGGCGATTTTTGGAAGATTTTTAGAAAACAACAATGGGGTAAGTGTTCTTAACTCAATATTGGTTAAATTACCCGAATCCATGATTGTTGTTAACATTTAATTGGTGAATTAAGTTGGAAAGATTAGAAAACTCTCTTGGTTAATTTGAAGATTTGAGGGTCAAGTTGATGTCAAAATTAAGTAAAATTGGTATGGCTAGACTCGTGGTTGAATGGGCTTTCAGATTTTGTAACTTTTGTTGGATTCCGAGATGCGGGCCCCACGGACGATTTTTGAGTTAATTTCAGATTTTTGTTGAAAAAATAGTATTTTCGTATGGAATTAATTCCAATAAATTCTATTGACTGAATCGAATTATTTGTGGTTAGATTCGAGGCATTTGGAGGTCAATTCAAGCAAGATGGTGATTATGAAATATTGTCATAACTTCGAAAAGGTAAGTATCTTGCCTAACCTCTAGTGGGGAAAATATCCCTTAGGCATTGAGTATTATGTACTAACTGTGTAATTGAAAACCATGTACGCGAGGTGACGAGTACGTACTTAATTTATATGTGCAAATTTTATTGATTAAAATCCTTAGACGCCCTTAGGTATTAAATTAGAAATTATTGGCACTTATTAAATCCTCTATTTGTCATGCCTAGATCCTTGTTTGTTGAAATTGATTTATACGATGATTTGGTGTGATTGCCACCTTGATTTTATGTGAAATATTATTTTGTTGAGCTGTTCACTCCTGGATATTTTGTTGTGGAAAAAAAATAATGTATTGTTGATTTTGTGGAAAGTTATAATATTTGAGCACTTGACGTGCAATTTGTGATATGTTGTAATATTTGAGCACTTGATGTGTAATTTGTGACATGTTGTAATATTTGAGCACTTGATGTGAAATTTGTGATATATTGTGATATGTGAGCACTTGAGGTGCAAGTTGTATTATGCTGTGATATTTGAACACTTGAGATGTGATTTGTGAAATATTGTGATATTGAAACGCATGCAGTGAGATAAGGATGGCTAGAAATGCGTGGCTAGTAGGGGAACTACTAGAAGTCATGCGGTGATATAAAGTCAGGGTGTTGAAATGCATGCAATGAGATAATGGTGGCCTGAAACGCGTGGCTAGTAGGGGAACTACTAGAAGTCATGCGGTGTGATAAGGGTGGCTAAAACGTGGGATGCCATTTCGGAAAAAAAATAATTTTTGAAGAATAATATGTGAAGGCTCCCGCGGTGATATAAGGAAAGATTGTGAGTTTATTTATGATTTGGGACTACGAGACGGTACCTCGGGAGTGCCCTTTTATTGATATTTCTATATGGCTACACTTGCCTTTGGTTATTTTGTTTTTCCATAATTTATAATTTTTTGTGTTTTTCGTGATGTATTATTTGACTTAATATTAAGTGTTTTGTAATTCTTGATGTATTGTGTTGACCTGGACTTTTTCGTACGAGACTTTGAGGATTTGTATTTGTTTGGGTTGTACTTGTTTTTGATGATTGAGTTGTTTTAAATAAAAGATAATTTCCAGTATGTTTAATTTAATAAATTTTATATCCAATTCAGTAGTTTATCTGATACTTTATTTTAATGGAAATGTCATTTTTCCTCACTCAACGATTTCTAAAATAATACTTATCTTTTTTTTGATTTCTTACTTGAATTAAAGGTTTTAACTTTACTTTATTGAAAATAAATTGATCCTACGGATCTTATATACATTTATTATTGACACGTGAGTTGTCCGTGTGGTTGTGATAGAATTATGGGCACGAGGTGCCGTGGAAAATATAAAAAATGGGCTAAGACCCGTGTTTACAAAAAATATGGAAATGGGATGAGACCCGTATTTTTATGATTATGAAACGAGGTATCACATGGTGACTTTTTAATTGAAAGAATTATATTCAAAATATTTATTTGGAAGGATTTTTATTTAGAAAGTATTATACGGAAGAACTATATTTAAAAGGTACTTATTTGAGAAAATTATATTTGAAAGAGAGTTATTTGAAAGAATTATATGTGAAAGACATTCATATGTAGGACTTGATTTAATTGGGTGTAATTGTATTTATTATTTGTTGAGCGATTTTAATGATATTCTTGTTGTATGCTGTGCATATCACTGGTTATTTTATTTTACCCTTATTGTTATTTGTTCCCTATTATTTTGTATATTATATTGCACAGGTTATTAGTCTAGTGAGTGTGTTGACTGTACCTCGTCTCTACTCTACTAAGGTTAGTCTTGATACTTACTGGGTACCGACCGTGGTGTACTCATACTACACTTCTGCACATTTTTGTGCAGAGCCAGGTAGTGAAGATATCGGACTTGATCAGAGTTAAAGCAGGGTCGTAAGAGTTCAAGGTAGAGCTGCTTGGTCGTCGCAGTCCCTTAGAGTCCTTTTCATTTCATTGTACTGTTAATTTGTAATCCAACAATATTGTATATTCGGTCCTCTTGATCATTCCATGTACTCAGTTAGAGTTCGTGACTTAGTACTACCAGCCCTGGGAGGTTGTATATTTTTATTTGTTTCTGCTGTTAGTTTTGATTACTTATTTAATTCAAAAGAAAAATAAATGTCTTCAAAATATAATTTTAATCGGCTTACTCCTGTGGTGGGATTTTGGGTCGTGACAAGTTGGTATCAGAGCTCTAGGTTCATAGGTTCTACGAGTCACGAACGAGTCTAGTAGAGTCTTGCGGATTGGTACGGAGACGTCTGTACTTATCTTCGAGAGGCTACAGAACTGTTAGGAAATTTCCACTTCTTTCATTCCCGTCTTGCAGAATTTGTTGAATTTGGAATTTGAGCCTTTGTATCTCTATTCTCTCACAGATGTTGAGGACATGTGCTATCGGGTTAGCTGAGCAGGCATCCGCACATACTGCTAGGGATGCAAGAGGCCGGGGCCGAGGTAGAGGCTAAGGCAGAGGTCGAGGAAGGGTACGTACTGCGACTAGAGCACCTGTCAGAACAACAGTTGAGCAGCCACCAATAGCTCCAGTTGGGGGACAGGAACTAGAAGCACCTGTTGTTACCCCCGGACTTCAGGAGACATTAGTACAGTTCTTGAGTATATTTGGTATATTAACTCAGGCGGGATTGATATATGTTACACCAAATATTTCGAGGATTTGGGGGAGTGGCTCAGACTCCTACCACAACTCCAGAGCAGCAGAATCACATTGGTCAGGTTCTGGGTATAGTACCGGTACAACCTATTATTCTAGTTTGGCCTGAGGTCAGGCCAGAGGCATCAGAAGAAGAACAAAAGAGACTTGGGAGGTTTAAGAGGTATAGCCTACCTACTTTCAGTTGCACAGCTACAGAGGATTCCCAAGGATTTCTAGAAAATTGTCACCGTATTCTCCGTACCATGGATGTTGTGGAAGTGAATGAAGTTGCCTTTACTACATTTCAACTATCAGGCGCAACGTATCGGTGTTGGGAAAATCTATGAAGAAGGTAGACCAGCCGATGTAACACCACCGACTTGGGCTCAATTTTTGGAATATGTTCTTGAAAGAGTTTGTTCCCCAGACTCTCTGAGATGTGTGGCACACAGAGTTTGAATGGTTACATCAGGTCACTATGACAGTGTCAGAATATGCTATCAGGTTAGTACGTTAGCCCGTCATGCACCTATCTTGGTTCCTACAATCAAAGAGCGGGTCTGCAGATTCATTGAGGGGCTTGATTATGATATTAAAATATGTATGGCTCGAGAGTTGCAAACTGATACTCCATTTCAACAAGTAGTGGATATTACGAGAAAGATTGAGGGTATTTTAGATGAGGAAAAAAGAGTCTAAGGAGGCCAAAAGGTCTCGAAGATCTGGAGGGTTCAGTGGATTTTACTCTTCAACTAGGGCCCATTATAGCTGAGGCTCGAGCAGTCGGCCAGCTTAGTCCACACATCAGATTACTCGGAATGCTCCAGTAAGATTTTACAATGCACCACCGACACGGGATTCCTATAATGGTTATTCCAATTATCCGGCACATACTCAGTATGAGCAACCACGACCTCAGAAGTGCGGTTATGAGTGTGGTAACACTAGGCACATTACGAGAGATTGTCCCAGACTTGGGAGGAGTGAATTTTATCAGAACACTCAGGCTATAGACCCCAATGCAGTTACTACTCCACGTACACAACCAGTAGAGGTTCAGGACAGACGGGTGGAGGATGCCTAAGAAGTGGAGACCCGACCCGTTGTTATAAACGCTATGATTTGGCTGAGGCTAATACACCAGATGGTGTCATTACAGGTGCGATCCTGATTCTATTATAAAAGGATATTTTCCTTTAATTTGATTCAGTTCTGAATATTGATGTGAGACCTCCTATTATGCTCCGCTTATGGGTGAGCTTCGTAATTTTTGTGACCCACTTATATGTTTATCCATGTTGGGAGATTTAAAGATGTGAGCCCGTGTCTGTCATTTATTTTTGTACACCATTGAGGGCTATAAGTCCAAAAGTAATTTTTATTATTCATTATAGTGGGTTTAATGTGTTTCGAAATAATTGATTCCAATTTTTATGAATTATATGCTCTACCGGTATGAGGGTTCATTATGTGTTGCGAAAACCGTTTATGAAATATATTGAAAAGAAGAAAGAAAGGAAATTGAAATTTCAGTTGGCACAATGTGAAAAATACTTGTGATTCGGAGTTGAGGACAAGATCCTCACATTTTTATAGGATGTGAAATATTTAAACCGGGCTACAAGCCGCGGTGGAAGTTATATAAGGACGAGGTCCTTGCGGTGAAATAATTTATGAGTTTAAATTCTCCCTTTGTGAAGTTTAATTTGTACTTTAGTACTAATAAGGAGTTATGCCTGATGGGCTTATGTGATAATTATTTTGTGTGTTTCTGTGCCATAATTATGCTGTAATTATTGAGTTTTAGCCTATGAGGCGAGTGCCAAGGTGGCGTTAAATGTGACTCGTTAATTCGGGTAAATAATAATGAGGTCTTCATGCCTCACATTCTGTAGTCAGTACTGTGAAAATTCGAAATGAGGCGTTGGTTAATATGAGATTAATCGATGATGCAGGAATTAATTTTGAACAACTTTTAAGACCAGAGATGCGGTGATGGGCATACATATGATGTGCTTCATGTCCTGATATCATTATGATAATGCAGTGCTTGTAATGCTGAGATTAGTATTATTGATATATACCTTGTGGTATTTTGTTGGGTTGTGGATGTGTTGTTAAGGGTTGTTTTAGTGTTACTCTGGTAGGTGGATAGGCCCAATTACAGGGGAGACTCTGCCGAAATTTCTGAAAAATTTGGGAGTTAGAAAAAAATTTGGGAGATTGATATGTGCGAAAGAAGAGACAAATTATATTATGTGTTTGAGGGCGAATAATCCTAAGCGGGGAAGAATGTAACACCCCAGAAAATTTTTGAAGTACTTCAACACTATCAAGAAAGTTGATGTGTGTGTCGGCACGAATTGCTATAGCCAGTAATCAGGCCTTTTGAAAATGTTGGAATGTAAGAAATTGGTCTTAAAGTTTACAATTATAGATAC
Source organism: Nicotiana tomentosiformis (assembly GCF_000390325.3). Taxonomy (NCBI): domain Eukaryota; kingdom Viridiplantae; phylum Streptophyta; class Magnoliopsida; order Solanales; family Solanaceae; genus Nicotiana; species Nicotiana tomentosiformis. The sequence goes on along the minus strand of NC_090815.1, from coordinate 112,338,940 downwards.
AAGAAATAATCTCAAATGAGATGGTGTTGTCAGGCTTATCTCAAATGCGGTAACATGGGATCAACCGTGAGTATATGTGTAAAAGTAAAATCATCAATTTGGTAACCTTAGAATAATTCTTAGCACATTCGAGGACGAACATTTGTTTAAGAGGTAGAGAATGTAACAAACTGACTTGTTTTTTTAAGAATTAATGCCCCATTCAGTGACTTAAGGTCTCGAGCATCCTCGCAATATGTATTATGACCTCCGGGCATGGTCGAGTTTGATTTACGGATGATTTGGAGTGATTTGGGACACTTAGTCCCTAAAACGGAAGTTTAAGTCTTAGGATTTTGACCGTAGTTAGAACTGTGTGAAGACGACTCCGGAACGGAGTTTCGTCAGTTCCGTTAGCTCCGTTGGGTGATTTTGGACTTAGAAGCATGTCCGGACTGTGAATTTGAGGTCTGTAGAGGAATTTGGCTTGAAATGGTGAAAGATGAATTTTTGGGAAGTTTGACAAGGGGTTGACTTTTTGATATCGGGGTCGGAATCTGATTCTGGAAATTTGAATAGCTTCGTTATGTCATTTATGACTTGTGTGAAAAATTTGAAGTCATTCCGGATTGATTTGATAGGTCCCGGCGTCATTTGTGGAAAGTTGAAATTTTAAAGTTCATTAGGCTTGAATTGGGGTATGATTCGTGGTTTTAGCGTTGTTTGAGGTGATTTGAGGGTTCGACTAAGTTCGTATTGTATTTTGGGACATGTTGGTATATTTGATTGAGGTCCCAGAGGCCTCGGGTGAGTTTCGGATGGTTAACGGATTTATTTTAGACTTGAAACTTTGCTGGTTTGCTGGTGCTGATGTTGTTCTTCGCAAATGCGAAGGGACTCACGCGTTCGCGAAGAAGGAAATTGAGGAGGCAGCTGATTGCTCTACGCAAACGCGAAGAGAGGATCGCAAACGTATAGGTGAACCTAGCAGTGCTTCGCGGACGCAGAGGTCCAACCGCGAATGCGAAGAAGAAAATAGAGGAAACGGGGCAGAAGGCCTTTGGTCTACGCGAACGCGAGATGGAAATCACGAACGCGAAGGGGTGGGGCAACGACCCATCGCGAACATGACGAGCTGGACGTGAATGCGAAGCATGTTTTAGGGTAGTAGCACTTTTGTGCTTCACGAACGCGAGACACTGGCCGCATTCGGAAGAAGAAAACACTAGACAGAAACTTTAAGTTCTGAAAATGGGACTTCGTCCCATTTTTCATTTTTGACGGGTTGGAGCTCGGGAAGTGACGAATTTGGGAGATTTTCAGAAAAAAATAGCGGGGTAAGTGTTCTTAACTCAATATTGGTTAAATTACCCGAATCCATGGTTGTTGGTAACATTTAATGGGTGAATTAAGTTGGAAAGATTAGAAAACCCTCTTTGTTAATTTGAGGATTTGAGGGTCGAGTTGATGTCGGAATTAAGTAAAATTGGTATGGCTAGAGTCGTGGTTGAATGAGCTTTCGGATTTTGTAACTTTTTTCTGATTCCGAGATACGGGCCCCACAGACGATTTTTGAGCTAATTTCAGATTTTTGTTGAAAAATTAGTATTTGCGTATGGAATTAATGCCAATAAATTTTATTGACTGAATAAAATTATTTGTGGCTAGATTCGAGGTATTTGGAGGTCAATTCAAGCAAGATGGTGACTATGGAATATTGTCATAACTTCAAAAAGGTAAATATCTTGCCTAATCTCGAGTGGGGGAAATACCCCTTAGGCATTGCGTATTATGTACTAACTGTGTTGGACCAAGAAAGAGAATAGTTTTGAAGATTGACAAAGGAACTCAGATATGAACCAGGTCCATCACTGGCAGACATAGACACCGGCAGAGTCAAGGCACGTGAGGTGCACATGCAGGAGATAAGCGTATTCTGATAGAATGAGATATTCTGATCGAAAAGATTGTAAAAACGATAAGGAGGAGGACTCCTTATTCAGTAAGAAGAATATCTAAGATAAGGAAGGATTTAGCAGTTGAGTTTAACTAGAACTCTTCCACCAAGGAAGAGTAGCATAAGGATTCTAGTTAATTCTTTATCTACTAACTCCTATATATTGCAGAATGTTCTTATTTTACAGTGACGCACAAAAGCAGAAGTTAAGAAAGAATTGAGAGCAAAATAGCGAGGCAATTTTGCAAGCAGTTAGAGTGATATTTTAGTGTGCGAATCTGATGCTACTTGAACCAGCTAGAAGAACCAGTTCTAATTGCTGTCTTTTAGTCTAGTTATTTGTAGTAGGTGGTTTTAACTTGTACCTTTTTAGCTTTATCTAGAAGCGTCTGTAATAGGTACTTTGTGTTTTCAAGTTAGAGTTAATTTGAAGTTTGTCGCAAATAGCTAGAGGTTAGTTTGCTACAAAGGGTTAGAGGTAATCCTAGAAGAGTTTTTGTAAATGCTGTTTTGGCTCACTGATTTAATAAAGAGTTTTGGAAAAATTCTATTGGGAAGTAGGTCGCAGTTTTTTCACCTTTTGAGCCAGGTATTTTTCACATAAAAATCTCTGTATTCTTTATTTTCTATACTTATTATTCTACAACAGTAGTAGTTGGAACACATAGAAGAACCAAGTCCTTCTATAATCTGTGCACGCGAAAAATTGGACACCACACAAATTACTCCCCCTCTTGTGTGGTATTGACGTATAAAACATCAATTGGTATTGGAGCAAGTTATCCTTGAAGAGGCTAACACCTTAGGAAAAGATCAAGATGAGTGCACCACCTGAAAACTGGGAAGGGCAATCCACTTCTAGGCCACCACTCTTAAATGGCCAGTACTACTCCTGGTGAAAAAATATAATGAGAGACCACATCATAGGAGAAGACTATGAGCTATGAGACATTGTCACAGATGATCCATTGACTACCATGAAGATAAATGCCGAAGGAGAAGAGGTGCCAAAGACAAGAGCTGACTGCACTGCTGAGGACTTGAGAAAGTGGGAGAAGAATGCTAAGGCCAAGAAATGGCTTGTGTGTGGACTTGGTCCAGACGAGTATAGCAGAATTCAAAGTTGTACTACTGCTAAGGAAATTTGGGACACCTTTCAAGTGGCTCATAAAGGAACTGCTCAGGTGAAGAGGTCCAGAGTTACTTCACTATATTCTCAATATAAGAATTTTTCTATGAAGGAAGGAGAGACTATTTAAGAGATGTATACAAGGTTTACCACACTGAATAATGAACTGAAGTCTCTTGGAAGGACTCTTCTTGAAGAAGACAAAGTTGAGAAGATTCTGACTAGGGCTCTACTAGTTTCTTGGGAAAGCAAAATCACTACAATTCAGGAATCTAAGAACATTGCATCTCCTAAACTGGATGAGCTAATTGGAAATCTCACTTAGAAGGCAGACCATGAAGATGGATGTGCCCAAGAAGGAAAGGAGTCTGGCACTCAGAATCACTAAAGATGCTGATCTGGAGGAAGATGAAATGGCTATGATCACCAAGGACTTCAAGAAATACCTTATGAGAGGAAAATGTTCTTCAAGAGGTGGAAATTACAACAAAGCAAGGGTTCCTAAAACAATGACCAATGAGGGCTTCTACAAGTATGGGAAGACTGATCATCACATCAAGAACTGCCCTCAATGGAAAATTAAATGGAAGAAGGAAAGGTCTGAACGAAGGAACAGGAAGAAGGAACAAGTTCATCTCAAGAAGAACAAAGGATAAACAAAGGCTATGGTTGCTGCTTGGGGAGAAAGTTCAGATGAGGAATCAGATGATGAAGATGGAGATGAACAAGCACTTATGGCAATTGGAGAATCAGATGGGGAATCTCATGAGGAATCTGAGGTAAGTATAATTCATCTCAAAGAAAAGATTAAGTTTTTGTCTAAAGAAAAACTCTCTGAATTATTGCTAGATTTCATTGATGAATCTGAGGTAATAAATAAAGACAAAGAACAGTTGTCTAAGGATTGTGTGATTTTAAAAGCAAAGTGTAAGAACCTGGAACTCAGAGTTAGTGAGACTGTGAGTGAAAATACTACTCTGAAGAACCAGGTTCATACATTTGAAGCAAATGTTCTTGAGTTAAAATCTGAAAATCTAAAACTGAAACTAGGAACCAGTAAGAAGACAGCTGATTGCACACAACTCACTTTAGAAGAAAATGTAGGCAAACTGAAAGATGAGTTGTATAGGAAGGATGAGCAGGTAAGAGTGCTAAAGGAGGATCTAGTCAAGGTCAAGCATGAACTAGACAGAACTAGCAAATGGAACAGGTCCTCCGATGCTTTGTCATGGCTACAGCAATATCACAGTAGCAATAGAAGAGGACTTGGCTTTGGGAATCAACTACCTAAGTGGAATCCTAAAAGCAAGTACCTCACTCTTCCTGAGAACAAGATTTGTACTCACTGTGGTAAGACTGGTCACTATAAAAGAGAATGTAATGCAAAAGAAAGGGCCAGTCAAAAGAAAAAAAAATTTGTTCAAGGGAAGAATTGGTTACCAAGCTGGGCTAAAAAGATTTTAATTCATCCTTTTGCTTATAGAAAGGGACCTAAACTAGTTTGGGTTCCTAAGAATAACTCCTGATTTCCTTTTGTAGGTTCAAGTGAAGGGGAGCTGCCAAATATGGTACATGGACAGTGGCCGCTCAAAGCATATGACAGGAAACAAGGACCAGTTCCTTTCACTTGAGGACCTCAAATGAGGAAATGTCTCCTTTGGAAATGGAAAGAAAGGTGAAATTATTGGAGTTGGTAAGGTAGGTAAGGATGACTCTCATTCCATTGAGAATGTCTACTTGATAGACAGCTTGTAGTATAGCCTAATCAGTGTGTCACAATTGTGTGATAGAGGTAACTTGGTAGCATTCACATCTACTAAATATTTTGTGATAAATCTTATTACTGACAAGATTGTTTTGCAGGGTAAAATAGTGAATAATATATATATTATAGATCTGTCCACACTCTCAGAGAATAAACTAACTTGCTTAAGTGTGCTGGATAGTGATCCCCTCCTTTGGCATAAGAGGCTTGGACATGCCAGTCTAAGTCAACTCAACAAACTAGTCTCCAAGGACTTGGTGATAGGACTGCCTAACATTAAGTTCAAGGAATACAAAGTTTGTGAGGCTTGTGCAAGGGAGAAATAGGTAAGATCCTCTTTTAAATGCAAGAAAGTGGTTAGTACCGCCAGAACGATGGAACTGGTTCATATGGATCTCTGTAGTCCAATGAAAACATTAAGTAGAAGTGGTAAGAGATATGTGATGGTGCTTGTTGATGATTATTCTAGGTTTACCTGGACACTGTTTTTAACATCTAAAGATTAAGCATTTGACATGTTCACTTCCTTTGTTAGAAAAACTCAGAAACAATTAGGAAATCAACTTGCATCAATAGGTCTGATCATGGTACTGAATTTGAAAATGCTAAATTTGCTGATGTGCATGGATCATAATATTTCTGCCCCTAGAACTCCACAATAAAATGGAGTAGTTGAAAGAAAGAATAGGACTCTTGAAGATATGGCTAGGACTATGCTTCTTTCTAGTAAGCTGCCCCAGAGCTTCTGGGCAGAAGCTGTAAATACTGCATGCTATATCATAAATAGGTGCATGACAAGACCTATAGTAGAGAAGACTCCCTATGAGTTACTTAAAGGGAGAAAATCAAACATATCCCATCTTAGGGCATTTTGATGCAAGTGCTTTATGCACAACAATGGTAAGGACTCCCTAGGTAAGTTTGATCCCAGAAGTGATGAGGGAGTATTCTTGGGATATTCTTCACATAGTAAAGCTTATAAAGTTTATAACAAAAGAACTATGTGTGTTGAAGAAAGTATTCATGTGGTTTTTGATGAAACTAACATTCTTTCTGAGAGACAGGAACATGATGATGAAGCAATTGGACTGGTGAAAAACTTAAATGAAACCACAGCCCAGACGAAAGCAGCACTGGAAGAAGGAATAGGTGATGGAACAGGTCCTTCTACCCAGGGCAACCTGACAGGGGGAACAGAACAAAGAGGAAATGATCCCCAAACCTCAATGGAACCTGTCCATGAACTTGTTCCACAATAACAAAACACTGAAGGAACATCAAGGGGAAACCAGTTGGTTGTGAAACCTTACAAGTATCAAAGTTCTCATCCAATTGAGAACATAATTACTGATCCAACCTCTGGAATCAAAACCAGATCTTCATTAAAGAATCTCTGCGCTTTTAATGCCTTCTTATCTCTTATTGAACCTAAAAATATTGCTGAGGCTTTGCATGATGAAGACTGGGTAAATGCAATGCAAGATGAACTCAACCAATTTGAAAGGAGTCAAGTTTGGCATCTGGTACTAATATCCAAGGACAGATCAGTAATTGGCACAAAATGGGTATTCAGAAACAAAGTTGATAAAGATGGAATAGTTACAAGGAACAAGGCAAGATTAGTGGTTCAAGGATATAGCCAATAGGAGGGCATAAACTATGATGAAACCTTTGCTCTAGTTGCAAGGTTGGAAGCAATAAGACTCCTCATAGCCTTTACTGCTTACATGGAATTCACCCTTCACCAGATGGATGTCAAGAGTGCCTTCATTAATGGCTATCTAAATGAAGAAGTGTTTGTCAAGCAACCTCCGGGGTTTGAAAGCAAGGAAAGTGCTGATCATGTGTACAAACTTGACAAAGCACTTTATAGGCTCAAGCAGGCGCCAAGAGCATGGTATGAAAGATTATCAAAGTTTTTGCTTGAGCATGACTACAAGAGAGGTAAAATTGACAATACTTTGTTCTTGAAAGAAAAAAGGTAAAGATCTCTTGCTAGTTCAGATATATGTTGATGATATAATCTTTGGAGCAACTACTGATAAGTTAAGTAAAGATTTTTCTAAACGAATGGGGAGTGAATTTGAAATGAGCATGATGGGTGAGCTTAATTTCTTTTTAGGCTTACAAATTAAACAAAATCAAAATGGAAGATTCCAAAGAAATCGACACTCCTATTGCAACAGCTACAAAGTTGGATATAGATGAACCTGGTTCATCTGTTGATTAGAAGTTGTATAGGGGAATAATTGACTCATTGTTGTATCTCACTGCTAGTAGACCTGATATTGTTTTTAGTGTAGGCCTTTGTGCAAGATTTCAGGAAAATCCGAAGGAGTCTCACTTGACGGTTGTCAAAAGAATTTTGAGATATCTAAAAGGTACCACTGATCTTTGTCTTTGGTATCCAAAAGTTAGTAATTTCAATCTTGTGGGATATGTTGGTGCTGATTATACAGGTTTTCTTGTGGATAGAAAGAGCACTTCAGGTATGGAACATGTTTTTGGCTCATGTCTTGTGTCTTGGGCCACCAAAAAGCAAAATTCAGTGGCGTTATCTACTGCTGAAGCTGAGTATGTTGCTGCTACCTCATGTTGTGCTCAACTATTTTGGATTAAACAGTAATTGAGGTATTTTGGAATCTATATTGGATGTATCCCTATCGTTTGTGATAACACTAGTGCTATTAGTAGGACAAAGAACCCCGTTCATCATAAAAGAACAAAGCACATAGATGTTAGACATCATTTTTTAAGGGACAATTATGAGAAGGGATTGATCACTATAAAGTTTGATAAATAGATTGCTGACATATTTACAAAAGCACTAAGTAGAGAGCACTTTGAAAGGAACAAATTATAATTAGGGATGATTAAGATCTCCCAAGTGAACCAGTTCAGATTGTACATGGAAAAAAATGATTTTTTTTATTGGTCAGAAAATCTTGAACTTGTGTAAATAACTAGATTAATTGTTGCTCAGTCCCATACTATAAATAGTGTACTCCTATGCCATGTTTTAATATGAATCATTGGTCTCTAATGAAAGTTTCTCTATTTTTACAAATTGAGACATGGTCGAGAGGATTCTTAGTGAAGAACCTGGTTCATCAGTGCTGGTTCATCTGAAAAATGAGGTATGTGTTCTACACTCTGCACATTTTGAAATACTAATATTTAATCATGAGTAGAACTCTACCCAAGTCCAAAATATTCCAAAGCCTATCTAATAAAATTTGAACCAGTTCCGTTTCACCTAAAGAATCATTAACGAATTAAAACACCTAGATTTTTGGGGAGCTGTAACTGTCATTCCAAACTGATAATTGCAGAGTGATTAGACTTCTAATTGACCAAAAAAAGCCGCCGTTGTGTATTAATTACACTTCTCCTTTAAATCCCTCATCATCAACTCTGCAAATTCTTCATTATATCTGAAAAACCGTCGAAACCCTTTCTTCTCTCCTTGCCTTCAAATTCAATCCAAGCTTTTTCCTTCATCACAAAACTATAACCAAAATGTCTAACCCCTGGAATAACCCTAGTACTTCTCCACCCCTACTCCTTCCTCTTCCTCTACAACCCCTCAACCTAGTTCTACCCCCCGACCTAGAAAAAGGAGAGTCAAAATGTTTGCTAGAAAAATAGTGGCCAACGGTACTTTATCTCGAAAATTAAATGCCCAGCTTTAAGAAAGCCAAGCCCAAAACTCACAAAATTTGAGTGATTCCTTTAAATCAGCAACTGAGGGGGAAGAAGCTGGGTCTTCCGATTCTGAACAAGTAACTTCTGTCCCAAAACCTTTATCTGAGGTTATTCTTGAGATCGCTAAAAATTTAGAAACTAGGTTCATCCTGATTATGTCTGTGATAGATGTGGAGATGCCTGAGTCAAGAAGGAGAGGTGGTAAAACCAAAATTGAAAAAGAAAAAGAGATAGAGGGAGTATGGAGTGAAGAGAAGAGAAAAGGGAAAGAAGTGGTTGATTCTTCACCTACCTCTGAATCTTTTAGAATGGATATTTGTGGAGCTGAGCCACAGAAGGAGGAAGAAGGTGGCAGGCACACAGGGAGAAGTGGATCATAAGAAGCCACTGAAGGGCTAGTAAATCTTGGAAAGCAAGTAGACGAACCTGGCTCATCTGCTGAGGAAACCCTGGCTGATCTCTTAAAAACGTTAAGTGACAGTTATCAACCCAAGAAGAAAAGAACTCCTAAATCTACAACCTCTGGGATAGCAAGAGCCAACAAAAAATGGAAAGTTGCTCCTTTTGAGACCTCTGATATTCCTCTTCCAAGAGGAAGAACTACAAGAAGCAAGCCAAAGCAGAGTGAGGAGGAGTTGCAGAGATCTTTAGAGGGAAAGAAAAAGTGGTTGAGCCTGTTGAGGTTGTTGAGTTGGATGAGATGGACCTGGTCCATGAAAGTGAAAAAGTGGCAGAGGTAGAGGTTCAGACCCCTAAGCCAAAGAAAGCCAAGACTTCCTCAAAGAAGTCTTCATCTGTTTCTAAGTCTTCTGAACCCTCTATCTTGGCAAAGCAAACCAGGTCTGCAGTGAAAGCCAAGCAAGTGAAAATTACTGAAGAAGATGATTGGAGTGGTGAAGAGGAGGATGTGTCTGATGGTGAGAAGGACAAGCTGACAAAGTTTAGTAAAAGAACAATTCTGAAGGGGAGATTGTTGAAGGACTTGGAAGAAGAAGGAATGATTTTGCTGCTAGGGAAGCTTGGGATACAGGGGTGGAAGAACATGGTCCTTCAGTTGGATGGGAGACTGGCTAGGAATGAGATTGTGGAATTCATGGCCAATGTTGAGGTCAAGGAAGGCAGAGTCACCGGCTTAGTGAAAGGGGTCCAAATCTCTTTTGATGCTAAAGAACTGGGTGAGATCCTTGGCATACCCTCTGAAGGCTATGATGACTATACTAGGAAAAAACGGCCCAGTCTGGATTCTCTTCCAACTGCCCTGGCTATCATAAGAAAATTTTGTGATAATGAAGAAGAGAGTGAGCCCAAGGCAGTCTATAAGAGTGAAATGAAGCCATCCCACAAGGTGATCTTTGAATTCATCAACAAGTGCGTGTTGCCAAGGCAGGAAAGGAGGCATATTGCAAATTACATGGACTTGGTCTTGATGGAGTGTATGGACAGTGGGAGGTAGATAAACTGGCATGGGTTCATCATTTAGCTTTTGGACAGAGTTGTCAATGGCTCCAAAGCTCATGTCATTCCTTATGGTTTCATCCTCACTTCTGTTCTTGCTCATTATAAGGTGCCATTGAAGAAGGCGGAGATGGCCACAAGCAAAGACTATTTTAGGATTAATACTCTTCTTGCTTGTGATTATGAGATCCATGTCATCCCCAATGAACCTGGTTCATCGAAAAGGACACCTGTAAACAGTAAGGTCAGAGCCCTAGTGCAGGAGAGTGAGGCAAAGGATACTGAGATAGAAAGGTTAAAGACTCGTTTGGCTGAGGTTGAATCTGAGAGGGATGTTCTCAGAGTTGAGCTTACAAAGGAAAGGGAGAAGAATGAGGGAATTCTTCACGATATGTTGAATCTTTTCCAAGTCAAAACCCAAGACCCTAGTTATTCCAAGCTTTAATTGTCTAGCCAAATTTAGTGACCCAGATTCAGGACTTTTTCTTTTTGTTGCTCATGCTTTAAATGTTTTTGTTTCATTTTGTGGATTGTGGAAGAACCGTACTTTCTATCAATGAAATTTGCTGCTCTTGTAGTCATGCACTGTCTCTATTTCTTTGATAGTTTGAATTCTTAGTTTATTACTGATGATTGATCCATGAATTCATTTGCAGTTACCCTAGTGGCCATGAGTATTTTAATAAAATCTGGGACTTACACATCTTTTTGCAACTTTTCGATGATGCCAAAAGAGGGAAGATGTGCTCTGAACAAGTGATATTTATAACCTAAATGACCCTGGTTCTTTATGATAAGTGCTTAATACTCTAATATGTGTCAATGTTAGATTATGTTGAAACAAGCCTAAGCTTATGGACGCACAAAATTTTTCATAGTCAAAAAGAGGGAATTTGTTGGCCCAAGAAAGAGAATAGTTTTGAAGATTGACAATGGAACTCAGATATGAACCAGGTCCATCACTGACAGACATAGACACCGGTAGAGTCAAGGCACTTGAGGTGCACATGCAGGAGATAAGCGTATTCTGGTAGAATGAGATATCTCTTGATCGAAAAGATTGCAAAACCGATAAGGAGAAGGACTCCTTATTCAATAAGAACAACATCTAAGATAAGGAAGGATTTAGCAGTTGAGTTTAACTAGAACGCTTCCACCAAGGAAGAGTAGCAATAGGATTCTAGTTAATTCTTAATCTACTAACTCCTATATGTTGCAAAATATTCTTATTGTATAGTGACGCATAAAAGCAGAAGTTAAGCAAGAATTGAGAGCAAAATAGCGAGGCAATTTTGCAAGCAGTTCGGGTGATATTTGAGTGTGCGAATCTGATGCTACTTGAACCAGCTAGAAGAACCAGTTCTAACTGTTGTCTTTTAGTCTAGTTATTTGTAGTGGGTGGTTTTAACTTGCACCTTTTTGCCTTTATCTAGAAGCGTCTGTAATAGGTATTTTGTGTTTTCAAGTTAGAGTTAACTTGAAGTTTGTCGCAAATAGCTAGAGGCTAGTTTGCTACAAAGGGTTAGAGGTAATCCTAGGTTTACAAAAGAGTTTTTGTAAATGCTATTTTGGCTCACTGATTTAGTAAAGAGTTTTGGAAAAATCCTACTGGGAAGTAGGTCGTGGTTTTTTCACCTTTTGAGCCAGGTGTTTTCCACGTAAAAATCTCTGTGTTCTTTATTTTATGTACTTATTATTCTGCAACAGTAGTAGTTGGAATACATAGAAGAACCAGGTCCTTCTATAATTTGTGCACGCGAAAAATTGGACACCGCACAAATCACACCCCCCCCCCCTCTTGTGTGGTATTGACGTATAAAATATCAAACTGTGTAATTGAAAACCATGTACGCGAGGTGACGAGTACGTACTTTGTTTATATGTGCAAATTTCATTGATTAAAATACTTAGACGCCCTTAGGTATTAAATTTGAAATTATTGGCACTTATTAAATCCTCTATTGTTCATGCCTAGATCCTTGTTTGTTGAAATTATTTTATACGATGATTTGGTCTGATTGCCACCTTAATTTTATGTGAAATATTATTTTGTTGAGCTGTTCACTCCCGGATATTTTGTTAAGATTTTGTGCACATTATGGTCGAGCCATGGGCTACTTATTGTGGAAAAAATAATAATGTATTGTTGATTTTGTGGCAAGTTATAATATTTGAGCACTTGATGTGCAATTTATGATATGTTGTAATATTTGAGCACTTGATGTGCAATTTGTGACATGTTGTAATATTTGAGCACTTGATGTGAAATTTGTAATATGTTGTGATATGTGAGCAGTTGAGGTGCAAGTTTTGTTATCCTGTGATATTTGAGCACTTGAGGTGCGATTTGTGAAATATTGTGATATTGAAACGCATGTGGTGAGATAAGAATGTCTAGAAATACGTGGCTAGTAGGGAAACTACTAGAAGTCATGCGGTGATATAAGGTCAGGGTGTTGAAACACATGCGGTGAGATAAGGGTGGCTTGAAAGGCATGGCTAGTAGGGAAACTACTAGAAGTCATGCAGTGTGATAAGGGTGGCTAAAATGCGGGATGCCATTTCGGGAAAAAAATAATTTTTAAAGAATAATATGTGAAGGCTCCCGCGGTGATATAAGGAAAGATTGTGAATTTATTTATAATTTAGGACTACGAGGCGGTACCTCGGGAGTGCCCTTTTGTTGATATTTCTCTATGGCTGCACTTGCCTTTGGTTATTTTGTTTTTCCATAATTTGTAATGTTTTGTGTTTTTTGTGATGTATTATTTGACTTAATATTAAGTGTTTTGTAATTCTTGATTTATTGTGTTGATCTTGACTTTTTTGTATGAGACTTTGAGGATTTGTATTTGTTTGGGTTGTACTTGTTTTTGACGATTGAGTTGTTTAAAATAAAAAAAATTTCCAGTATGTTTAATTTACTAAATTTTATATCCAATTCAGTAGTTTATCTGATGCTTTATTTTAATGGAAATGTCATTTTTCCTCACTCAACGATTTCTAAAATAATACTTATCTTTTTGTTGATTTCTTACTTGATTTAAAGGTTTTAACCTTACTTTCTTAAAAATAAAATTGATCCTACGGATCTTATATACATTTATTATTGACACGTAAATTGTCCGTGTGGTTATGATAGAATTATGGGTATGAGGTGTCGTGAAAAATATGAAAAATGGGCTAAGACCAGTGTTTACGAAAAATATGAAAATAGGCTGAGACCCGTATTTTTATGATTATGAAACGAGGTGTCACATGGTGACTTTTTAATTGAAAGAATTATATTCAAAATATTTATTTGGAAGGATTTTTATTTAGAAAGTATTATACGGAAGAACTATATTTGAAAGGTAATTATTTGAGAAAATTATATTTGAAAGAGAGTTATTTGAAAGAATTATATGTGAAAGACATTTATTTTTAGGACTTGATTTAATTGGGTGTAATTGTATTTATTATTTGTTGAGCGATATTAATGATATTCTTGTTGTCTGCTATGCATATCACTGGTTGTTTTATGTTACCCTTATTGTTATTTGTTCCCTATTATTTTGTATATTATATTGCACAGGTTATTAGTCTAGTGAGTGTGTTGACTGTACCTCGTCTCTACTCCACCGAGGTTAGTCTTGATACTTATTGGGTACCGACCATGGTGTACTCATACTACACTTCTGCACATTTTTGTGCAGAGCCAGGTATTGAAGATATCGAACTTGAGCAGAGTTAAAGCGGAATCATAAGGGTTCAAGGTAGAGCTGCTTGGTCGTCGCAGTCCCTTAGAGTCCTTTTCATTTCATTGTACTGTTAATTCGTAATCCAACAGTATTGTACATTTGGTCATCGTGATCATTCCATGTACTCAGTTAGAGTTCGTGACTCAGTACTACCAGTCTTGGGAGGTTGTATATTTTTATTTGTTTTCGCTGTTAGTTTTGATTACTTATTTAATTCAAAATTAAAAAAAATGGCTTCAAAATGTAATTTTAATCGGCTTATTTTCCAACCTTATATACACCACAAAATACTACAGAACAGCCCAACATACCTCAATCTTTTCATACCCAAAACGACCACCGTAGGAGTGTCAAACAACCCGAAAATATTACGATGAACGACCAGCCCACCACCCTAAATTTGTGTGGTGTTTCTCCACACAATTACTCCTCCAAAACTCCACAAAATAGTAGTAAACACGCAGCCCAATAGCAACACAAAACAGTCCACAAAACAGTCTACTACAAGTGAATAACTCGAACTCACGGCTTCCGACCACCATCGTGTGAGTTCTTACAAATATAGAACGACTTACCATGCATTTACATCAGAAAAAAATGGATGAAAGAGAGAAGTAAACTTACCTTATTTTTTGGATAACTCAGCTCCTATCTTGGTTCTTCAAGCTCTAGGTTTTACCTCCAATTAGAACTTGAAAGGGAGAGAAAATCAATTAGGGTTTGTGGGCAAATTTTGGGAGGATTTTTGCAGAGCTTATGTCTGGTTATTATGCCCTATTATCAGTCTAATATATGAAGGAGATATGCCTTTAAAATGCCTCTTTGGACAACCCGAGCTGGCCCATTTTTGGACGACCCAAACTGTCCCATATCTCTCTACTCCGATACCGTATTGACAAACGGTTCAATGCATTAGAAAATAGACACCCCATAACATAACTTGTGATAATTTTCATCGACTTTTCTTCCACAACTCGCTTGACTTCAAAACATAACACACGACTATCATACGACTAACATAACTCAAAACATAACCTCCTTATCATGTTAAGCACCCTAGTCTCACCCCCAAAAGTACATGTTATAACATTCCCAACTTGTCGACTTTCGACAAAATATTATTTTATTCAATTCCCTTAGCGTCTGAACCTTCCATCCCTCTTTGTACTTGTTGTTCATGATCTTCAATATTTGTAACCTCCGAGGTAACTTGATTAACTTACTTTATATATGTTCAAAGATGATCTTATTTTTGGTCCTATATTAGTTTGACCATGACACACTTTTACATACGAAAATATAGGGTGTAATATCATTCCCCCCTTGGGAACATTCGTCCTCGAATGTTTACTCTTAGAGACTTTGGAGATATTTTGCCAGAGTCTCCTCCGTACACTAGACTAAAACCAACCTGCATGTTGTTGATACCCAATTTTGCCTTCATATTTTTCAAATAAGTATGTATACTTTCAAAATATCATTTTTATGTCATAACTTAATTTACAAGATTTATACAAGCATTTTCTATAAAAAATTTATATTTAAAAATTGATTTTTCTTGCATTTAAATTACTTAAATATTTACTAATTATTCTCTTAATTATTTGCAATAGCGTAATCATCCGAATTTATTATTTTACACTCACATACATGTTTAAAATATTTTACATTGTTTCATATAATTATATATATATTTTAGTTATTTATGTAATTTTGAAATAATAGCCTATATGCTATGCATAATTACAATTATTATATTATTCATGCTAAAATAGCATTTTTTATGTTTTATAAAAGTTAAGTTATTATTTTCAGTCATTTTATTGCATAAGTAATATTTTATTATTTATTAATTATTTTTATTTAAAACAATTTCGTGTATTTAACTCCTAGCCCAATTTTAGGCTAATTTCGGACCAAAACCAGGCCCAAAGCAGCTGGCCCATCTCCATTACACCATTCAGCATCCCAAACCAAACAACCCTTTTAAAAAATAAATTCGGCCACGGCCCGTTTTGAACCCGCCCCACTCCCATTTCAATCCTGGCCGTTGATCTCAAATGATCAACGACCCATAATAATTTCCCCACCTTCCTTATATCTCATTACCCTAACCCTAACCCCATTTTCCCATTTCCGCCGCCTTTGAACCTTCACCAATCCCTCTCCTAATCCCGTTAATAGTGGGATTCACCCGTTATTTACTTACCATACTTATGTTCCTTCGCTACTGGTTGCTTCTTTACGGTATTACATAGTACTTGCTCTATTTTGGCAAGTACAAATCTTCGAATCAAGGGAATCAATGTTAATCGTAGGGATCCAGACGATATTTCGTCTATATACATTTATAGCAAGGCTATATGGGTCTGATTCACCAAGATCCTCGGCCAATCTTTGATTTCTGTCAACTAGGGTTTGTTGGGTTTTCTCCCAATCCGATTCAAAATCGTTTCCGCATGTTACTCTTTCCTTATTTTTGTGATTCGATTGATGTTTTCCTTTCTGATTTTGGTTAACTGAACACTATATAAACCCCTCCCCAATTCTCTTCTAAAAAGGGAAAAAAAAAGTTTTCAATGCTATTGCACTCAATATATTTTCCTCACTCGTACATATTCTCTGAAACACTTGGCTCTTTGGCCGGCTGAAAGCCAAGGCCATAATATTATCAACCTCCTCCGGTGCAAGCACTGCTCGGGGCCCTTACGGGGCTCTTGTGAACTCTGAAGCATCAGAGATTTGGGGTTCTTGCTACCAGTATTCTAAAATCTTTATTCCTTTGCTCGCCTAATTTTGCTACTGGTTAGTGCCTTTAACTCTTGCAATGTTCAATATTTTTCCTTCTGTATATCTTTATGTGTTCTAGGTATTAAGGACGTTTAAAATTCTGTGGGCATGATTTAGTTCCTTTGTTAGTTGTGAATCCTTGATACTGCACTGTTATGATACTCCCCTGTCATTCTGTATTCTTTGATAGTTGAATGCATTTTAGTACATGTGATAGATTCCAGTTTGTTCTTAGTTTGCGTTAGGATAATATGTGTTCTTCACTATATCCTGCACTTCTATGTTGAATTTCCTTGCTTTCCTCTGGAATCAATTCCATACCTCTGTGTTTTTCTTAGTATCTGAACATGTTTGAGTTTTGAGTTTCAATGCATGCCTATTGTAGATGTTCTTTTAATAAAACTGACTACCTGTTATTAGTTATAGAATCCTTTTCATGCCTTGCTTTGGGTACTATGCTAAAACTCTTATGAAACCATTCCTTTGCTTGGAATGAATTACTGAGTCTTGTATTTAATCGACTGTTCTTTTTAAATTGGTCAGAACTATATGGATCTCATACTGTCTTAAGATCTAGCCTAAACATGTTTCCTTGCTATCTGTAATCCCGATCTTTAACATCATCTAAGACTTTAGGGTAAATATCACATTTTCTCTCTTATGTATGGTCAAGTGACATGTTAATGTGTAGTTAATATGCCTTTCACATGCCATAAGTTTTTGTAAAGCCTTTGTACTATGATCCATCCCCACCATGTTAAGTTTCATGATATTGACCAAGCTATACTACTAGTATGCTGATACTCCGTTTGTGACCTTATTAGAACTGTCATGCTAGAACTTTCATTGTATCGGATAGACATTTGAAATCCTTTAGTTTAGTGCCCTATTCTGGACTTGTTTGGCATTGTGCACTCTGATATGTTTATCTTATAACCTCATAAAACCTGATTCCCCTGACACTCAATATGTTCTTCTGCTCAATATGCTATCTCCTGCTAATTGATCGAGTCTGGAATGTCAGTATTATTATATCAACTTGCCATGAGGAATCTAAGCCTTATTGATCATCTTAACTTGTATGTTATTTGTTTAATCAATCCTGCTATGTCTGCTTCTAAAATACAAAATGCATTTCTTCAAATTCTGCCACTTATTCGTTGTTAGTAGGCCCAGAATTCTTTAAGTGATTGCTAGGTGTATTTGTTAACTCGCAATTGTTTGATAAGTGAGACTCCATCTAGGTTCTAACATGGTTCCAAAACCTGGACTTGGGCTGTACAATTGATACCCTCCAGTGCTTGACTTGAGTTCGCATTTGGGCATGCTATTCATAGAATAGTGAGCTTGTTGAGAGCCCACGCAATACTAGTTTATTTTTACTTTTGGGCCTGCTTTTGGCCTGTAGTTTTTCGTGTGTAATATTGGGCATGTAATAATTTGTAATAACAATAATTGGGGTGTTAGTGAAATTCGGGAAGTGGGTATATTCTAGTGTTTGCATAAAAGGGTAGAGAACATGCCTATAGGGTTTTATGTGACCTATTTGTTATTCTATCTAACCTGCCATATATGCTATTTGGTTTTTCATGTGCACTAGTAAAAACCATGCCTATATGGAATCACACACTTACTCAAAATGTTTTACTATGTTTACTGTCATGCGTTATTAGAGAACATGCCTATAGGAATCAGGTGTCCATTCCTTCAATTCATGCAACTGCAGTATATCTACTAGATAACATGCCTGTAGGATTATAGTAACTTATGATTTTCATCTAGATATCATGTCTATAAGACCATAATGGATTAATTAGCTACTGTTATTGCTGTTTCCATCATATTGCTCTCCTAGAAAACATGCCTATAGGGATGAAGTGTTATAGAATCAGTTTCAATTGCCAACTCTTAGAAATCCTGCCTATAGGATACTGTTACTCGCCTAGAAAATATGCCAATAAAATCAAAGGCGGATAATTTTAAGCTTTCAAACGGTTTTATCACCTCATTGCCCAAATAATTTAGAGATCATGCCTATAGGATTTATAATACCTATAATCTGCAAATTTGTTGTTCTAAAACAACAGCACTGCATGTACGCTTAAAAATCAGAATTATAGAAACCATGCTTATAGTACTTAATGGCTCTAATACGTATTAACTCTGAAACTGTATGCTGCCTAATCTGCTCGCATGCATTGGGTGTTTATGTGTGGAGGCTAACTTGGGCCTTTAACTGTCTTTACATGAAGTCCTATTTGTTTTGAATGTCTCCTAGTTTCATAATTTTTTTGAGTAACCTAAGTAAAGTCTAGAACCACCCAAATAGTAGGTCCAAGGCCTCCTGGACCATAGGCATGGGACGGATAGTGCACGCATAGCACACGACCTAGAATTGAATTAGAACGCTCTAGGTAAACAACTTCAACATAGTAATTGGGTAGCAGGAGATGATAGTCTGTGCCTGCTGAATAATATGAGCAACTCCTATCTAAAAGGAGTTGCGAAGTATTATTTATGTTGCACGGGGTGATCCTTTAGGCTAGAAAACTTAGGACCCCCCCCCCCTCTCTTTCCTTTATCCACTTAGTCATCTAATATAGACCGTTATAGTTGTATCATTGTAGTCCTTAAGATTTGTACCAATTCTCATTGTGTTATAATGAAACTCTTTTACCTTTTATTGTCTTTGATTATTTGATCGTCTTGCCTAATTATAATCCACATAGTCTTAAGTTCGCCCGGGACCCATAGTTGTGGACCTCAAAGAGTGCCTAACACCTTCTCTTTGAGGTAATTTGAGCCCTTACCCGATCTTTGGTAACGTTGACTAGTAAAACAGAGTTATTTGCAAATAGGTGCCCTAACGCACCTTAAAATTGTTAGGTGGCGACTCTTCTCTTTTAATACCCTTCCTTTAAAAGAGTTGTCACATGTCGAAAACCTGACTTCGCTTTCGAGAGAAAAAGGGGGCGCGGCAGCATGGCGACTCCGCTGGGGATTTACACTTAGGCTCTTACCATAATGAACTTGGTTTATGTGGATTGTTTTCTTTGTTACATGCATATCCCTTCCCTTACTCACCTTTATTGGTTTAAATATGCTACGCACATCTCCTCCCCTACCCACCTTTATTTGATTAATTTGCTATGATCCCTTCCCCTACCCACCTTTATTTCTTAAATTTGCTATGATATGCACATCACTTCCCCTACTCACATTTATTTGCTATGACATGCACATCCCTCTCCTATTTACCTTTATTTGCTATGACCGCTCTTCATCTTGTCAAAAGTGTTATGCCTACTTCCTTACCTGCTTTATTACATTCCTGCATATATTCCACAAACTAAACTGACTTCTTCCTTTTGTCTTTCTTTTCTACGTTTTCATATTTACTTTACTGTTGTATTTACTGCTTTTACATATTTATCATGCAAATACTTGACAACGTGTTATTTCTGCATAAAGCATGCTCCACATCATACTCCACTCGTACCAATTATCAACATAGCGATGCTTGATGAGTATCCGCGCTCTTCCAAAATTACATTTTTTAAATCGGAAAGGTTTATTTGCGGTAGACTAGTTGATCAGCGGTGAAATCGACAGTCCCGTGCCTTTCCCTCTCAAGTTGTCCACTTGGGAGTACAATCTAGGCCATTCTAGAAACCTTACTCCAATATCAAATGTACATGCATCATGTTAAATCTAGTACGGGTTAGAACGTTGATAACATAATAGCCCGCTAAGTTAAGCCTTGTCCAAAGTCCGACGGGATTTCTATAATCCCAATGGACACTACCATGTTATGTGCATTACTAGGAGAAAATGTGCCAATATGTTGATTATTATTGTGTAAGTGGTCGTATCTGGAGGGGGGAAGGGCTAACTTTATTTGTTTGCAGAAAATAAAGCACGAAGTCCCCAGGTTCGGCATGGTCCAAAACATCCCACCTCTGCTACTTGACTGGTGGAAAGACCGTGCGCCTTGCGACAAGAATCATGTGAGAAGAGTACTTGGTGACTTGCCGTCTGTGCTTAATATCCAACCAAATAGAGCTTTGATTGAGGCTGCTACCATGTTTTGGGATGAGAAAAGAGCAGTCTTCCGATTTGGTGACATAGAAATGACTCCTCTCTTAGAAGAAATAGGAGGTTTTGCTAAGTTGCCATGGGATAGTCCGGGGTTACTAGAACCAGAGAATCGCACCCCTCGCGGTTTTCTAAAGATGTTGGGCTTTAAGAAAAATGAAGAATTGCTTTGCTTAAAAGAAATGCTACATCCTTTTTGGGTTTCTTTATGAGCATTATGGGCATAGTAAGTCGTATTGTCTTCATCATGAGAAACTTGCCATTACCTCCCTAGGTTGGACGCACCGCCGAGTCTATGTATTCATCGTCTGCTTCTTGGGTTTTTTGATATTTCCAATGAAAGAGGGAAGGATTCACACTCGTTTAGCTATGATTGCAAGAACTTTAATGGAAGGCATCGAGGGGAAAACCTACACCATCATCCCTATGATCCTAACTGAAATGTATCGCGCTCTAGATCGGTGCAAGCAGGGGGTCGAACATTTTGAAGGTTGTAACCTATTATTGCAAGTCTGGTTATTGGAACACTTTCAGAGGGGAGAATATCGTCAAGAGCTTCTGCGACGGCCATTGAATGACTACAAAGCCTACCACCATCCAAAGAAAATGATATTCATCCCAGATAGGTTCGCACATCCTGGAAGTGATGTAAGTTGGGTATGTTTCTTTAGCAATTTGACAGATGAGAAGGTACATTGGATGTTTGAGTGGTTTCCTAGCAGTGAGTTCATCATCAGGTCGAGGGATACTAATCATTTGGTATTAAACGGGTTGCGAGGCATTTATACCTATGCTCCTATAAGGGTAATGAGACAGGCAGGAAGAAAACAGGTCATATCTCGGGTTTCCAACATGGTCCAGTACAAGGCAGATTTCAAAGGGGACATCATTCCTTTCAAGTTCGAGGCGCAACATACGTAGAACCAGAAGGTCATATTGGAAAGAGAAACTATTGAGCCAGATATGTACCATGCTGGTCATGTGTATTTCTATCCATCATGGTTGGTAGATGATATAGTGGGAGACATCAAGCCAGGGGTCATTTGGAAAATAGGATCATTGATGATCCTGTTGAGGCACGGGTCAAGTATAGAAGGCTTCGCAAAAGGATTTTTGAGTTTGAACCTAGACATCTGGAACAACATAAAGTGGATATGGAGGCAACTAATGAATGGAAGGAAATCACCACTATGTCCACCGAGAGATTGAAATATCTAGAATAAGGATTGATGTAGCTTGAGGGAAAGATGAGAAAGAGGCTTACGGATTGTCAGAACACATATGGCAATGAAGGAGGGCATATAGCAAAAGCTTATTTATTATTGGATATGCGTGACTTGGGGAACTTGATTGATGGAGTCAAAAAATCCAAGCACGAAGAAGGTCCTCCAGGGACCAAGTAGACTAGCAAATAGTGTCCTTTATTGTTTTCTAGCCTAGTTTTAGATTTCAATTGTAATAAGGCTAAATGCCATTAGTAATTTTTTATTATTGTTGATTTTGTGAAGGTTTGGCTCATTTTCACATTAATGAAATGATGCAATTATAGGCATCAATTTTCTCCAAGTCTATGTGTCGCTTAGGCCTACCTCGGGCACAACGAGGTCCCCAAATTAGGACGCGAATTATTACATGATTTTGCAAAACATGTTTAATATTGCAAACATTATTTCAATACCCCTTACTAACTTGGGTACCTTTTGCTTTTTTTTTTTCTTTCTTTTGATTATTCCCACTCCCTAAGGTTGGTTCGTGCATACTGGCATCATCAGCATATTACACTAGATCCAGAGGTCCTCCACCTCCTCCTCTACCAAGCGATCCTAAAGGAAAAAGCAAAGGGAAAAGGGAAAATGGATGATTTGAGTGGTATCTGGAAAGACAACGCCACTGTGGAAGAAAATGTCGAAACTTCGGATGGCCGAAGTACTCAGGCACAGAATGAACTAGTCTTATGTCTGGAACATTAAATCCTAGAGCTAAAAGGAGAACTTAAACATGTCCGAAACTTGGCAAACCTTTCTCTCACCCTCAATGTCCCTGATATTAACCAGTAAAATCCAATTACCCAAAACCAAGCACCACCACAAAACACACAAAAACAAAATCCACCACCAAATCCTCCTGCACCACACCAGTACCCCACGCCTCCTCAAAACCTTAAACCTCCACCAGCACTTACTCATCAACAACACCACCATCATCCAACTCCATACCCACAAACTACCACTTATCACACTCCCCAGAATGCACCTCAACCCACTCCTGATCCCCAAAACTGAACCAATGACCACCTTTATGCCCAGATTCCTAGAGTTCATCAAAGTAATCTCATATACGTGGAAACCTTACCACACACCCCGCAACAAACCTCCCAAGTTTGAATGTGTCGAATGTGGTAAAGGCATTGAAGGTTTAAACTATGAGGACTTGTGCATTTAGCCAGATGTGGAACTGCCGGAGGGTTACAAACCTCCCAAGTTCGAAATGTTCGATGGAACTGGTGATACGAAAGTGCATCTGAGGACATATTGTGACAAACTTGTAGGAGTGGGCAAAGATGAATGAATATGTATGAAACTGTTCATGCGAAGCCTTAGCAGAGATGCGTTGTCTTGGTATATCAGTCAGAACCCGAAGAAGTGGGTTAATTGGGTAAGCATGGCATCAGATTTCATGGACAGATTCAGGTTCAACACAGAAAATGCACCAGACGTTTTCTACATTCAAAACATCAAAAAGAAATGAGCAGAAACCTTTCACGAATATGCTACTCAGTGGAGATCTGAAGCCGCAAAAGTAAGGCCCGCACTTGAAGAAGAACAAATGAATAAGTTCTTGGTCAGAGCTCAAGACCCGCAGTACTATGAAAGGATTATGGTTATTGAAAATCACAAATTCTCCGATATCATCAAGCTGGGAGAAAGAATAGAATAAAGGATTAAGAGTGGGATGGTGACAAATTTCGAGGCACTGCAGGCCACGAAGAATGCATTGCAATCGGGAGGTATTTCGAAGAAGAAAGAAGTGGGAGCCTTAATGGTGGTCCAGGGTCCTAAGTCTTCTCTCACATACCAAACACCTCAACCTACATACCAAATGCCTCCACCCACATACCGGCCTTCACCCCTAAGATACCGACAACCTACTACCACCTACCATGCCTATAACACTCAACCCGCATACTACCACTCGCCACCACCCGCCCATCAAAACTACCAAAATCCACGACCAAACTTCGACCGCAGACCACCTAGACAATACACCCCAATCGTTGAGCCCATAGACCAATTATATGAGAGATTGAAGGTTGCTGGTTATGTCACTCCCATCCCTGCCATTGCTATGGAGAATTCCTCTCAGTGGATTAACCTCAACAAGACATATGCCTATCATTTAGGCATGAAAGGTCATACAATTGATGAGTGCCGCACACTGAAAGATAAGATTCAGACACTGATCGATAACAAGGTCATAGAGCCAAAAGAAGTTGCACCAAATGTTCGTAACAATCCTCTTCCGGATCATAGAGGTGAGGGAGTGAATGTGATAGAAACCGATGAGAAATGGGATCCGGGGAGTCAATCGGACTCATTCGGGAGGGGGGTTGATATATGGCTATAATTTCATATTTTTAGTGCATTACTTACCTTAAATTTTGGGGCTTTAATGCTAAAATATACTATATTTGTGCTTAATTGAGTCTATTTTATGTGTAGGTACGTTGAAGACGAAATTGGGAGCAAAGTAGAGATTTTATATGTATTTTATACACTACAAGAATGAAGTTGTGATTATTTAATTAGTGGATATATTAAGGTTTGAATTTGTGTGGGAAGACAAGAGAGACAACTCAAAAAGAATACAAAAGGAACAATTGGAAAGGAAAGAAAACAAAAAAAACGTGACTTGAAGAGTAGGAAAAGAAAGAAAAGAAACAGAATTGTAAATGAAGCAGGCGACGCGAGCCTTATTGCTCGCTACAAAGTAGGCGAGGCAGGGTATTTTTCTCACGGCAGAGCTTGCGTCGCGAGGCCTGAGGCGAGCTGGAGCACGCGTTTGAGCTGGCGCGGCGAGGTGTGTAGCGAGGGTGTTCCGGATTTTTAAAACCTATTTTATCTCCTACTTGGTTTTGGACTTGGTTATTTCATTTAGGTCTTTTCCCTACATATATAAATAGTCATTAAATACCATTTTTAGAGGAGTTTTGCGACCGGAGGCAAGAACATCACTTGGAACAACTTTTGGAGGAGAAATACATAGAGTTCTTCATTCCTTTATCTTTTCTTTATAATTTGTTTATGCAAAATATTTGGAAAATTGTTACTACAAACATGAGTGGCTAAGCACTCTGTTTCTAGGGTTGTGGTTGACATGATTATTAACTTTTATTAATTACATCTTCGTTAATTCGGATTATCATCTTGTGGTTGTTTCTTTAATTCTAGTTTTAACTTGTGAATTGTTGTAGCTACCAATTCGCCCTACTAACTATGCTATGCTTGGGAAAGCCATGTTTAGATTAGAGTTGAGTTAGAGAGAGCTTGTTTCTGAACCCGTGGCTTGGGAGAAGATTTCGCGGTTAGGATAGGAATATACCTAACATTCTTGCTTAATTGAATACCATATTATATTTGTTCATAATAGACTCAATACCATAGGAATATAGGATTGATATATTGTGGGTAGGCGAGTAGTATTGTGGTAACATGCTATTCATATAAATAATTTGGTTAATTAGAAACCATAGATAATCTGGATTAACAAGTGTGATTATTGAACTTAACAGGATTGATAAACCAACCACAACCAGGGAATTTTCATCTCCTCTGAATTAAAATCTCATCATACGCAGTTGCATTCTTGATAAATTAGTTGTTACTTATTTAATTTCTGCAATAGTAGAATAATAGAAAAAATATGTCTTAAATATCTTGGACAATTAATTAATTTTAGTTTGCTTAGTTGATAATTGATCTAAGTCTCTGTGGGTTCAACATCCGACTTTCGAGTCACTTTATTACTTGACGATCACGTATACTTGTGTCTACTTGGGGAACCAATATATTTTTGGCGCCGTTGCCGGGGACTTAGTTATTGATTGTTTATTTGAGTTAAGCTTTTATTCGTTATTTGTTCACGTTTTAATTTTTAGTTTGCTTTATTTGTGATAACGCATGCTCTTCTCTTGAATGCGGAGGAGTAGAAGCACAAACAATCTCCTTCCTCTTGATCCTGAAATCGAACGAACACTTCATAGAGTGAGGAGGGAAGTTGAAGCTAGATCTAGAATTGAAAGAGATTTGGACATCATAGTTCAACCACAGCTAATAGAGATGGCGGGTAATGAAGAGCATCTAGTGATAGAGGCTGTAAGCCCAATCTGGCTCTTATGACTCAGGCGATTGTGAAGCCTGATATCACGGGTCACTTTGAACTCAAACAGTACATGGTACAACTAATTCAATCCACAGGGCAATATGTGGGTCTATATCATGAAGACCCGTAGAGGCACATTCAGAACTTCTTGGAAATTACAGACACTTACAATTATCCGAACGTTTCCAAGGACTATGTCAGACTGACACTGTTTCCTTTTTCACTAATGGGGAAGCTAAGGAATGGTTACAAAAGGAGCCCGCGAACTCAATCCACAATTGGGATGATCTAGCAAGGAAATTCTTAATCAAGTTTTTTTCCACGAAGAAGACAAAGTCGCTGAGGAGCCAGATTCTTGGGTTTCAACAACGAGATGGTGAGACTCTTCGATAAGCTTAGGAAAGATACAAGAAGCTACTCAGAGACTGCCCACACCATTGTCACACTGATGAGGTGTTGGGTCACACTTTCGTTGATAGGTTAGGCAAGGCATCAAAGATGAACCTTGACTCAGGATATTTGGGGTAGTTGCATGGCAAGACCGTATAGTGAGATCGAGATCCTGCTAAACAATTTCACTGCTAATAATAATAATTGGCTAGGAGATGGGGAACCACGAAGAGAACTTAAACAAAAAGCAGCAGATGTGATCGAGCTTGATGATATCTCAGCCATGAGGGCAGATACAGCGAGATTAGCAAATCAAATGAATAAAATGACAATGCACCACACACAACAGGTGCAACATGTGAAACAGATGTCTACTTGCTACGAGTTATATGGTGAACGTCATACAAGTGACATATGTCCCGTGACTCCTGAATCAATCTACTACGTGGGGCACTAGAGGGCTGATGAATCAACATGCTCAATATGGTAACACATACAATCCGAACTGGAGGAATCATCCTAACTTCTCTTGGGGAGGAAATCACAATATCAGGCCTCAGGCTAATTACAATTATCCACCTCAACCTCCACAATAAGCAGATGAGAGTTTGATTGACATGATGAAAAAGCTCTTGATAGAAAATCATCAATTGCGCACAGAATTTAAAAATCTAGAGAGACAGTTTGGGCAAATGGCTAACAATCAGAATGCTAGACCTGTTGGAGCTCTCCCGAGTGATACTGAGCCTAATCCTAAGGCTCAAGTTAATGCAGTTACCTTGAGAAATGGAAGATAATTAGAAGAAGTTCCAGAGAAAAAGAAGTATACAGCGACCTGAAGGAGAATTAGTTCCTAAGTACGTTGAGGAGAATAAGTAAGAAAAGCAAGAAATTGTGACAAGGCCACCACCTCCGTTTCCACAAAGACTGCAAAAGCAAAAAGATAATGCTATGTACAAGAAATTCTTAGATATTTTGAGCCAAGTGTATGTGAATTTGCCTTTGGTGGAAATTTTGCAGGAAGTGCCTAATTATGCAAGGTATCTCAGAGATATTGTGGCAAACAAGCGAAGACATATAGAGTTTGAAATAGTTACACTTACTGAAGAGTGCAGTGCTAGAGTTCAGAGTAAATTTCCTCCTAAGTTGAAGGATCCTGGGTGTTTCACAATTCCTCTGTCTCTCGAAAAATAAGAAGTTAGTAGAGCCCTATGTGATTTAGGGGCTAGTATAAATTTGATGCCATCCTCTTTGTTCAAGCAACTCGGATTGGGTGTGCTTAGACCTACTACAATCACTTTACAGTTGGCAGATAGGTCATTAGTTATGCCAGAAGGAATTATTGAGGATGTGTTAGTTCGAGTGGGAAAGTTTATTCTTCCTGCTGACTTTATTGTTCTTGATTACGAGGCAGATGAGGAAGTAACCATTATTTTGGGGCGACCATTCTTAGCTACTGGTGGAGCGATTATTGATGTTAGGGAAGGGAAGTTGAAGATGAGACTTGACGATGAGGAAATCACTTTTAATGTGTACAAGGCACTTAAGCTCCCTAAGCATTATGAGGACTTGTGCATGATTACTGTGGTAGAACTGAAGGGGATAAAGCAGAGTCCTTATGTGAATTGTAGTGATTCGGATGGGACAACTGAGTTGGAAGAGGTCATGTTGCAAGTTGAGTGTGTAAAGACGATTGATAAAAGAGCCAGAGATGAAAGAGGAGACCATTTGAGAACGTGTAAAAAGGCTAGACTTAATGGGAGAAAGAAGAAGAGAAAGCGCCCAGCCTGAGCAGAGTAGCAATGTCGTGCCGCGACGTTAAATTAGGCGCTTGTTGGGAGGAAACCCATCTTTACTGCTTTCTTTTATTTTTATTTTTTATCTTATTATTGTTGTAGTGTTTGTTTTTGTTTTGCAGGATTATAAGCATAGGAGGCAAAGCCATTGAAAGTGTGCAAAAGCGAGTTAGATGGTGAGAGCTAAGTGTGGAGTGCCCACACAAAGGACCGTGCCTGGGGGAAGTCTGAGTACCCTGTGAGCCACTATTGCTTTGGCCTTTGGCCTTTCAGGGAGTTTCTTGTCCACCCTCATTATTGTTTTGCTTTATTTGTGCATTGGGGACACTGAACTCTTTTAAGTGTGGGGTGGGATAATTCTCTAGATAATTAGTAGTAGGATGTTAGAAAAATGTTAACTTCTTATTTTTATTTTCGTAGTTATGTAGTATTTTAGTATTTTAGTAGCTATGAAAAAAATTGAAAAAAAAACAAAAGTAGAAAAATTGGGCTATTCCCGACGATGGATCTCCTAGACAGTTTTCTTGAGGGATTTAAGTCTAAAGAAAAAGGATAAAAAGATTTTCTGTGTAGGTAGTGTAGTAATTCCCCCTTAGTTTTTCTTTGTGCCGCGGTTCTTTTTCAAGGGTTTTATTTGAACCGGGTGTAGTTAGTTTTATTTTTTTAGAAGTAGGAGCCATTGTGGGATGAGATGAATTGAATTGAAGCAATATCTCTTGACTTTGTTATGTCTGGATAATAGTGAGTACTTTGGTTGTGACGCTTAGGCTCAGTTTTTGACTCTTGTATAAGTACCTTAAATTGTATGATCTTAAATTTGCTTAACTGCTTTGACTAGAGTGTCTTGATAAGTCCGATCCTGAGTGAGTTATGTGCCATGTGTGTGGGAGGTTTGTGTGTTATTCTATGCATTGCATTTGATGTCTAGAACTTGCCCCGTGTGTTTGCAAAGTGAAATAGTAGTTTTGTTCAGTTTTGGAAGTGATATAGGCATTTCTTTGTTGAGCCAGATATGTGTAGCTTACCCGCCTAATTGTTATGTAACTTAGTTAACCCCTTTGAGACTGTAATCCTATTTTCTTGGCAACTACATTAAAAGCCTTACCCATTTGTTTGAATTAACCATTTTTTAACCTTTTAACTTCTCATGAGCACTTGAATTGTTATGAACTTTGTAAAAAATTAAGTGTGGGGTGGTTGGTTTGGCTTTTGAGTGGAACTAATGAAATAAGGAGAAAGGTGCACTGTTTTGAAAAAAATGTAAGAGCACTTGAAGTGAAAAAGAAAAGAAAAAATAGTTGTATTATTGTGAAAAATATTCCTTGATAATGGTGACTCTTGATGTAATTGTGCTTAAAGAAGTATGGAGTTAATATACATTGATGTGAAGGTGGAGTTATGGTTTGACATAAGTATGGGGTTAATT
Source organism: Nicotiana tomentosiformis (assembly GCF_000390325.3). Taxonomy (NCBI): domain Eukaryota; kingdom Viridiplantae; phylum Streptophyta; class Magnoliopsida; order Solanales; family Solanaceae; genus Nicotiana; species Nicotiana tomentosiformis. The sequence goes on along the minus strand of NC_090815.1, from coordinate 112,309,334 downwards.
GTTAAAGTGTATATATTAAAGTGCTTAGGGAGGTGTAGTCACTCTTATATCCAAATGTATCCTACCCGACCCGCAGCCTACATTACAACCAATTAAAGTCCTACTTGATCCTAGACTGAATGAGCTCGATTAGTAGAGTATTACACTATGGGCAAGCCTATGGTACATCTTTTGTGGAATATGAATGTTATTTCTGAGAGTGAGTGAATTCTTTCAATCTTGAGTTTCTAATTGTTCTTAAATTTTATTGTGTATGGAACTACTTTTTTGTTGTTGTGTGAGGGCACTTGATTCATGAAGGAAAGGTAATGTCATTGACCTCTATGTTAGAGTAAGTGAGTGAGTTGTGAATAATGCATGGTACTTGTGAGTCCAATCTTGAGGTGAAAATGTTACACCCTTGTGCTTAGTCTATTTTAAAGATTCTTGATGTGATGAGTTAGGAGAATTGTGTAAAAAGGTCGTGTCTATATAAAGTGTAGTTTGATTGCTCGAGGACGAGCAATGTTTAAGTGTGGGGTAGTGATGTTTGGCTATAATTCCATATTTTTTATTGCATTACTTACCTTATATTTTGGGGCTTTAATGCTAAACTATACTATATTTGTACTTAATTGAGTTTATTTTATGTGTAAGTATGTTGAAGACGAAATTGGGAACAAAATAGAGATTTTATGTATATTTTATATACTACAAGAATGAAGTTGTAATTATTTAATTAGTGGATATATTAAGGTTTGACTTTGTGTGGGAAGCCAAAAGAGACAACTCAAAAAGAAGACAAAAAGAACAATTGGAAAGGAAAGAAAACAAAAAAAAAAACTTAACTTGAAGAGTAGGCAAAGAATGAAAAGAAACAGAATTGTAAATGAAGCAGGCGATGCGAGCCTTATTGCTCACTACAAAGCAGGCGAGGCAGAGTATTTTGCTCGCGGCAGAGCTTGCGCCGCGAGGCCTGAGGCGAGCTGGAGCGCGCATTTGAGCTGGCGCCGCGAGGTCTGTAGCGAGAGTATTTCGGATTTTTAAAGCCTATTTTGTCTCCTACTTGGTTTTGGACTTGGTTATTTTGTTTAGGTCTTTTCCCTACACATATAAATAGTCATTAAACACCATTTTTAGAGGAGTCTTGCGACCGGAGGCAAGAACATCACGTGGAACAACTTTTGGAGGAGAAAATCATAGAGTTCTTCATTCCTTTATCTTTTCTTTGTAATTTGTTTATGCAAAATAGTTACTACGAACATGAGTGGCTAAGAACTCTGTTTCTAGGGTTGTGGTTGACATGATTATTAACCTTTATTAATTACATCTTCGTTAATTCAGATTATCATCTTTTGGTTGTTTCTTTAATTTTAGTTTTAGTTTGTGAATTGTTGTAGCTACCAATTCACCCAACTATCTATGCTATGCTTGGGAAAGCCATGTTTAGATTATAGTAGAGTTAGAGAGAGCTTGTTTCTGAATCAGTGGCTCGGGGAAAGATTTTGCGGTTAGGATAAGAATATACCTAACAGTCTTTCTTAATTGAATACCGTATTATATTCGTTCATGATAGACTCAATACCATAGGAATATAGGATTGATATATTGTGGGCAGACGAGTAGTATTGTGGGAACATGCTATTCATATAAACGATCCGGTTAATTAGCAACCATAGATAATCTGGATTAACAAGTGTGATTATTGAACTTAATAGGATTGATAAACCAACCACAACCCTGAAATTTTCATCTCCTCTGAATTAAAATCTCGTCATACACAGTTGCATTCTTGATAAATTAGTTGTTACTTATTTAATTTCCGCAATAGTAGATTAATAGAAAAAATATCACTCTTAAATATCTTAGACAATTAATTGATTTTAGTTTGCTTAGTTGACAATTGATCTATGTCTCGTGGGTTCGGCATCCGACTTTCGAGTCACTTTATTACTTGACGACCACATATACTTGCTTGTACTTGGGGAACCAACAGGGATGATCCTAAAACATCTCCGGTCACCCTCACACCCATTGTGGTACAAACCCAAGCACCGTTTGAAGTCGAGGTAACTACACCCTTCACTGTGATAGTAGCCCCCATGCCATCTTACAAGTCTGATGTTATCCCATGGGATTATGTTGCGGAAGCATGGAGAAAAGGAAAAGCAAAAATGGAGGAAACAGGTGCGGCGCAAGGCATGACTAGAACTAGCAGAGTCTATACACATGAGCACCTGGGAGGAACAAGCAAAGAAGCTACATCTAATCCGCCTATTGTTGAGACTGGCATTGATGACCTTTGGAGAAAGGTACAAGCAAGGGAATACTCTATCGTCGATCATCTAAACAAAACTTCCACTTAGATATCCATCTTGTCAATGCTACAAAACTTTGAGACACACTGGAATGCCTTGATGAAAGTTCTGAGTGAAGCTTATGTACCCACCAACATCACTAGTGGGGAGATGGCCAACATGGTCGGACAAGTACTGGAAAGCCACAAAATCACCTTTCATAAGGATGAATTACCACCAGAAGGACAAAGTCATAACAGGGCACTACACATCACTGTGCAATTTGAGGATAAGTTCATCACCAGGGTCCTGATAGATGGGGGTTCAAGTCTCAATAAATGCCCACTGACTACGGATGGGAAGTATGAATGTAAAGGCATTTGATGTATCCTAAAGAGCCACAATCTGAGAAATCAACCTCAACCTAAAAATGGGCCAGACCTGGTTTGATGTTAAGTTCCAAGTTCTAGATATATCTGCTACCTATAATCTATTCTTGGGACGACCCTGGATACACTCCGCTGAGGCAGTGGCTTCTACTCTGGATCAGGCTGTGAAGTTAGAATGGAATCATCAATAAGTGATTATCCATGGGGATGGAAGCAACCCCATCTACACCAATCAGACCATTCCAGTCATCGAGAATATGAAGAAGCTGGGTGGAGAAACGTACCATCGCATTGAGCGAGTCAACGCAATTGAAAAGGATCGATGGTGGAGTAAAAAGATAGAAAGCATATTACTATGGACAGGATATGAACCTGGCAAGGGTCTCGGCAAAAACCTTCAAGGGATCACCAAACCCGTACAACCACAGCTTCATGGCACAACTTTTGGGCTCGGATATGAATATACTTGGAAAGAGTACCAGGATTGGTCGCCACCATGGCATGGTCCTTATTATTCGCTGGAACAACCAGTACCACCTCTGCACCAGACATTTCATCAAGCTGACATGATGTGGGGATCTGAGGAAGATAAAGTCTTAGCTGGCATGAGGAAACTGTTTCTGGATGAAGAAGATATGGATTGCAGTGCGATAGATGAGGAGGAGGAGGAGGAGGAGGAGTAGGAGGAGGAGGAGGAAGACGACCTTACCATTCAGACCGTGGGGAAAGGAGTTGTTCTTAAAAACCGGACTACTGCAGCATCCCGGGCCCGTCGAGTTCCTGGGTAGCTTGGCAGATTAGCATCAATTATTTTTAAGCATTTGAGATATTTTCAGTATTTTATTTTTAATAATTAATCGAGTCATCGAGCTGCATTTGTTAACGTTTTAAAGATTTCAATTAATGCATTGCTACTTTTTGTATTTACTATTATTCTCTACATTTTCTCTTTTTACAACATTATTATTACCTATCCCAATGAACTTGTGACTGTGACATGTAATGAGATAATGCAACATAAGGATAGTGATTCAGAGGACCTAGAAGATGATACGGTACCTGAGGAAATCATCAGAGAAGTGGAAAATTTTGAAAATAAGCCAAAGTACAATTTGGACGAAACTGAAGCAGTTAACTTAGGGGATTCCGAACTGGTTAAGGAAACATGCATAAGCATTCATCTATAACCGTCAGAGAAATAAGAGTACATCAGATTCCTAAAAGAATATGAAGATATCTTTGCATGGTCCTACAACGATATGACGGGTTTGAGCACATCTATAGTAGCTCACAAGTTATCCACTAATCCTACATGTCTACTGGTAGAGCAGAAGCTCAGAAAATTCAAGCCGGATATGAGTTTGAAAATAAAAGAGGAGGTCACCAAGCAGATCAAAGCCAAGGTTCTAAGAGTGGTCGAGTACCCGACTTGGTTGGCCAACATCGTACAAGTTCCGAAGAAAGATGGGAAAGTCAAAGTATGTGTTGACTATCGAGATCTAAACAGAGCAAGTCCCAAAGATGATTTCTCGTTGCCTAATATACACATATTGATCGGCGATTGTTCCAAACATGAACTCCAATCCTTTGTGGATTGCTTCGCGAGGTACCATCAGAGCTGGATGAATGAGGAGGATGCTGAAAAGGAAGCCTTCATCACGCCATGGGGAATATATTGTTATAAAATGACTACATTTGGTTTGAAGAATGTTGGAGCCACCTACATAAGAGCCATGACAAATATTTTCCATGACATGATACACAAAGAGATAGAAGTGTACGTGGGTGACGTTATCATCAAATCCAAAAGGAGTACGGATCACATAGCGGATCTGAGGAAATTCTTCGATCGGCTTTGAAAATATAATATGAAACTGAATACTGCAAAGTGTACTTTCGGAGTCCCTGCCAGAAAATTGTTAGGATTCATCGTCAGTTGCAGACCAATTGAGTTAGACCCATCAAAAATCAAAGCAATACAAGACTTACCACCTCCGAAGAATAAGAAAGATGTGATGAGCTTTTTAGGGCGTCTTAATTACATCAGTCGCTTCATAGCACAATCAACAGTGATATGTGAGCCGATCTTCAAAATGCTGAGGAAAGGTGCTGCAACAAGTTGGACAGAAGAATGCCAGAAAGCCTTCGACAAAATCAAGGAGTATTTTTCCAAACCGCTCGTTCTGGTCCCACCAGAGCCAGGAAGACCACTATTGCTTTATTTGTCTGTACTGGATGGAGCTTTCAGTTGCATTTTGGGACAACATGATGAAACTGGAAGAAAGGAGCATGCAATATATTATTTGTGCAATAAATTCACACCCTACAAAGCCCGGAACTCTTTGCTGGAACGCATCTGCTGTGCTTTGACATGGATATATCAGAAATTGAGGCATTATTTCTGTGCATACACTACATATATCATATCGAGGATGGACCCACTAAAATATATCTTTTAGAAGCCCATGCCTATGGGTAAGTTAGCAAAATGGAAAATATTGCTGAGCGAGTTTGACATCGTCTATGTAACTCAGAAGGTGGTCAAAGGGCAAACATTGGCGGATCACCTAGCAGAAAATCCTATAGACAGAGAATACGAACCATTGAAAATGTATTTTCCCAATGAGGAGGTGTTGTTCGTGGGAGAAGATATCACTTAAGCATATGATGGTTGGAGAATGTTCTTCGACAGAGCAACAAACTTCAAAGGAGTAGGTATCGGAGTTGTTTTGGTATCAGAAACCAGCCAACACTATCCGGTATATGCAAAACTCAGGTTTCCATTCACCAACAATATGGAAGAATATGAGGCTTGCATCTTGGGACTCGGGTTGGCCATTGACATGAATGTTCAGGAGCTGTTGGTAATTGGAGATTCCGATCTGTTGGTGCATCAGGGTTTAGGAGAATGGGCTACAAAGAACACCAAAATATTACCATATTTGCACTGTGTACAAGAGCTGATCAAAAGGTTCACAAAGTTAGAATTCAAATATGTTCCGAGAGTTCAAAATGAGTTCGTAGATGCATTGGCCACTCTATCTTCCATGATACAACACCCAGACAAGAACTTCATCGATCATATCCCAATAGGAATTCATAAACAGCCAGCTTATTATGCTCATGTTGAAGAAGAGAGCGATGGAAATCCGTGGTTCCACGACATCAAGGAATATTTGGCAAAAGAAGAATATCCAGAGCACTCTACCCATACTCAGAAGCGCACGCTTCAAAGATTAGCCAACTATTTCTTTTAAAGCGGAGGAATTCTTTATAGAAGAACTCCTGACTTGGGATTATTACGGTGTGTCGATGCCAAGGAAGCTTCCAGATTGCTCGAGGAAATACATGCCGGAACCTGCAGACCACACATGAATGGTTTCACCTTAGCCAAAATGATACTAAGAGCGGGGTATTTCTTGATGACTATGGAAACAGACTGCATCAAGTATGTTCAGAAGTGCCACCAATGCCAGATACATTCTGACATGATACGGGTACCACCCAATGAACTCAATTCAACAAGTGCACCTTGGCCTTTCTCGGCTTGGGGTATGGATGTCATAGGCTCGATCGAGCCCGCCGCTTCGAATGGGCATAGATTCATTCTAGTAGCCATAGACGACTTCACAAAATGGGTTGAAGCTGGATCTTACAAAGCTATAACTAAAAAGGTTGTAGCAGATTTTGTTCGGGACCGCATTGTTTGTCGGTTCAGAGTACCAGAGTCAATCATCATCGATAATGCTGCCAATCTCAACAGCGATCTGATGAAGGCCATGTGTGAAACCTTCAAGATCAAGCATAAGAACTCCACAACATACAGGCTACAAATAAACGGAGCCGTAGAAGCCTCCAATAAGAACATCAAGAAGATATTGAGGAAAATGGTAGATAGTTACAAATAATGGCACAAGAAGTTATCGTTTGCTCTACTCGGGTATTGTACCACAGTTCGCACGTCAACTGGGCAACTCCTTACCTATTGGTTTATGGTACTGAAGCGGTTATTCTTGCCGAGGTAGAAATCCCTTCTTTAAGAATTATACAAGAAATTGAACTCAGCGATGCAGAATAGGTATAGAGCCGCTACGAACAACTAGCTCTCATCGATGGAAAAAGAATGAATGTGGTGTGTCACGGTCTCCATTTTTTGCATGGAAAAAGAACAACTCCTTACCTATTGTCTCTATTTTTTGCATGAGACTAAGCATTGTCTCCATTCTTGCATGAGGCTAAGCCTTGTCTCCCTTCCTTTGCATGAGACTAAGCACTGTTTCCACTTCTTGTGTGAGGCTAAGAATTGCCTCTATAATTGAATAAGGCTAATTAAGGCCTTTCCCTGCATGAGACTAAGCATTGTTTCCCTTCTTCGCATCGGGCTAAACACTGCCCTCATCTCATACAAGACTAAGCCTTGAATTGTCCCGTCCTCGCATATAACCAAGTATCACCTGTTTCGTTTATCAAACGATCGATACTGCCATATCCTTACCTTTCATGGGCTGAAACATCGCCATCTTGTCCGAAGGCGTCATAGTCCGAAGGCAGCATCCTCATAGCCGGGAGACACTATTTCATGGCCTGAGGATCTCTTGATATTGCACATCATTATTCAAAGGCGTCATAGTCCAGAGGTACCATCCTCATAGCCCGAGGACACCATTTCATGGCATGCGAATCCTTTATTATACGTTTCATGGCCCAGGACGTCATGGTCTAAGGACATCATTCTCACCGTCCAAAGACAACCTTCATGGTCCAAAGGGAATCTGCATCATATTTAAATAACCCATAAATATTTGCATGCACCGTGTTTTAAGTTTTGCAGGTAATTTAGGAGGTAATTGTCCTACAAACGGGAGCAATCTTCGCTCCGGTTTCCATTCACAGCATTCACATCCTTCGATTGCTTCAAACATAACTGACTACCAGCAATTGACTACCTTTTACTCTACGACCGTTCGAACATTTACCTCATACACTCGTAACATCCAAAATTTGCAATCATGACCCCATCTAAATTTGTCCGTTCCTTACAACAATATCCTACCCAAAAGAACCTTTTCGAAACATGCGATCATTCTTATCACTACTCCATCGATTTCGTTCACTGTTGGATCCAGAACTACACACACGACCTGATTCCCGTAACACCAGGGATATGTAGGCAACTCAGTAACTAGGGTTCGGCCCCATTTTTTCAAATCACATCACTCCCACTCAATTCGGCCAAAATTGGTCATCATTTTTCTTTACCCGACAACTCTTCCATCATTCCCGGGTAAAGAGGGGCAGCTGTTGATACCCAATTTTGCCCTCGTATTAATTAAATAAGTATATATACTTTCAAAATATCATTTTTGCATCATTACTTAATATACAATATTTATACAAGCATTTTCTATAAAAAAAAAACTTATATTTAAAAATAAATTTTTCTTTCATTTAAATTACTTGAATATTTACTAATTAATCTCTTAAATTATTTGCAAAAGCGTAATCATCCAAATTTGTTGTTTTACACTCACATAAATATTTAAAATTTTACATTGTTTCATATAATAATATCTATATTTTAGTTATTTATGTAATTTTGCAATAATAGCCTATATGCTATGCATAATTACAATTATTACATTATTCATGCTACAATAGCATTTTTATGTTTTATAAATGTTAAGTTATTATTTTCAGTCATTTTATTGCATAAGTAATATTTTATTATTTATTAATTATTTTTATTTAAAACAATTTCGTGTATTTAACTCCTAGCCCAATTTTAGGCTAATTTCTGACCAAAACCAGGCCCAAAGCAGCTGGTCCATCTCCATTACACCATTCAACAGCCCAAACCAAACAACCCTTTTAAAAAGAATTCGGTCGCGACCCGTTTTGAACCGGCCCCACTCCTATTTCAATCCTGGGTGTTGATCTCAAATGATCAACGGCCCGTAATAATTCCCCCACCTTCCTTATATCCCATCACCCTAACCCTAACCCCATTTTCCCATTTCCGCCGCCTTTGAACCCCTCAATCTCCTAACCCCCCCCCCTCCCCCCCCTCCCATTTTTCTCTTAAGAACCCTAATCGCCGCTCTTCACTAATCCCTCTCCTAATCCCCTTAACAATGGGATTCACCCGTTATTTACTTACCATACTTATGTTCCTTCGCTACTGGTTGCTTCTTTTCAGTATTACATAGTACTTGCTCTATTTTGACAAATACAAATCTTTGAATCAAGGGAATCAGTGTTAATCATAGGGATCCAGACGATATTTCATCTATATACATTTATAGCAAGGCTATATGGGTCCGATTCACCAAGATCCTCGGCCAATCTTTAATTTCTGTCAACTAGGGTTTGTTGGGTTTTCTCCTAATCTGATTCAAAATTGTTTCCGCATATTACTCTTTCCTTATTTTTGTGATTTGATTGATGTTTTTCTTTTCTGATTTTGGTTAACTAAACACTATATAAACCCCTCCACAATTCCCTTCTAAAAAGGGAAAAAACGTTTTTACTGCTATTGCACTCAATATATTTTTCTCACTCATTCATCTTCTCTGAAACACTTGGATCTTTGGCCGGCTGAAAGCCAAGGCCATAATATTATCAACCTCCTCCGGTGCTAGCACTGCTCGGGGCCCTTACGGGGCTCTTGTGAACTCTGAAATATCGGAGATTTGGGGTTCTTGCTACCAATATTCTAAAATCTTTATTCTTTTGCTCGCCTAATTTTGCTACTGGTTAGTGCCTTTAACTCTTGCAATGTTCAATATTTTTCCTTCTGTATATCTTTATGTGTTCTAGGTATTAAGGACGTTTAAAATTCTGTGAGCATGATTTAGTTCCTTTGTTAGTTGTGAATCCTTGATACTGCACTGTTATGATACTCCCCTGTCATTCTGTATTCTTTGATAGTTGAATGCATTTTAGTACATGTGATAGATTCCAGTTTGTTCTTAGTTTGCGTTAGGATAATATGTGTTCTTCACTATATCCTTCACTTCTATGTTGAATTTCCTTGTTTTCCTCTGGAATCAGTTCCATACCTCTATGTTTTTCTTAGTATCTGAACATGCTTGAGTTTTGAGTTTCAATACATGGCTATTGTAGATGTTCTTTTAATGAAACTGACTACCTGTTGTTAGTTATACAATCTTTTTCTTGCCTTGCTTTGGGTACTATGCTAAAACTCTTATGAAACCATTCCTTTGCTTTGAATGAATTACTGAGTCTTGTATTTAATCGACTGTTCTTTGCAAATTGGTTACAACTATATGGATCTCATACTGTCTTAAGATCTAGCCTAAACATGTTTCCTTGCCATCTGTAATCCTGATCTTTAGCATTATCTAAAACTTTAGGGTAAATATCATATTTTCTCTCTTATGTATGGTCAACTGACATGTTGATGTGTAGCTAATCTGCCTTTCACACGCCATAGGTTTCTGTAAAGCCTTTGTACTATGATCTATCCCCACCATGTTAAGTTTCATGATATTGACCAAGTTATACTATAAGTATGCTGATACGCCATTTGTGACCTTATTAGAACTGTCATGCTAAAACTTTCATTGTACCAGATAGACATTTGAAATCATTTAGTTTAGTGCCCTATTCTGGACTTGTTTGGCATTGTGCACTCTGATATGTTTATCTTATAACCTCAGAAAATCTGATTCCCCTAACTCTCAATATGTTCTTCTGCTCAATATGTTATCTCCTGCTAATTGATCTAGTCTGGAATGTCAGTATTATTATGTCAACTTGCCTTGAGGAATCTAAGCCTTATTGATTCTCTTAACTTGTATGTTCTTTGTTTAATCAATCCTGCTATGTCTTCTTCTAAAATACAAAATGCATTTCTTCAAATTCTGCCACTTATTCATTGTTAGTAGGCCCAAAATTCTTTAAGTGATTGATATGTGTATTTGTTAACTCGCAATTGTTTATTAAGTGAGACTCCATCCGGGTTCTAACATGGTTTCAAAAGCTGGACTTGGGCTGTACAATTGATACCCTCCAGTGCTTGAGTTGAGTTCGCATTTGGACCTGCTATTCGTAGAAAAGTGAGCTTGTTGAGATCCCATGCAATACTGGTTTATTTGTACTTTTGGGCCTGCTTTTGGCCTGTAGTTTTCCGTGTGTAATATTGGGCCTGTAATAATTTGTAATAACAATAATTGGGGTGTTAGTGAAATTGGGGAAGCGGGAATATTCTAATATTTGCATAAAAGGGTAGAGAACATTCCTATAGGGTTTATGTGACCTATTTGTTATTCTATCCAACCTGCCATATATGCTATTTGGTTTTTCATGTGCACTAGTAGAAACCATGCCTATAGGAAATCACACATGTAATGATCCAACCGGTCATTTCAACTTTAAGAACCATGTTCCCCTAAATAAAACTCCTTGTATGTGCTTTTATTAATTTATGACTTGCGGAGATGGTTGGTTCGGGATTTGGAAGTGTTCGAGTTGAAATCGGAACACTTGGTTCCTTAAGTTGGCCTTAAAATGCTAAGTTTGACTTCGGTTAACATTTTGAGAAAACGACCCCGGAATTGGGATTTGAGGGTTCCAATAGGTTTGTATGATGATTTTGGACTTGGGCGTATGTTCGAATCGGGTTTTGGATTGAGTGTTTCGGCGCTTAATAGTGAAAATCAACTATTTGAAGGTTTAATATTCTTTTAATTTGGTTTGGGGAAGGTTTTGGAGTAATTGAAGTCCGTTTGGAATTTCGAGCCTCAGAATAGCTCCGTATGGTGATTTAAAGCACACAAAATTTGGTGTCATTCCGAGTAGTATAAGTATGTTTCGGCGCGTTCGGAGTGAGTTTGAAGAATTTGAAATTTCTAAGTTGAATCAATTTGGTTTGAGATATGATTCTTAGTTTTGATGTTGTTTTATACGTTCCGAGGGTTCGAGCAAGTTCGTTTTATGATTTCAAACTTGTTGGTATGTTCGGGCGGGGCTCCGAGGGCCCCGAGTGTTAATCGGACGAGGCTCAGACTAAATTGGAAATTGGGAGCCAAAGCTGAAGCTCCCAGCTGCTGTCAGAATCGCACTTGCACTTGGCCAGCCGTAGGTGCGAGAGACGAGTCGCAGAAGCGAGCAGGCCAAGGATGCCCAGGACCGCAGGAGCGAACAATTTTCCACACCTGCGAAGGCGTAGGTGCAAGGGCAATGGGCGCAGAAGAGACGCCGCAAATGCGGCCCATGCACCGTAGATGCGAAAATGATGTCTGGGCGGAACGTTAAATGGGCGAGGCTCAGCCATTTTTGTCCATTTCTCTCCATTCTTGGGCGATTTTGGAGCTTTTTGAGAGGGGATTTCAACTAGCAACTCGAAGGTAAGTTAATTCTACACACTTTGAGTTAAATACATAGATTATGGGTAGATTATAACCTGTAAATTTAGGAAATCAAGAGTTTAGATGAAAAACCTAAATTTTTATAAAAATGATATTTTAACCACGAAAATGGTTATGAAATTGGATAAAAATTGTATATTTGAGTTCTTGAGATTATGGGTAACGATTTTCTTCAAAAATATTTGGAATCCGGGCACGTGGGTCCGGGGTGAATTTTGGGAATTTTATCATTTTGGGTTGGGTAATTTATTTAATAGTCTAATTTCGAATTATTGAGCATGTATTAATTATTTTATGTAACGTTTGGATAATTTCGGATTTTTCGGCACCGAATTGAGAGTTTTCGAAATATTTTGATCAGAAAGTGGGCTTTGAGACAAGGTAAGTCTCTTGCCTAACATTGTAAGAGAGAATTTACTGCATAGGTGATTTACATTAATAATTGTTGCTAATTATGGGGGCTACGTACGCACGAGGTGATGAGAGTCCGTACGTAGCTACTAATTATGCTATGTCTGGGTAGTTTAGGACTCAAATCATGAATTACCTGTGATAATTGCTCCTTTTATTGAAACTTCATATACTTGAATTTTGTGTAAATTATTGAATTGTTAGTAGAGATTGAACATCCTGCATGTTAATAATATAATTACTTCTCATTTCGGAGGTTCATAAAAAATGCCCTCCTTTCTTGTGGAGTGGGCTGAATGCCTCGGTAGTATAGATGCATCTATGGATCGCGCCGCACGTCCCTTGGCAGTGTATACGACACTCTGAATCGGGCCTTACGACCTCGGCAGAAATCGTGCATAATAATAATAATTACACGATACCTTGATATTGTAATTGCTGCTTGCGAAGTTAATTGATAAATTGAAAATATTTGAAATGTAAGCAATTAATTATTTCTGCTTGTTAAAAAAAATTATTGTTGTTCACCTAAAAATCATGTTTAATTAAATATTTCTATTGTAATATCATTGACCCATAGTGAGTGTCAAAGTCGACCTCTCGTCACTACTTCTTCGAGATTAGGCTTGATACTTACTAGGTACATGTTGTTTACGTACTCATGCTACGCTTGCTGCACTTTTTGTGCAGGACCTGAGACAGGTACTATCGGAGGACCTATCGGTGCGCACCCACGTTATCCAGAGGCTTAGTGGTGAGCTGCCTTTCTGAGTCGTTCTGCAGCAACCAGTGCCTCTTCTTGTATTTGTATTCTGTCTATTTTATTTCAGACAGTATTTAAAATTTTGTATAATCTATTAGATGCTCATACACTTGTGACACCAGGTCTTGGCACACACTAGTAGAATTTTTGGATATAATTATCTTACTTGGGTTTTAATTTATCTTATTTCTCACATTGTCTTAATTTTTGCAAGTACGACGTATTTTATTACTCGGATAATTCTTTTAAGAAATGAATATATGTTTAAATTATTAGTTGGCTTCCCTAGCTAGGAAGTTGGGCGCCATCACGACCTATAAGTGAATTTCGATCGTGACAACATGGTATCAGAGAACTAGGTTCACGTAGGTCTCATAAGATATGAGCAGGCCTAATAGAGTCTTGCAGATTGGTACGGAGATGTCTGTACTTATCTTCGAGAGGCTATAGGGTGTTAGGAAAACTACCTTTCTTCATCTCCCATCGTGCAAATAATGTAGTACTAAATATATTTCTCTTATTCTCTCACAGATGGTGAGAAAGCACTCTAATGAGGTTCCAAACCAGGGAAGAGCTACTCCCCATGTTGTTAGAGGCTGAGGTAGAGGCCGAGGGAGGGATCCAAATCGTGGTAAAGGACGAGGACGTCCCAGAATTGTTCCAGTTATGCCACCAGTGGGTCCAGCAGAGGATCCTATCATTGAGAAATAGGGCGAGGTTCCCGTGGCAGAGCCAGCTTCGGTGGATTTCACGTCTGTACCGGGATTCTAGGAGGTCAGGGGCCGTATGTTGCGGTTCATGGACATTATGACTCAGGCCGATTTATTTCCGGTAGACCCAGCCACATCTCAGGCGGGCGGGGGAGCACAGACCCCTACCGCATAGGCTCATAGGTAGGCAGTTGTTGTATATCAGACCCAGGGTGCACTACTCGTGGGTGGAGTCTTGCCAGTGGCAACAGCTACACCTGAGCCTAGACCAGCTGTGGCCGCCGAGCCGCAGAAACTATTGGACAGATGGACTAGACTACATCCTCCTGTCCTTGGGTGTGAGCGACATGAGGATCCCCAAGACTTCATTGATCGGTGCAGGGATAGACTGCACAACATGAGGATATAAGAGTCTCATGGGGTAGACTTTGCTACTTTTTAGCTGGAGGACAGAGCCCATAGATGGTGGAAGTCTTATCTTCTTGGCAGACTAGCAGATTCTCCTCCCATGACTTAGGACAGGTTCACCCGTATTTTCTTGGACAGGTATATTCCAACCTCCCAGAGGGAAGAGTTGCGGTTTCAGTTTGAGCAGCTCCAGCAGGGTCAGATATCAGTAACCGATTATGAGGCGAGCTTCTCTAGTTATCTCGCCATGCACTTATAATACTCCATACTGAGGCGGAGAGAGTGCGGTAGTTTGTTGCAGGTTTACAAAATGGCATTCAGGCCACTATGGCCTGAGAGGTAGAGATGAGGACTTCTTATGAGTTGGAGATAGCTCGAAGGATTGAGGGTGTGCGCCTGTGTAGCCGAGAGCAGGTTATGAGGGATAAGCGGTTTAGATAATCTGGAGAGTTCAGAGGTGCTTCGTCTGGGGGCAGAGGTCAGTTCGTGAGAGGGCAGTCCAACAGGCCCCCATATCCAGCACCACCGCCTCCTTGGGGTGCCCAAGTATGACCTTATTTCAGTGATATTACAGAAAGTTCTTATCGCCCACCAACTACTCAGGGTTCTTCCAGTGGGTATTCAGGTCAGCAGGGTCAGACTTCTAGTCAGTAGCCCATCGCACTGAGAAGTTGTTACGAGTGCGGGGATTCCAGTCACATGCAGAGATTCTGCCCCAGGCTTCGGGGTAGACCAATGCAGCAGGGTCAGCAGCCTACGATTAGTGCACCAGTTGCTCCACTAGCCGTCCGACCACCCAAAGGTGGAGGGCATGTGGGTAGGGGTCGTCCTAAAGGTGGAGGCCAGCCAGGTGGAGGCCATCCAGTTGGCGCTCTAGCTTGGTTCTATGCTTTTCCATCCAGACCCGATGCAGAGGCCTCAGATGTCGTGATTACAGGTATTATTTCTGTTTGCCGGCAAAGATGCCTCCGTATTATTTGATCCAGGATCTACGTATTCATATGTGTCATCGCTATTTGCTCATTTCCTGGGTGTTTCTCATGAGTCCTTGGGTACTCCTGTTTATGTGTCCACTCATATGGGCGATTCTATTGTTGTGGATCAGATCTATCGGTCCTGTGTTGTTACATTTTGTGGTTATGAGACTAAAGCAGATATTCTGCTACTTGATATGACCGACTTCGAGATCATCTTGGGCATGAACTGGTTATCCCCATATCATACAGTCCTAAATTGTCATGCTAAGACTGTTACTTTGGCAATGCCAGAATTTCCTAGGTTAGAGTGGAAGGGTTCGACTATCAGCGCATCTAATCATATTATTTCTTTTCTAAAAGTTCGACATATGGTCGAGAAGGGTTGTTTGGCTTATCTAGCCTATGTTCGGGATACTACTGCAGAGACTCCGACTATTGATTCAATGCCTGTAGTCAAGGAGTTCTCCAATATATTTCCTTCAGATCTTCCAGGAATGCCACCAGATCATGAAATTTATTTTTATATTGACTTGTCTCTAGATACCTAGCCTATATCTATCCCATCGTATCGTATGGATCCAAAAAAAAATGAAGGAATTGAAAGAACAGCTTGAGGAGTTACTAGCCAAGGGGTTTGTCAGACCGGGTGCACTGGTATTATTCGTGAAGAAAAAGGATGGAATGATGCGAATGTGTATTGATTATCGCCAATTGAACAAAGTCACTATTAAGAACAAGTACCTATTGCCGTGTATTGATGATCAATTTGACCAGTTGCAGGGTGCTAGGGTATTCTCTAAGATCGACTTGAGGTCGGGGTACCACCAGTTGAAGATTCAGGATTCGGATGTTCCGAAGGCTGCTTTCCGGACTAGATATGGTCATTATGAATTTCTGGTGATGTCTTTTGGTTTGACTAACGTTCCGGCGGTGTTTATGGATTTGATGAACATGGTATCCAGGCCATATATTGATTCATTTGTTATTGTCTTCATTGATGGCATTCTGATCTACTCGCGCAGTAAGGAGCAGCACGATCAGCACATGAGAGTGGTGCTACAGACCTTGCGGGAAAAAAGTTATATGCTAAGTTCTCCAAATGTGAGTTTTGGCTAAATTCTGTAGCATTTTTGGGGCATATTGTATCGGGCGAAGGCATTAAAGTTGATCCCAAGAAGATCGAGGCAGTTCAAAATTGGCATCATCCCACTTCGGTGAATGAGATCAGGAGTTTCCTAGGTTTAGCAAGCTATTATTGTCGGTTCATGGAGGATTTTTCATCAATGCAACATCGTTGATCAAATTAACTCAGAAGGGTGCTCTGTTCCGATAGTTTGATGATTATGAGGTGAGCTTTCAGAAGCTCAAGACAGCATTGACTACAGCACCAGTGTTAGTGTTGCCTTCCGGTTCGGGGATGTATACAGTGAATTGTGATGCTTCACGCATTGGTTTGGGTTGTGTATTAATGCAGGAGGGGCAAGTTATTGTTTATGCCTCACGTCAGCTGAAACCCCACGAGAAAAATTACCAGGTACATGATTTGGAGTTAGGTGCAATAGTTCACGCTCTTAAAATTTGGAGGCATTATCTTTATGGGGTGTCTTGTGAAGTTTACACTGATCATCGCAGTTTGCAGCATTTGTTCAAACAGAGGGACCTAACTTTGAGGCAGCGTAGATGGCTTGAGTTACTAAAAGATTATAATATTACTATCATGTAGCATCCGGGCAAGGCAAATGTGGTTGCAGACGCCTTGAGTAGAAAGGCGGAGAGTATGGGTAGCTTGGTTTTCATTTCAATAGAGGAGAGGCCATTAGCTTTGGATATTCAGTCCTTGGCTAATAGACTTGTGAGGCTGGATATTTCAGAGCCCGGTCGAGTTCTTGCATGTGTTGTGGCCTAGTCTTCTCTATTTGAGCAAATCAAGGCTCGCCAATTTGATGATCCACACTTAATGGTTCTTTGGGAAACGGTACTACGGGGTGGTTCCAAGGAAGTTACTATCGGCGCGGATGGTGTTCTGCGGCTCCAGGATCGTCTATGTGTTCCTAATGTGGATGGACTGAGGAAAAGGATTCTAGAGGAGGTACACAGTTCTCGGTATTCTATTAATCTAGGCGCTACGAAGATGTATCGTGACTTGAGGCAGCATTATTGGTGGCGAAGGATGAAAAAAGGACATAGTTGAGTATGTAGCTAGGTGTCTAAATTGCCAGCAAGTTAAATATGAGCATCAGAGGCCAGATGGCCTACTTCAGCAGATGACTATACCAGAGTGAAAATGGGAACGCATTACTATGGACTTTGTAGTTGGGTTGCCGCGGACCTTGCGGAAGATTGATGCAGTTTGGGTCATTGTCGATAGGTTGACCAAGTCGGCACAATTTATTCCGGTTGTGACTACGTATACTTCGGAGAGGTTGGCTCAGATTTATATTTAGGAGATAGTTCGGTTGCACGGTGCGCCAATATCCATCATATTAGATAGAGGCCCTCAGTTTACTTAACATTTCTGAAGAGCAGTACAGAGTGAGTTGGGGACCCGTGTAGAGCTCAGCACAGCCTTTCATCCGCAGACCGATGGTCAGTCGGAGCAGACAATTCAGATTTTGGAGGATATGCTCAGGGCATGTGTGATTGACTTTGGAGGTCAGTGGGATCATTTCTTGCCTTTGGCCGAGTTTGCTTATAATAACAGTTACTAGTCCAGCATCGAGATTG
Source organism: Nicotiana tomentosiformis (assembly GCF_000390325.3). Lineage (NCBI taxonomy): Eukaryota > Viridiplantae > Streptophyta > Magnoliopsida > Solanales > Solanaceae > Nicotiana > Nicotiana tomentosiformis. The sequence goes on along the minus strand of NC_090815.1, from coordinate 112,291,287 downwards.
CTCCGTTCGAGGCTTTATATGGTCCGCGATGTCGTTTGCCCATCAGATGGTTTGAGCCCGGTAAGGCTAAGTTACATGGTATTGATTTGGTAAAAGATGCCTTGAAAAAGGTAAAATTAATTCAGGAGCGACTTCGTACATAACAATCCAGACAGAAAAGTTACGCAGATCAGAAAGCATGTGATTTATCATTTATGGTGGGTGAAAAGGTTCTTTTGAAGGTTTCACCTATGAAAGTAATCATGAGATTTGGGAAAAGGGGCAAGTTGAGACCAAGGTTTATAGGCCCATTTGAGGTGTTGGGACGAGTTGGGGAGGTTGCTTATGAGCTTGCTTTGCCTCCTAGTCTATCAAGAGTTCATCCGGTTTTCCATGTATCTATGCTCCAGAAGTATCATGACGACCTATCGCATATGTTAGACTTCAGCACGGTTCAGCTAGATAAGATCTTGGGTTATGAAGAGGAGCCAGTTTCCATTGTTGATAAACAGATTCGCCAGTTCAGGTCCAAGAAGATTAATGCGGTAAAAGTCCAGTGGATGGGCTAACCAGTCGAGGAAGCGACTTGGGAGGCCGAGGAGGGCATGCGGAGGAGATATTCACATTTATTCAGCACTTCAGGTATAATTCTAAACCCGTTTGAGGATGAACGTTTGTTTAAAAGGTGGAGAATGTAATGACCCAACCGGTCATTTCGACTTTTAGAACCCCGTTCCCCTAAATAAAACTCCCCGTATGTGCTTTATTAATTTATGACTTGCAGGGATGGTTGGTTCGGGATTTGGAAGTGTTCGGGTTGAAATCGGAACACTTGGTTCCTTAAGTTGGCCTTAAAATGCTAAGTTTGACTTCGGTCAACATTTTGAGAAAATGACCCTGGAATCGGGATTTGACGGTTCCAATAGGTTCGTATGATTATTTTGGACTTGGGCATATGTTCGAATCGGGTTTTAGACAACCCGTGAATGTTTCGGCGCTTAATAGTGAAAATCAACTATTTGAAGGTTTAATGTTCTTTAAATTTGGTTTGGGGTAGGTTTTGGAGTAATTGAAGTCCGTTTGAAATTCCGATCCTGAGCATAGCTCCGTATAGTGATTTAAGACTTACACGCAAAAGTTGGTGTCATTCCGAGTAGTATAAGTATGTTTCGGCACGTTCGGAGTGAGTTTGAAGAATTTTGAAATTTCTAAGTTGAATCAATTTGGTTTGAGGTATGATTCTTAGTTTTGATGTTGTTTTACACATTCTGAGGGTTCAAGCAAGTCCGTTTTATGATTTCAAACTTGTTGGTATGTTCGGGGAATCAGACGAGGCTCGGACCAAGTTGGAAATTAGGAGCCAAAGCTGAAGCTCCCAGCTGCTATTAGAATCGCACCTGCGCTTGGCCAGCTGTAGGTGCGAGAGACGAGTCGTAGAAGCGAGCAGGCCAAGGCTGCCCAAGACCGCAGGAGCAAACAATTTTCCGCACCTGCGAAGGCACAGGTGCGAGGGCAATGGGCGCAGAAGCAGCTTGAACTGCAGGAACGGCAAATTTGGCGCAAATGCAGCCCAGGCACCGCATATGTGAAAATGTTGTCTGGGCAGAACGTTAAAATGGGCGAGGCTTAGCCATTTTGCCCATTTCTCTCCATTCTTGGGTGATTTTGGAGCTTTTTAAGAGGGGATTTCAACTAGCAACTTGAAGGTAGGTTAATTCTACACACTTTGAGTTAAATGCATAGATTATGGGTAGATTATAACCTTTAAATTTAGGAAATCAAGGGTTTAGTTGAAAAACCTAGATTTTTATAAAAATGAGATTTTAACCACGAAAATGGTTATGGATTGGATGGAAATTGTATATTTGAGTTCTTGAGATTATGGGTAACGATTTCCTCCGAAGATATTTGGAATCCGGGCACGTGGGCCCGGGGTGAATTTAAGGAATTTGACCATTTTGGGTTGGGTAACTAATTTAATAGTCTAATTTCGAATTATTGAGCATGTATTAATTATTTTATATAACGTTTGGATAGTTTCGGATTTTTTGGCACCGAATTGAGATTTTTCGCGATATTTGATCGGGAAATGGGCTTTGAGACAAGGTAAGTCTCTTGCCTAACCTTGTAAGAGGGAATTTACCTCATAGGTGGTTTACATTAATAATTGTTGCTAATTGTGGGAGCCACACGTACGCACGAGGTGACGAGAGTTCGTGCGTAGCTACTAATTATGCTATGCCCGGGTAGTTTAGGACTCAAATCATGAATTACTTGTGATAATTGCTCCTTTTATTTAATTAAATTACTGGAATTATATTGTAAATTATAAGAGAAAATAGTAAAAGATCGAAACTTCATATACTTGAATTTTGTATAAATTATTGAATTGTTAGTAGAGATTGAACATCCTGCGTGTTAATAAAAAAATAACTTCTCATTACGGAGGTTCATAAGAAAATGTCATCCTTTCTTGTGGAGCGGACCGAACTCCTCGGCAGTATAGATGCATCTATGGATCGCGCCGCACGTCCCTAGGCAGTGTACACAACACTCTGGATCGGGTCGTACGGCCTCGGCAGAAATCGTGCGTAATAATAATAATTACACGATACCTTGATATTTTAATTGATGCTTGTGAAGTTAATTGATAAATTAGAAATTTTTGAAATGTAAGAAATTAATTATCTCACCTTGTTAAGAAAAATTATTGTTGTTCACCTAAAATTCATGTTTAATTAAATATCTCTATTGTAATATCATTGACCCATAGTGAGTGTCAAAGTCGACCTCTCGTCACTACTTCTTCGAGATTAGGCTTGATACTTACTAGGTACATGTTGTTTACGTACTCATGCTATGCTTGCTGCACTTTTTGTGCAGGACCTGAGACAGGTACTATCGGAGGACCTATCGCCGCGCACCCACATTATCCAGAGGCTTAGTGGTGAGCTACCTTTCTAAGCCGTTCTGCAGCAACTAGTGCCTCTTCTTGTATTTGTATTCTGTCTATTTTATTTCAGACAATATTTAGAATTTTGTATAATCTACTAGATGTTCGTACACTTGTGACACCAGGTCTTGTCACACACTGGTAAAAATTTTGGATTTAATTATTTTACTTGGGTTTTAATTTATCTTATTTCTCACATTGTCTTAATTTTTGCAAGTACCACGAGTTTTATTACTTGGATAAATTTTTTAAGAAATGAATATATGCTCAAATCATTAGTTGGATTGCCTAGCTAGGATGTTGGGCGCCATCACGACCTACAGGTAAATTTGGGTTATGACAACACACTTACTCAACTTGTTTTAGTATGATTACTGTCATGCATTATTAGGCAACATGCCTAAAGGAATCAGGTGTCCATTCCTTCAATTCGTGCAACTGCATTGTATTTACTAGATAACATGCATGTAGGATTAGATTAACTTATGATCCTCATCTGGATATCATGTTTATAGGACCATAATGGATTAATTAGCTATTGTTATTGTTGTTTCCATCATATTGCTCGCCTAGAAAACATGCCTATAGGGATGAAGTGTTATAGAATCAGTTTTAATTGCCAACTCTTAGAAATCCTGCCTATAGGATACTATTACTCGCCTAGAAAGTATGCCAATAAAATCAAACGCGGATAATTTTTAGCTTTCAAACGGTTTTATCACCTCATTGCCCAAATAATTTAGAGATCATGCCTATAGGATTTATAATACCTATAATCTGCAAATTTGTTATTCTAAAACAACAACACTGCATGTACGCTTGAAAATCAGAATTATAGAAACTATGCTTATAGGACTTAACGACTCTAATGCGTCTTAACTCTGAAACTGTATGCCGCCTAATCTGCTTGCGTGCATTCGTTGTTTATGTGTGGAGGCCAACTTGGGCCTTTAGTTGTCTTTACATGAAGTCCTATTTGTTTTGAATGTCACCTAGTTTCATCATTTTTTCTAGCAACCTAAGTAAAGTCTAGAACCACCCAAATAGTAGGTCCAAGGCCTCCTGGACCATAGGCATGGGACAGGTAGTGCACACATAGGACGCAACCTAGAATTGAATTAGAACGCTCTAGGTAAACAACTTCAACATAGTAATCGGGTAGCAGGAGATGATAGTCTGTGCCCGCTGAATAATATGAGCAACTCCTATCTAAAAGGAGTTGCGAAGTATTATTTATGTTGCACGGGATGATTCTTTAGGCTAAACAACTTAGGACCCCCCTTTCCTTTATCCACTTAGTCGTCTAATATAGACCGTTATAATTGTATCCTTGTAGTCCTTAAGATTTGTACCAATTCTCATTGTGTTATAATGAAACTCTTTTACCTTTTATTCTCTTTGTTTATTTGATTATCTTGCCTAATTATAATCCACATAGTCTTAAGTTCGGCCGGGACCCACAGTTATGGACCTCAAAGAGTGCCTAACACCTTCTCTTTAAGGTAATTTGAGCCCTTACCTGATTGTTGGTGAGGTTGACTAGTAAAATAGAGTTATTTGCAAACAGGTGCTATAACGCGCCTTAAACTCGTTAGGTGGCAACTCTTCTATTTTAATACTCTTCCTTTAAAAGAGTTGTCACATGTCAAAAACCCGACTTCACTTTCGAGAGAAAAAAGGGGCGCCGCACACGCAGCCAGAAAATATACTATGCATGCCACACATGGACAATGTCTATAAATAGCAGCACTTTGCCTCATACAGCCGTAAATCATAAATACTGAAAGTCAAGAAATAAGAACTTACATGATGACCTACTAGCATGAATAGAGTTGTGCTGTAGCATTCCATCTCGAGCCATATCTTCAGTTTGAAATAGGTGGGGGTACTTAGACTTCATTTCTTCCTCTGCTTCCCACGTCATCTCTTCCACATTCTTGCTTCTCCATAAAACCTTCATAGAGGCTACCTCATTATTTCGTAGCTTGCAGATTTGTCGGTCTAGGATGGAAACTGGAAGTTTCTCGTATGACAAGTCCTCCGTAATATGTACATCATCTGTGGGCACCACTCGGGTAGGATCGCCAATGCACTTCCGTAGCATAGATACGTGAAACACCGGATGGACTGACTCCAATTTTGAGGGCAATTCTAACTCATAAGCTACTTGGCCCACTCTCATAATGATCCTATAAGGCCCAATATACCGTGGGCTAAGCTTGCCTTTCTTGCCAAACCTCATCACGCCCTTCATAGGTGATACCTTTAAGAATACCCAGTCATTAACCCCGAACTCTAAGTCTCGTCGCCACACGTCAGAATATGAGTTTTGTCGACTCTGAGCTGTCAACAGTCGCTCTCGGATAAGCTTTACTTTCTCTACGTCCTGCTGAACTAGGTCTAGCCCATGTAACCCAGATTCTCCAACATCAAACCACCCTATAGGAGATCTGCACTTACGCCCATACAAAGCCTCGTACGGAGCCATCTAGATACTGGAGTGGTAACTGTTATTATATGAAAACTCGATAAGAAGAAGATGTTCATCTCAACTTCTTTTAAAATCCAACACACATGCTCGTAACATATCCTCGAGCGTCTGAATTGTGCGCTCGGCTTGTCCATCAGTTTGTGGATGAAAATTTGTGCTGAGATTCACCTGAGTCCCTAGACCTCGCTCAAATGATCTACAAAAATGTGTTGTAAACTTGGCTCCATGGTCAGATACAATAGTTACTGGTACTCTGTGTAGCCGCACTATCTCCTTAATATATAACTTTGCATAATCTTCTGCTGTATATGTAGATCTGATCGGTAGAAAATGAGTTGATTTCGTGAGCCTATCTACTATCACCCATATAGAATCGAACTTACGATGAGAACAAAGTAAACCCGTGACAAAGTCCATGTTTATCGCCTCACATTTCCACGTCGGGATCTCTATAGTTTGCATTAGCCCTCCGGGCTTCTGATGCTCTACCTTCACCTGCTGGCAACTAGGACACTAAGCGACAAACTCAGCAATGTTCTTCTTCATATCGTTCCACCAGTATACATCCTTAATGTCATGATACATCTTCGTCGACCCAGGATGAATGGAGTACCACAAATAATGTGCCTCAGACATAATAATGTCTCATAGCCCTGCTACATCTGGGACACATAGATGACCCCTGTATCTGAGAACCCCATCTCCCTTGAGCTCTAACAACGGCTTCTTCTGCTGCGGAACTCGCTCTCTCAACTCGACCAACTCTGGGTCCTCATACTTCCTTTCCTTGACTTCAGCTATGAGAGATGATTTTGCATTGTTTTGGAGTACAACTCCACCATCGTCAGAATCTACTAACCGAACCTCCAAACAAGCCAATTGATGAATCTCTCTAGTTAATTGTCTTTTCTCGGCCTCTACATGTGCTAAGCTACCCATAGATTGGTGACTTAAGGCATCTGCTACAACATTAGCTTTCCCTGGATGGTAGAGAATGTTAGCATCGTAATCTTTGAATAACTCAAGACATCGCCTATGTCGCAAATTCAACTCTTTTTGCTTGAAGATATATTGCAGGCTTTTATGATATGTAAATACATCAACATGAACACCATATAAATAATGCCAAAATATCTTAAGTGCATGGACAACCGCAACTAACTCGAGGTCATGGATTGGATAATTCCTCTCGTGTTTCCTTAACTGCCTTGAAGCATATACAATTACCTTCCCATGTTGTATCAGGATATATCCTAACCCAACACCTGAGGCATCACAATACACGGCATAACCCTCTGGACCCTCTGGAAGTGTTAGAACTGGAGCTGAGGTCAACCTGTTCTTAAGCTCTTGGAAACTCCACTCGCAAGCCTCCGTCCACTGAAACTTAGTTGCTTTCTGCGTCAACTTTGTGAATGGTGCCGAAAGGGAAGAAAAACCCTCTACGAACCTCTGGTAGTATCCTTCTAAGCCTAGAAAGCTACGAACCTCTGTCGGAGTAGTAGGTCTAGGCCAAGAATTTAAGACCTCAATCTTCTGAGTGTCTACCTTTATACCTCAATCGGATACAATATGCCCTAAGAATTCTACAGATTTCAACCAGAACTCACATTTAGAAAATTTAGCATACAACTTACGATCATGGAGGGCTCGCAGGTGGTCCGCATGCTCATCTTCTAAACTTCAATAAACCAGAATATCATCAATAAATACTATCATGAACAGATCTAAAAGTGGTCGGAATAGGCTATTCATCAAGTCCATAATTACGGCGGGTGCATTCGACAACCCGAAGGACATGACAAGGAACTCGAAGTGGACATATCGGGTCCTGAAGGTTGTCTTCGGAATATCTTTCTCCTGAACTCTGACCTGGTGGTATCCCGACCTCAAATCTATCTTTGAAAAGAATCTAGCCCCCTGCAACTGATCAAACAAGTCATCGATCCTTGGAAGTGGATACTTATTCTTAATAGTTACCTTGTTCAGCTGCCTATAATCGATACACATCCTCAGCGACCCATCTTTCTTTCGCATAAACAGTACCGGTGCACTCCAAGGTGAGGTACTAGGCCTGATGAAACCTTTCTCCAGCAAATATATTAACTGCTCCTTCAACTCCTTCAATTCAACAGGTGCTATTCTATACGGAGGGATGGATATTGGTTGAGTTCTTGGAAGGAAATCGATGCTAAAATCAATCTCTCACTCTGGAGGAATACCTGAAAGCTCATCTGGAAACACATCTACATACTCTTTGACTACGGTAATAGACTGAAGTATAGGTATATCAGCATCTGCATCTCTAACTCGCACAATATGAAAAATGCACCCTTTTGCGATCATTTTCCTCGTCTTCAGATAGGAAATAAACCTACCTCTGGGTGTCGCTGTATTACCTACCCATTCAAGGACTGGCTCACCCGAAAAATGAAATCTAACTGCCTTTGCTCAGCAATCAACTGTGGCATAGCAAATTGCCAACCGGTCCATGCCCATGATAGCATCAAAATCCATCATCTTTAGCTCAACTAGGTCGGCTGAGGTCTGACGACTACAAACTGTCACCGTACAATATCGGTAAACCCGTCTAGCAATAATCGATTCTCCGACCAGTGTAGATACCGCAAAAGGATCACTTAGTATTTCAAGCACTATACCAAACTTCCCCGCGACAAATTGGGTTAATATACGATAAAATAGATCCTTGGTCTATCAAGGCATAAGCATCATGAGAGCAAATGGTCAATATACCTGTCACAATGTCTGGTGAAGACTCCTGGTCCTGTCAACCCGCTAAAGCATAGATACTGTTCTAATTATCACCTAAACTAAAATCTCTACCTCTGCCTCGACCTCTACCAGCCGAATACTGAGACTCGCTCCTTGAAGGATGCACGGACATAGATGATCCTGTTGCTGAACTCGTTGGTTGTGCCATACCCCCAGAATCTCTATTTGGGCAATCTCGCAGCATATGCCCCGGACGCCCACATGTATAACAAGCATCAGAACCTACTCGACATTGGCCCAAGTGTCCTCTACCACAGATGTCACACCGCGGCGGAAATGACCATGTCAGCCTTGAACCTCGTTGTCGCTGTAAACCCGATGCCCGTGAGCTCTCACTTGGTCTTGACTGAGTATAACGGTCATAGTTGTAACCCTGTAACTAAGGTAGCGGAGGCCTAGGTAGCCGTCTAAAGTACTGGGGCCTATAACTACCCTGAGACTGCTCCTGAGACTTGGAAAACCTCATCATCTTACGTTGCCCTTGCTCAGTCCTCTCTGTACCCTGCTGCCGACGCCTACCCCTTTCTATATTCTGAGCGAATGCCTGAATTTGGGAGATATCCATACTATCCTGCAATGCAACAGTGGCACATGCCTCGGTCAACTCTGGGGCCAACCCTGCTATAAACATGTGGATCATGTCCCGTATAGTAGCAACTATGGATGGTGCGTATCTGGCCAATGAGTCAAAATGGAGACTATACTCTCGAGCACTCATATTGCCCTGCTTGAGGGCTAGAAACTGATCGACCCAAGCCTGTCGGATCTCCCGCGGTAATGGATGAAAGAGAGAAGTAAACTTACCTTATTTGTTAGATAACTCAGCTCCTAACTTGATTCTTTAAACTCTAGGTTTTACCTCCAATTAGAACTTGAAAGGGAGAGAAAATCAATTAGAGTTTGTGCGCAATTTTTGGGATGATTTTTGCAGAGCTTATGTCTGGTTGTTATGCCCTATTATCAGTCTAATATATAAAGGAGATATGACTTTAAAAGGCCTCTTTGGACGACCCGAATTGGCCCATTTTTGGACTCTCATTTAAGCAAATAGGTGACACACCTACTTGTCACCTAGCATTCTGTGTAGTCTCGCAAAAACGTACATATCTCTCTACTCCGATATCGTATTGACAAACGGTTTAATGCGTTAGAAAATAGACACCTCATAACTCTGATATCGTATTGACAAACAGTTTAATGCGTTAGAAATAAGACACCTCATAACTCTAAGTATATTAGGTGAAAATCGTAGTTACATTTGACCCAAAGTTTCAGTAAAACTTATGAACGTAACTTGTGACGACTTTTATCGACTTTTGTTCCACAACTCGCTTGACTTCAAAACATAACACACGACTATCATACAACTAACATAACTCATAACATAACCTCCTTATCATGTTAAGAACCCTAGTCTCACCCCAAAAGTACATGTTATAACATTCCCAACTTGTCGACTTTCGACGAAACATTATTTTCTTAAATTCTTTTAGCGTCTGAACCTTCCAACCCTCTTTGTACTTGTTGCTCATGATCTTCAATATTAGTAACCTCCTAGGTAACACGATTAACTTAATTTATATATTTTCAAAGATGATATCATTTTTGGTCCTACATTAGTTTGCTCATGACGCAACGAAAATATAGAGTGTAACAGTAACAATGCCACCATATCAAGTCTGCCGTTACATAAAATGACACTTTTCATCATTACGTAACGACGTATTTAATGATACAATACAATAAAATTTAAGTAACAATCAAAATAAATATTATATTTAAAGTAACAATATGATATAATACAATAGGTAACAACCATCCAAACAAGCTGTTACGGATAAATTATCTATACATATTAAGAATTTTTAAATACAAATACAGAGTTTGAACCAAAATTACTGAGTTTTGCCGAACACGTAAGTAGAAATGTTAGGGGTTTTTGTATCTATACCCAATTTTGAACGTCCTATACCTATTTGCAAAAATATTTGCAAGCCTACCCACTTTACGATCAACTTCAGACTTATCAGGTCTGAAGTTAAAAAACATTAGTATGAAGTAAAACAATTACACTTTAGATGCACTTAAGGCCAAATAGGTCTAAAGTGCAACTAATGGTTTCATGCACTTAAGGCCAATAAGTCTGAAGTGAAAAATTGCTCTTCAGATGCACTTAAGGCCAAAAGGTCTGAAATGCATCAAACTTTTTCCTACACTTAAGGCCAATAAGTCTGCAATGAAAAATTACACTTCAGATGCACTTAAGGCCAAATAGGTCTGAATGCAACCAATGATTTCATGCACTTAAAGCCAATAAGTTTGAAGTGAAAAGTTACACCTCAAATGCACTTAAGGCCAAAATGTCTAAAGTGCAACAAACGTTTTCATACATTTAAGGCCAATAAGTTTGAAGTGAAAAATTGTATTTCAGATGCACTTAAGGCCAAAAGGTTTAAAGGGCAACTAATGTTTTCATGTACTTAAGGCCAAATAGGTTGAAGTACAAATTGCCCAGAAATAAAAATTTATTCTTCAAATTTTAACAATCCAATATACGATTTAATACCTAAATCTACTCCAAATGAGCTCAAATTTAAAACATAACCTCCAAATATCATCAAGAACAAACTCCAATCATCAAATTGTCAAAACAACAATAAATCTAACGAACCCATTTTACAATTAAGAAAAAGAAAAAAAAAAAGTAACCCTAATCAATAGTAAAAAACAAAGCGCAACAACAACTCATCACTGTAAAATATCCTAAATTACCTTAAAATATATTCACAAACACCGTATAAAATCAATGTTACCTAAAAAAGAAGAAGAAGAAGAAAGAGGAGAAAAATGCCTGAAATTGTTTAAACAGTGAGTACAAGTTAAAAATAAAATAAAAAGTGGTTGAAGTTAAATGTGGCCCGTTCAATTTTTATCTAATTTCAGCGGTTGTCCCACAGCAACACTTTCCAACATCGTTCTCACTGATTATGTCTTTCATCAATCCTTCTATAAGGACTAGGCTAAGAACGATAAGCTTGTAGAATTTCGTGCTTGTGTTCAAGTTGAAGTTGTGACCAATTGACAAGTATAACTGGTTATAATCGAAGTATGTTCCAAACACCAATATATGAATTTGCGTTTTTCAATCGTATCTTTAGTTTTTTCAAGCTTTTATATACTATGTGTTCTTGTCTTGATTCAAGTTCAACTCTCCTCTAATTAAAGATTTTTCTATGGTTTTTATGTATATTAAATATTTAGTGTTGTATTTAAATATAGTAAATCATAGAAGTAAATGAAAGAATAAGAAATATCTGGCGCCAAATTGAGATGGAAATGATGTAATTGATGGGCGAACTTTTACCCAATATTTATATTGTTCGACAACAAAACTAAGAAAGAAAGAAAGAAATGGCACATAGTGATCAACTTATGGGAAGTTGCCAAAAATTAAGTTGAATGATATTCTCATGATCAAAATCGTAGGTGGATAGTTGAACGTCAAATATGTCATCTATTTTAAACAATTTAGTTGCAGTAGCCCTCCACGTCGAACCAAGAGGTGGTGAGTTTGAGTCACCCCAAGAGTAAGGTTGAGAGTTCTTGGAGGGAGGGAGCCGATGGTCTATCAGAAACAGTCTATCTACCCCAGGATATGGGTAATGTCTGCGTACACACTACCCTTCTCATACTTCACTAGTGGATTATAATGGGTTGTTGTTATTGTAGCAAAATAATTATTTAATGGAAAACACGGAAACGATGTGATAAGAACCCGATGTTGATGGACATACACATACATTACAACACTGTTGAAAACTAGACTTTTTACGGCATAGACTTGTGTCCATTAATGGATGAAATTATAATATCCCAAAATATTCATTTTCTTTTTATCTTTTTCCTCCAATAATTTTGAAAAGATCAAGGGAAGAAGTGTGATAAAACACTTAAACTAATTATAAACGACGAAAAGAAAAGGTTTATAGCATGAGTGGCTCTCGTACTTCACGGGTAGACTAAAAGAAAAGTAAAAATGACATTATATAGTCACTGTAAAATTAATAGTCAAAAAAATATATAAAAATATATAAATATATAAAATATATTTTTTTAGTTATCAGATGTAAATAGTTTTTGGCTAATGTTAAAAGTGATAATACAGAAAAGATTAAAACCACACGTTAGAGGCCCAACAGAATAGGTACCATTGAGCGGGTGAAATACACAAATAACACTCAAAATGGATGGTCTTAAATTTGTATTCGTACTTTCTCCATGAGTAGAATTTTCAATTTAACAAAGTTCCCCCTTGCTTGCCTCATGGGCAATATGGTACGACCCAAGATAGCCAACATAAGTTTTGAATATCAATTGATGGCTACTATCGCAATGGGAGGCTATGTGTGTAATTTGCCATCAAATGAAGACTACATGTAATTGGAGGCTATACTTATAATAATTGATTACACTTAACTCCTTAGAATTAGCTTATGTATATTTTGGGTCATTTGTAGATAAATATCCACTCTATTATAAATAGCCCTTAAGGCTTTTATTTTAGGTAGACTTTGATGAATGATAACTTGAAGATATAAAAGTCTCATACTCTTTACTTATTTCTCAATTAATGTATTTATGAGTTTATGTATTTAATTCTTTATTGCTTTATTTATGCTTTTATTAGTGTTAAATTAGTCGTAGTTGGTGAGCGATTAATAATGAATGATTAATTGATTAATTACTTTGTCCGAATTTTCAAGAGTTGCTAATCTATTGAGAGTTCTCTTAAATTAGGGTTACAATTGATTAAATTCATAGAGGCAATTAGGTTTCATAGTCTAATTGGTTCTTGTTTCTCCAATTAATTGTAGGTGTAACTCTTATTTTGTATTCTTCTTATTTTGCTATTTCTGTATTTTCGTTCATAATTTGTATTAATATAGGACAAATTAGGGGTCAAAAATTAAAAACCACCCCAAAAAAGTAATATTTCTGCGATTTTTTACAATTGAGCGGCCTAAAGCCCAACTGTTTGGTCCTCTTCGGTTTCCTTACAAGTTTGGCTTCTATGCCGACCCCCCTCATATATTTCGTAATGAAAAGAAAAAAGAAAAGATTCCGATATATAAAGATTTTCCACTTGCTTGATGCTTATCCAATTGGACTATTAGAGATGCTGGCATTGAGTTCTCAACAACATGATTCTTTGAAATAGGTTATGATAGTTTGTCTTAAATTCATGTTCTCAAAGCATTGTTAATTTATTGAATTGAAAGATGCATTTATATTTATTGAACTGACGCGACAAACAAGACTCGAACTCACAACTTTCACTTGACAGGACAGTGAACACTTGTTAAACTAGCTATACCAAGCAAAACACTCTCTCAATCTTTTATTTATTTCAAAGCTCAATAGATCGAATCTCATTTAACCTCAACAATCCAATTCCTCTTATCCTCAATAGTGCCTCTTTGAATCCCCACTAGCCTCGAGTTCAATTGCTGGCTTATCGTTTCTGAACTTATCTTATATTCAATCCTGCACATATACATTTCCAAATTATTAATTCATCAATTGAAAGGAAAGAAAAGCAACAGTTAATGTTTGTTGTCTTGCCGAACACCAATTGTTGCTATTGACATAAAAAAATAAAAAAAAAAAAAAAAAACTAATCAAATCAAGTAATAATTTAATGTTTAAACTTTTGGATGAAGTCCAAGTTATAAAATTTATAAATTAACGAAATAACTTACCGTTTACCCTTGTAAGTAACACTTCCTACAGCAGCAACACCAAGTGCAGTTCCTGTACAGAATACTTCATCAGCTGTAATCAATTCCTCTGCTTCAATCATGCGTTCTTCAACCTAGAGAGGAATTTGGATTAATCACTTAAAATCCATTTATTTTCCTGGGATCAGGTTGTTTAAATTAATTAGTGAGTATTTTCTTATAACCTGGTATCCAAGATCATGTGCAATATCTATGACACTTTTCTTCGTAACTCCTTCAAGAATGGTTCCGTTTGCCTTCGGAGTTGAAATGACTTTTCCCTGTGAAAGTTGTTGAAAATCGTACAAGATTAAGTAGGCGTTTGGACATAAAAATTATAGCTTTTGAAGAGAAAAAAGTATTTGAAGTTAAGTTGAAATTATGTTTGGATATGCATTTCACTTGAAAAAATATTGCAGTGTTGTGAGGGCAGAAAAAAATTGAAAATTTTGAAGAAGTGGTACTCTTCTTCGAAATTTTTTCATAAAGTTGCAAAACTTCATGGACAATACATTTTTAAAAACAAGGAATTTTTTTATGGACAATTGGGTCCTAAATAATTTTCATATACTATAAACAATTAGATAAGACTACCCGTTGTTAAAAAATTCAAATTATGATGAATTCGTTAGCATACGTGTTAAAATAAAATAAAAATTTATGAAGCTGACCCCACTAGTTTGAGATTAATTAATGAAGACATAATTGATTAACAAGAAAAAAATCACAGTTGAACATATGAGAGCATGTATAATACCTTGACTAGAAAAATATTAGAGGAAGAGGCCTCTTCAATATATTTGTTATTTACTGAATCAAGGTATAATACATCAGTGAATCCTTTCCCTTTTGCATTTCTCATGGCTTTCATCACCTATATTTTCAAAAACAGAATATGCTTAATTATTAAACTCATGAATATATACATAAGTCTTCAATTATCACAAAACAGAATCATTATTTACCGGGGCATAATTAGTAATGCTTTTGATTCCACCAGCTCCACCCAAGGCTGAACGATGAAATTCTTCCTCAACATATAAAGAGAGTGCTCCTGTTCCATCCTATATCCAAAGTGTGACGAATTTGTTTGACTCCTTTGTTTAGAATATTTTTCAGAATAACTTTTTAAAAAGATTAAAAAAAAAAAAAAGGGAGAGCGGTTGACTAAATATACCTTCAAATAGATTCCAACAGGACAAGAATAGACAAGGAATGTGTATTCAGGTGCAGGAGCAACTCCAAGTACAGCTCCACTTCCCATAAGCAGAGGTCTAATATAAAGTGACCCTTTCCCGGCTGGAGGAATCTGCTTTTGTTTTAGGCACAAATAAAGTAAGCATTTTTAACGGCGGGCAACACGGTACACAAGGTATTCTATATTCACGTAGGGTTCGGGGAACGGTCGCACTTCAAGGGGTATGATGTGGATAGCCCAGGGGAGGATGTGGTGTGTTTAATTGAACTTATAATTTTCGATTCGGAGTAAAAATTTATATATAAAAATTCATTAAAATTACAAAAATAGTATATATGAACCTGTAACTTTAAATATATAATTGGTTCAATGCTAAAAAATTTTAAAAGTTGAACCCACAGGGTTTAAATCCTGGATCCGCATATGGGATAGCTTACCATAATACAAATATTAGTGACTGCTTCCATGGCTCGAACATGATTTATAGGTCACACGGAGACAACTTTACAGTCGCTCAAGTTCCCTTTTCATTTTTTAAAATGAGACATTCATAATATAAAATTAACATCTAATTAAAGTGAGGATTAATTAGAATAAGAATGATTACCCAACGTTTATTGGCCAAAGCTGTTTGCTTAACAGCATCCACAAATTGGTCTACAGATGGAAAAGGCATACACAATCTTTCAGCGCCAATCTGCATTCGAATTGCGCTATCTTGCGGACGGAATACATAAATGCGTCCGTCTTCTCTTCTATAGGCTTTTGTGCCTTCAATTAAACCCTGTTTGAATTTGTAATTACATTAAGTGGCAAGGTCGTAAGTGAGACTTTAAACTAACGGTAAGAATTTGAATGAATTCAACATATAACGAAGAATAAACTTGAAATATTTCGTATGGTACAAACTTTTGCTTAACTCCTTTTGCTATTTTATTTTATACTATATTTGAAAACAAAAATTCCACTAAAATTTAAGTTTACAACTTATTATGTTCCAGGAAAAAATAATTTATGGTTGGTTGGTTATGGAATTTCTTAGGGGGAATAACAAAAGATCGATCCTAAGAGAAATTTTCTAGCCGTTGGCAGCTTTTCCCCACTATGCTGGATAGTTTTGCTTGCTTACCTAACTATTTACCCTACTACTCCATTATAATTATAGTACTACAATAAAATACTATACTTTTTTTTAATTATTATAGTGATAATATATAATTACCCGTTGAGTTTGTACCACTTGCACCCCAAATTTTGCGGATTCCTGTGACCCCTATCATTATTTGAAGTGAAATAAGTGGCACCTACAATATTTTGTACGTAGCGTGTGTGAAAAAAATCTGTCTAATTCTGACAACTTTTTTATTTTTACTTTTTCCTCGATTGCCTTTATCTTTTTCTTTTCATTTTCTCTCTTTCTTTCGTTCATCTGGGGATAATCACCCTCCACTTTCAATTAAGATAATGTGAGTTCGAGTCACCCCAAAAATAAAGTGAAGAGTTCGAGTCACCCCAAAAATAAAGTGGAGAGTTTTTGGAGGGGGAACCGAGAATCTATCGGGAACAGACTCTCTACCCAGGGTATGGGTAAGGTATACATACACACTACCCTCCCCGTACCCATTAGTGAAATTATATTAGGTTGTTGTTGTTGTTGTCGTCGTCGTCCTCTCTTTCTTTTTTGCTGGTCTCTTCTTCTTCGTTTAAACCAGTTGATATCTCCTCCACCTCCACGTAATTCCACCCACCTCTGTTTTCAGCAAATTTTTCTATGTTTTTCTTTAAAAACAAATTAAAACACAAAAATAATAATTTCTTAATCCCAAATTTCACATGAGAATAACCATTATCATCAGTAGATCACAAAATCGAAGCTGGTATATTTATAATTTTTTCGGCAATACAGAAGGATATGGAGGTGTGGGTTTTGGTGGTTCTCTATTCTCACATAAGTTCAAAGATTCTATCTTAAAGCAATGCATATACACTTGCCGGAGCAAAACACATTTCAAGAGCTTTATTTTCTCGAGCAAAAATGGTAATACTATTTTTTCTAATAGCTTCTTCAAGATTTTGAAGCAAAATGGCTTTTAATGGGTCTGGTATAGTTTTTGAATCTTAGATTTTTGTTGAATAATGATTTGGTGTTGATTTAAATTTCAGATTTGGTTTGGTGGCAGTTTGCGATAGCAATTTTGATTGGCAGTGGTGAATTTGATTTTCCGGTAGACAGGGCGGTGGTGACAGTGGCTATGACGGAGCCAGTTGTGTTGGAAAAGAAGATAACAAAAAAGAAAAGAAAGAAAAGGAAAAAAGATAAAATGAAAATTATAAATAACAAAGAAAAATCAGTATAAGAAAAGAAATTACGTGGCAAAATATGATTGGTGCGTGTTGTCCACTAATTCTTTTGAAACTAGTACTAGTCACAGAAGGTGAACCTTATTTCACTTCAGCAATTACAAGGGGTCAGTTTGAGGGTGCAAGTACAACCATTATGTATTATCTCTTATTATACTACTATAAATTTCTGGAATGCTTATTTCTTAGTGAAGCATATTCACGGGATTTTGCTACCAGATTTTATTGGGTTATTTTTTAAGGCTTATTCACGTGAAGCATTTTTTTGAATTAAAAAAAAAAAACATATCACGTGAATTTACCGGCCCTAATATTTGGGTGAACAAAAGTATAAGCCGAAAAATGAGCCTAGCTTAGGAATATCATTTTGGTAAAACAAACCGAATTGAAAACAGCACAAAACTGAAAAGTCAAACCAACCTGATTAAAAAATTCGACTTGGTTTGGTTTGATTTGATTTGGTATTGAGTAAAAAAAAATTCGAACCAACCCGACATATAAATATATAACTTATATATATATTTTTAAGATTTTATATCAATTTTTTTAAAAAAATATCTAGAAATATTTGGGATTCTCTTGCGGGATATAAATTTTAATAGAATATGAAGTGCTCCATATTTATTGACCTTAAATAATTGATTGTATGATCACTTTCTTGTCAAGTGTTATTGAAATACGTTTATCTCTTTGTTCTACCATATTCATATCATAAGATCTATTAAATTCCTATATCTTTTTCGAATGTGAAGTGATTATTAATATTTAGGTATCATATTGATTTTTATGTTTAATTACTAGATTCGATTAACTTGAAAGTGTACATCAACAAAAAATTATTGTTAGACGACTACAAAAATAACTATTATGTTTTACTAATAGAATTCTCCCATAGGAATATTTTAATCGATAATATGTTTGTCAATTTTTTATATTTTTACTAAATATATATTTAGTTATCAAATATTTAACAAAGTAAGATTGAAATAATATTTAAGTAACAAAACCCGAAAAACCCGGTTCTACACCCCTATTACCCACTAGACACTGTTTTGTCTATATTCAAAACAATAGTAGGCACTCAACATCACATGAGAGCAATATATTTAGCAAATAGAAAAATAATTGACTGATTAATTAATTGCTTTTTTCTTAACAATGTATTCGGAAAAAATATGTTTGCTAAGCCAATAGACCTTTGTTAACTTCATTCTACAACTTGTACTCATCATAATTGTATACATAGAAACTGAGACTGATACATAATCATCATTTAATAGTATAGATATATGTTGCTTCAAATTCCTCTTTAGAAATGAGAAATTGAAGATTAAACATAATCTTCGATTGATGTGCTTATTGAAATTTTCTCCATACCTCATTGAAATGTCTCAAAATATATGAAGATTAAAAGTAACAAGGAAACAAAATAGAAGAGACAAGCTTTCACACAAGAGATTAATATCGAAATCAAAACCCAAAATGTTTTGCCCCAAATTTTATTTATATATATATATATATATATATATATATATATATATATATATATATATATATATATATATATATATAGTTGCACATCATTTGGCAATATTACAGTTTGATTCTATTATAATTTTAAAGTAGTATAATTTTTCTTGTCTGAGTTAAGAAAATAAGAAATACCTGTCCATAGTTCAAGATTCCAGCAGAGGGGCTCAATTGAATATTTCCAAAAGGATTTAGTTGGCCTGCTTCAAAATTTCCATCCAAACAGCTTTTGGCTATAAACATATAATCAGTTGGCATAACCTTGAATCCCAAATTATCCCAATCAATCTCCTCAGGCTCATATTCCCTGTAATCATTATGACAAACATAAATTAAACACTTTAATTTAACATGCACTTGTTTTTTCAAAGGCAAGTTACCTGTAAGTAGAAGGTTGTAAAGAAGTTGGAGATGGTGAAGAGGAGTGGGAATTGAGAGCAGATTGAGAGGAAGAGACAATATGGTTAGAAGCCATTGCTGTGAGATAGAAAAGAAGTGGGTGCTCTTTTGTTTGCTCATGCACATAAGCTGCTTCTGAAATATATATAGAGAGAATTAATACTGCAATAAAGCTGTGTTCAAACCTTTTTCTCTTTTTTTATTCCTTTTTTAAATTGGACACTCTTAGTTAACTAGCTAAACAGAACGTGCACATACAACTGAGGTCTTACTCTTGCAATATAATTGAGATGATCCTTTACAATGAAGCTTATAAATACACTCAGAACGTGGAAGGTTACTTTTGTTTTGATACACTGTTATTAAGAAAATTATACACTCAACAATAATTTATATCAAATCAATAAATTTATAACGTATGTCTTTTATATATGCATATTTTTAAACACAAGTCATGTAGACTCCATTATCTTCATTAAATCATAGAATATCTAGCGGTCCCTTTTAACATCATCAAACTTGTTGATGAAAACACTCTTTTCTTGTAAAAAAGAATAGAGAACCCATAAGAGTAATTCTTTATGAGTAAGTGGGAAACATCATATCCTTT